>NC_136242.1:34815000-35077500 GCF_053564925.1 Oryzias latipes | reverse complement strand
TGCTCACCGATGCATCTTCAGTAGATGGCTGGACCAAAACCGGGCCTGCTCGCGAACAGGGCCCGGACCCTGGATGACATTTAGGAGAAGACTAGCTTTAAGGATCATTCCATTTGTTCAAAATGTCACATTAAGTCTGAAAACAACCAGGACTCACGAACGGGTTGGCGTGCGTGAGAGCGTGCGTGAGCAAAGCTCTTGGATGCTCCCTCCTGGCCACTGATTGTACTGCAGGTTCTGCCTTGGAGGAAAAAGGTTCTGTTTATGTTTCCTCACAGATCCGCCTGGTTCTAACTTGGTTCCCCACAACAGTGAACAAAGCAACACAAGAGACCAACATAAACGACAACGACACCGTTGACCAAGAGTCTGTTGGCAGCAAGTGCCTAGGAGCAGCTATGTTCAGAGAGGAAGTTGCTATGGTAACCTACATATCAAGAAGATCACCGCCAGTTCTGGAAACAAAAGTGGAGGATTTCAACTAACTAACACTTAAACTTACCCAGGTCTATAAAATAGTAGGATTACCAGTAATCCTACCAGCAGCTAAGGATTAAAAACCTGACGATGTTTTAAATCCAATAAGATGAAAATTTGGGAATTGATGTGTTAAAAGACGACAAAGAAGTGTTTTAAGACCACCCAAAAGTGTTTAAAGACCATCCATGGGTGTTAAAAGACCACCCACACGTGTTTAAAGACCATCCACTGGTGTTTAAAGACCACCCAAAAGTGTTTAAAGACCATCCATGGGTGTTTAAAGACCACCCACAAGTGTTTTAAGACCACCCACAAGTGTTAAAAGACCACCCACAAGTGTTAAAAGACCACCCACAAGTGTTAAAAGACCACCCACAAGTGTTAAAAGACCACCCAAAAGTCTTTAAAGACCACCCACAAGTGTTTAAATAGCACCCACAAGTGTTTTAAGAGCACCCACAAGTGTTTTAAGACCACCCACAAGTGTTAAAAGACCACCCACAAGTCTTTAAAGACCACCCACAAGTGTTAAAAGACCACCCACAAGTGTTTAAATAGCACCCACAAGTGTTTAAAGAGCACCCACAAGTGTTTTAAGACCACCCACAAGTGTTAAAAGACCACCCACACGTGTTTAAAGACCACCCACAAGTGTTAAAAGACCACCCAAAAGTCTTTAAAGACCACCCACACGTCTTTAAAGACCATCCACTGGTGTTTAAAGACCACCCAAAAGTGTTTAAAGACCATCCATGGGTGTTTAAAGACCACCCACAAGTTTTTTAAGACCACCCACAAGTGTTAAAAGACCACCCAAAAGTCTTTAAAGACCACCCACAAGTGTTAAAAGACCACCCACAAGTGTTAAAAGACCACCCAAAAGTCCTTAAAGACCACCCAAAAGTGTTTCAAGACCATCCATGGCTGTTTAAAGACCACCCAAAAGTGTTTAAAGACCACCCAAAAGTGTTTTAAGACCACCCAAAAGTGTTAAAAGACCACCCAAAAGTGTTAAAAGACCACCCAAAAGTGTTTTAAGACCACCCACAAGTGTTAAAAGACAACCCAAAAGTCTTTCAAGACCACCCACACGTGTTTAAAGACCATCCACTGGTGTTTAAAGACCACCCAAAAGTGTTTAAAGACCATCCATGGGTGTTTAAAGACCACTCACAAGTGTTTAAAGACCATCCACTGGTGTTTTAAGACCACCCACAAGTGTTAAAAGACCACCCACACGTGTTTAAAGACCACCCACAAGTGTTAAAAGACCACCCAAAAGTCTTTAAAGACCACCCACACGTCTTTAAAGACCATCCACTGGTGTTTAAAGACCACCCAAAAGTGTTTAAAGACCATCCATGGGTGTTTAAAGACCACCCACAAGTGTTTTAAGACCACCCACAAGTGTTAAAAGACCACCCAAAAGTCTTTAAAGACCACCCACAAGTGTTTAAAGAGCACCCACAAGTGTTTTAAGACCACCCACAAGTGTTAAAAGACCACCCACAAGTGTTAAAAGACCACCCAAAAGTCTTTAAAGACCACCCAAAAGTGTTTAAAGACCACCCGCAAGTGTTTTAAGACCACCCAAAAGTGTTTTAAGACCACCCAAAAGTGTTAAAAGACCACCCAAAAGTGTTTTAAGACCACCCACAAGTGTTAAAAGACAACCCAAAAGTCTTTCAAGACCACCCACACGTGTTTAAAGACAACCCAAAAGTCTTTCAAGACCACCCACACATGTTTAAAGACCATCCACTGGTGTTTAAAGACCACCCAAAAGTGTTTAAAGACCATCCATGGGTGTTTAAAGACCACTCACAAGTGTTTTAAGACCACCCACACGTGTTTTAAGACCACCCACAAGTTTTTTAAGACCACCCACAAGTGTTTTAAGACCACCCACAAGTGTTTAAAGACTACCCACAAGTGTTTTAAGACCACCCAAAAGTGTTTTAAGACCACCCACAAGTGTTTAAAGACCATCTATGGGTGTTTAAAGACCACCCAAAAGTGTTTTAAGACCACCCAAAAGTGTTAAAAGACCACCCACAAGTGTTTAAATAGCACCCACAAGTGTTTTAAGAGCACCCACAAGTGTTTTAAGACCACCCACAAGTGTTAAAAGACCACCCACAAGTCTTTAAAGACCACCCACAAGTGTTAAAAGACCACCCACAAGTGTTTAAATAGCACCCACAAGTGTTTAAAGAGCACCCACAAGTGTTTTAAGACCACCCACAAGTGTTAAAAGACCACCCAAAAGTGTTTTAAGACCACCCACAAGTGTTAAAAGACAACCCAAAAGTCTTTCAAGACCACCCACACGTGTTTAAAGACCATCCACTGGTGTTTAAAGACCACCCAAAAGTGTTTAAAGACCATCCATGGGTGTTTAAAGACCACTCACAAGTGTTTAAAGACCATCCACTGGTGTTTTAAGACCACCCACAAGTGTTAAAAGACCACCCACACGTGTTTAAAGACCACCCACAAGTGTTAAAAGACCACCCAAAAGTCTTTAAAGACCACCCACACGTCTTTAAAGACCATCCACTGGTGTTTAAAGACCACCCAAAAGTGTTTAAAGACCATCCATGGGTGTTTAAAGACCACCCACAAGTGTTTTAAGACCACCCACAAGTGTTAAAAGACCACCCAAAAGTCTTTAAAGACCACCCACAAGTGTTAAAAGACCACCCAAAAGTCTTTAAAGACCACCCACAAGTGTTTAAATACCATCCATGGGTGTTTAAAGACCACCCAAAAGTGTTTAAAGACCATCCATGGGTGTTTAAAGACCACCCACAAGTGTTTTAAGACCACCCACAAGTGTTAAAAGACCACCCAAAAGTCTTTAAAGACCACCCACAAGTGTTAAAAGACCACCCACAAGTGTTTAAAGAGCACCCACAAGTGTTTAAAGAGCACCCACAAGTGTTTTAAGACCACCCACAAGTGTTAAAAGACCACCCACAAGTGTTAAAAGACCAACCAAAAGTCTTTAAAGACCACCCAAAAGTGTTTCAAGACCATCCATGGCTGTTTAAAGACCACCCAAAAGTGTTTAAAGACCATCCGCAAGTGTTTTAAGACCACCCAAAAGTGTTTTAAGACCACCCAAAAGTGTTAAAAGACCACCCAAAAGTGTTTTAAGACCACCCACAAGTGTTAAAAGACAACCCAAAAGTCTTTCAAGACCAACCACACGTGTTTAAAGACCATCCACTGGTGTTTAAAGACCACCCAAAAGTGTTTAAAGACCATCCATGGGTGTTTAAAGACCACTCACAAGTGTTTAAAGACCATCCACTGGTGTTTAAAGACCACCCACAAGTGTTTTAAGACCACCCACACGTGTTTTAAGACCACCCACAAGTTTTTTAAGACCACCCACAAGTGTTTTAAGACCACCCACAAGTGTTTAAAGACTACCCACAAGTGTTTTAAGACCACCCAAAAGTGTTTTAAGACCACCCACAAGTGTTTAAAGACCATCTATGGGTGTTAAAAGACCACCCAAAAGTGTTTTAAGACCACCCAAAAGTGTTAAAAGACCACCCACAAGTGTTTAAATAGCACCCACAAGTGTTTTAAGAGCACCCACAAGTGTTTTAAGACCACCCACAAGTGTTAAAAGACCACCCACAAGTCTTTAAAGACCACCCACAAGTGTTAAAAGACCACCCACAAGTGTTTAAATAGCACCCACAAGTGTTGAAAGTGCACCCACAAGTGTTTTAAGACCACCCACAAGTGTTAAAAGACCACCCACACGTGTTTAAAGACCACCCACAAGTGTTAAAAGACCACCCAAAAGTCTTTAAAGACCACCCACACGTCTTTAAAGACCATCCACTGGTGTTTAAAGACCACCCAAAAGTTTTTAAAGACCATCCATGGGTGTTTAAAGACCACCCACAAGTTTTTTAAGACCACCCACAAGTGTTAAAAGACCACCCAAAAGTCTTTAAAGACCACCCACAAGTGTTAAAAGACCACCCACAAGTGTTAAAAGACCACCCAAAAGTCTTTAAAGACCACCCAAAAGTCTTTCAAGACCATCCATGGCTGTTTAAAGACCACCCAAAAGTGTTTAAAGACCACCCGCAAGTGTTTTAAGACCACCCAAAAGTGTTAAAAGACCACCCAAAAGTGTTAAAAGACCACCCAAAAGTGTTTTAAGACCACCCACAAGTGTTAAAAGACAACCCAAAAGTCTTTCAAGACCACCCACACGTGTTTAAAGACCATCCACTGGTGTTTAAAGACCACCCAAAAGTGTTTAAAGACCATCCATGGGTGTTTAAAGACCACTCACAAGTGTTTAAAGACCATCCACTGGTGTTTTAAGACCACCCACAAGTGTTAAAAGACCACCCACACGTGTTTAAAGACCACCCACAAGTGTTAAAAGACCACCCAAAAGTCTTTAAAGACCACCCACACGTCTTTAAAGACCATCCACTGGTGTTTAAAGACCACCAAAAAGTGTTTAAAGACCATCCATGGGTGTTTAAAGACCACCCACAAGTGTTTTAAGACCACCCACAAGTGTTAAAAGACCACCCAAAAGTCTTTAAAGACCACCCACAAGTGTTAAAAGACCACCCACAAGTGTTTAAAGAGCACCCACAAGTGTTTTAAGACCACCCACAAGTGTTAAAAGACCACCCACAAGTGTTTTAAGACCACCCAAAAGTCTTTAAAGACCACCCAAAAGTGTTTCAAGACCATCCATGGCTGTTTAAAGACCACCCGCAAGTGTTTTAAGACCACCCAAAAGTGTTTTAAGACCACCCAAAAGTGTTAAAAGACCACCCAAAAGTGTTTTAAGACCACCCACAAGTGTTAAAAGACAACCCAAAAGTCTTTCAAGACCACCCAAAAGTGTTTAAAGACCATCCATGGGTGTTTAAAGACCACTCACAAGTGTTTAAAGACCATCCACTGGTGTTTAAAGACCACCCACAAGTGTTTTAAGACCACCCACACATGTTTTAAGACCACCCACAAGTGTTTTAAGACCACCCACAAGTGTTTAAAGACCACCCAAAAGTGTTTCAAGACCACCCAAAAGTGTTTTAAGACCACCCACAAGTGTTTAAAGACCATCTATGGGTGTTTAAAGACCACCCAAAAGTGTTTTAAGACCACCCAAAAGTGTTTTAAGACCATCTGTGGGTGTTTACAGACCACCCAAAAGTGTTTTAAGACCACCCAAAAGTCTTTAAAGACTACCCAAAAGTGTTTAAAGACCACCCACAAGTGTTTAAAGACCATCTATGGGTGTTTAAAGACCACCCAAAAGTGTTTTAAGACCACCCAAAAGTGTTTAAAGACCATCCATGGGTGTTAAAAGACCACCCACAAGTGTTTAAAGACCACCCACAAGTGTTAAAGGACCACCCAAAAGTCTTTAAAGACCACCCACACGTGTTTAAAGACCACCCACAAGTGTTAAAAGACCACCCACAAGTGTTAAAATACCACCCAAAAGTCTTTAAAGACCACCCACAAGTGTTTAAAGACCACCCAATAGTTTTTAAAGACCACCCACACGTGTTTAAAGACCATCCACTGGTGTTTAAAGACCACCGACACGTGTTTAAAGACCACCCACAAGTGTTAAAAGACCGCCCACAAGTGTTTTAAGACCACCCACAAGTGTTAAAAGACCACCCAAAAGTGTTTTAAGACCACCCACAAGTGTTAAAAGACCACCCACAAGTGTTAAAAGACCACCAAAAAGTGTTTTAAGACCACCCACAAGTGTTTAAATACCATCCATGGGTGTTTTAAGACCACCCACACGTGTTTAAAGACCACCCACAAGTGTTTTAAGACCACCCACAAGTGTTTAAAGACCACCCAATAGTCTTTAAAGACCACCCACACGTGTTTAAAGACCACCCAAAAGTGTTTAAAGACCATCCACTGGTGTTTAAAGACCACCGACACGTGTTTAAAGACCACCCACAACTGTTAAAAGACCACCCAAAAGTGTTTTAAGACCACCCACACGTGTTAAAAGACCACCCAAAAGTGTTTTAAGACCACCCACAAGTGTTAAAAGACCACCCAAAAGTGTTTTAAGACCACCCACAAGTGTTAAAAGACCACCCACAAGTGTTAAAAGACCACCCAAAAGTGTTTTAAGACCACCCACAAGTGTTAAAAGACCACCCACAAGTGTTAAAAGACCGCCCACAAGTGTTTTAAGACCACCCACAAGTGTTAAAAGACCACCCAAAAGTGTTTTAAGACCACCCACAAGTGTTAAAAGACCACCCACAAGTGTTAAAAGACCACCCAAATGTGTTTTAAGACCACCCACAAGTGTTTAAAGACCATCCATGGGTGTTTTAAGACCACCCACACGTGTTTAAAGACCACCCACAAGTGTTTTAAGACCACCCACAAGTGTTTAAAGACCACCCAATAGTCTTTAAAGACCACCCACACGTGTTTAAAGACCACCCAAAAGTGTTTAAAGACCACCCAAAAGTGTTTAAAGACCATCCACTGGTGTTTAAAGACCACCGACACGTGTTTAAAGACCACCCACAAGTCTTAAAAGACCACCCAAAAGTGTTTAGAGGCCACCCACACGTGTTTAAAGACCACCCACAAGTGTTAAAAGACCACCCAAAAGTCTTTAAAGACCACCCACACGTCTTTAAAGACCATCCACTGGTGTTTAAAGACCACCAAAAAGTGTTTAAAGACCATCCATGGGTGTTTAAAGACCACCCACAAGTGTTTTAAGACCACCCACAAGTGTTAAAAGACCACCCAAAAGTCTTTAAAGACCACCCACAAGTGTTAAAAGACCACCCACAAGTGTTTAAAGAGCACCCGCAAGTGTTTTAAGACCACCCGCAAGTGTTTTAAGACCACCCAAAAGTGTTTTAAGACCACCCAAAAGTGTTAAAAGACCACCCAAAAGTGTTTTAAGACCACCCACAAGTGTTAAAAGACAACCCAAAAGTCTTTCAAGACCACCCAAAAGTGTTTAAAGACCATCCACTGGTGTTTAAAGACCACCCACAAGTGTTTTAAGACCACCCACACATGTTTTAAGACCACCCACAAGTGTTTAAAGACCACCCACAAGTGTTTAAAGACCACCCAAAAGTGTTTCAAGACCACCCAAAAGTGTTTTAAGACCACCCACAAGTGTTTAAAGACCATCTATGGGTGTTTAAAGACCACCCAAAAGTGTTTTAAGACCACCCAAAAGTGTTTTAAGACCATCTATGGGTGTTTACAGACCACCCAAAAGTGTTTTAAGACCACCCAAAAGTCTTTAAAGACTACCCAAAAGTGTTTAAAGACCACCCACAAGTGTTTAAAGACCATCTATGGGTGTTTAAAGACCACCCAAAAGTGTTTTAAGACCACCAAAAAGTGTTTTAAGACCACCCACAAGTGTTTAAATACCATCCATGGGTGTTAAAAGACCACCCACAAGTGTTAAAAGACCACCCACAAGTGTTAAAATACCACCCAAAAGTCTTTAAAGACCACCCACAAGTGTTTAAAGACCACCCAATAGTCTTTAAAGACCACCCACACGTGTTTAAAGACCATCCACTGGTGTTTAAAGACCACCGACACGTGTTTAAAGACCACCCACAAGTGTTAAAAGACCGCCCACAAGTGTTTTAAGACCACCCACAAGTGTTAAAAGACCACCCAAAAGTGTTTTAAGACCACCCACAAGTGTTAAAAGACCACCCACAAGTGTTAAAAGACCACCAAAAAGTGTTTTAAGACCACCCACAAGTGTTTAAATACCATCCATGGGTGTTTTAAGACCACCCACACGTGTTTAAAGACCACCCACAAGTGTTTTAAGACCACCCACAAGTGTTTAAAGACCACCCAATAGTCTTTAAAGACCACCCACACGTGTTTAAAGACCACCCAAAAGTGTTTAAAGACCATCCACTGGTGTTTAAAGACCACCGACACGTGTTTAAAGACCACCCACAACTGTTAAAAGACCACCCAAAAGTGTTTTAAGACCACCCACACGTGTTAAAAGACCACCCAAAAGTGTTTTAAGACCACCCACAAGTGTTTTAAGACCACCCACACGTGTTTAAAGACCACCCACAAGTGTTAAAAGACCACCCAAAAGTCTTTAAAGACCACCCACAAGTGTTAAAAGACCACCCAAAAGTGTTTTAAGACCACCCACAAGTGTTTAAAGACCATCCATGGGTGTTTTAAGACCACCCACACGTGTTTAAAGACCACCCACAAGTGTTTTAAGACCACCCACAAGTGTTTAAAGACCACCCAATAGTCTTTAAAGACCACCCACACGTGTTTAAAGACCACCCAAAAGTGTTTAAAGACCACCCAAAAGTGTTTAAAGACCATCCACTGGTGTTTAAAGACCACCGACACGTGTTTTAAAGACCACCCACAAGTCTTAAAAGACCACCCAAAAGTGTTTAAAGACCACCCACAAGTGTTAAAAGACCACCCACAAGTGTTTAAAGACCACCGACACGTGTTTAAAGACCACCCACAAGTGTTAAAAGACCACCCAAAAGTGTTTTAAGACCACCCACACGTGTTTAAAGACAACCCACAGGGTTTTTTCTCCAGTGGGAACGTCCAGAGACTCACATGCAGCCTTTTTGAATCCGTTGGGAATGCACCCTAAAGATCAAAGGAAGCAGAACCTGTCTGTGACCTCATTTTAGCTCATCCCACTGCGCCATCCAATCAGTTCAACCACAGACCATAATAATCCTCTCTCCATGGATTATTAATGTAATCTTCCGAGCAGAAAGGGGAAGCTTTGACCGAAACCGTCTTCCTTTCTGCCTCTGTGACTGGAAGAGAAAATCCTCCATATTTCCAACTTGGACTTATTTCTAGATGTTTCTCCTGTAGATGTGGTCTGGGGGGGGGGGCGTTGAATACAACATTTAGTTTTACTTTTAACATGTCTGTTTTGATAACGACCTTTCTTGTCAGAAATAGGTCAGGGGTCACAAGCTGAAACATGGATTCAGCTGCGTGAGCATGTGCCGTCAGCCTCATTTATCAAACTAGGATGGAATCAAACTTGTAGAATGTTCTTGAACACCACAGCTCTGCTCCTGTAAAAACAGTCATTTACATCTATGTCATTTACATCTATGTTGGTGTCAGGCAACATCAGCTGATCATCGAAACCCGGAAGAGGCGGAAAAAAGCAGGGATGCCAACTTCTCACAACAGCAAACAAATACTTTTCTATTGGAAAATGATTTTTAGTCATAGTTTTAGCCTCACTGCGCCCCCCTGTGGAACAGCAGAGTAATTACCACAAACCAGAAGACAATGTTTCATCAGAATTGGTTTGATCACAAGATTATTTTTGGAAGTGATATTCTTGATTCGAATGGAGAAATTCTTCACTTAAGAGACTTTAAAAGCAAATATGATATTGAATGTTCAACCAAGGAAATTCAGAAAACCTGCAGAGAAATTCCAAATGCTTCAACACATTTGATAAAAAATACAATATTGTCTTCCAATGTTCAAGTTAAACTACCAAATTAGTAGTAGGAGAAAAAAACTTAGTGAAAAATGTGATAATAAATACCTAAATAAATCCTTAAATGTCAATTATAACATGACTTTAATAGAAAAGTGAAACATAAATTAACTGAGACACCTGTCAGTCACATCAGGTGCTCAACATGGACATTCATAAAATGACCAGTACTCCCCAAGATGAAAGAAATGCAGGTCAGAATGATAAACAATTATAATCCATCAGCAGAGACGCTGAGGAGTAGATTTGGCTTTGAGGTTGATCCGTGTGATTTCTGTCATACAGACCCAGAGACAAGCAGACACATTTATTCATGTCTACAGATCCAAAGATTCTGACAGGATTTTCAGAACTGGTTTAGAAAATGAACCTCATACAATTCACAGAAGAAGATATTTTGTTTTATTACAGGAAGTTGTCAAAAGAGACAACAACATTAGTGAACATCCTACTGATTTGGGGAAAATATCATTTTCATCAAAAAAGGAAAAAAGATTAATTTTCTGTGTTTTAAAGATGAATTCTGATTCTATTGATCCTCATTACATGTAATCAGAACTCAAATCCTTTCCTGATGACATTTGTAAATCTGCTACAGAATAGTTACTGATCTAGGCTCCAGAATGTTATTTGTCCTGACATGTAATTTATGCTGAAAGCTTGATATATTTTATATGTGTAGATACATGTGGGTCATCATTAAGTGGTAGTTTCCGCACATTTGTAATAATTATATTCCAATGAAGAAATAAATGTGACAAAAAGCTCGCCTTCGTAGGCGCCTTGCTCCCGCCCCTCTCTCGCGATACTTTTACGATGATTGATTGGCATGTCATGTCGGAGCAAAAAACTAACCAGCATGCACCGCGCACCAGGCGATCTGCGTCCGCCTCAAACAGGTTTCTAATGCATCACGGGGCATCAGAAGTAGAAGGGGGGCAGTTTCTTTTATTTTTTTTATTGATGCAGAACAAAAGTGACATACAGCAAAAGAACAAGGAACAGTAAACTGTACATCAAATGTTCAAAATAAACTCAAGGGGATATACAAGCAAAAAAATAAACTTACACTAAATTATACAGCTGAGCAAGGTGATACGTTTCAATAGCTTTTTTGTTTGTACTGGGGAAATGGAATGTAAGTAACATCTAACTTGGGCTAGAAAATCAAGAAAATTAGGAGCTTTATTGCTGAATTTAGATTTGTGAATATAATACTTGGTTAATAAAATTAGAAGATTTATTAAATAAAATTGAGATAAAAATGTCTTATCATAATTAAAGTAACCAAATAAGATGTTTTTCCAGGTTAAAGTAAAATGTGGATAAATTTGAGTTTTTATCAAATTTGTCAATTTGTCCCATATTTTTTCAGTGGACTTGCAGGTCCAAAAGAAATGCACCAACGTTTCCTCAGACTGAGAACAGAAAGAACAGTTTTTATCAATATCCCTTTTTAGCCTTTGCATATACTGATTTGTTGGATAAAACCTATGAATGATCTTGAACGAAACCTTTTTCACTTTGTTGTTTAGAAGATATTTGTTTGGCAGAAGCCAAACCTTTTCCCAACACATTTGACCATGAAGTCAAGTCCAGAAAGTTCTGGCCGGGGATTCAGTTTTTAGCTCCTGCTGGAACAGTCTTCGGATGGCTTTGTTTTGATTTCTCAAAGCAGAGAAGCAGAGTTTTCCGACAGCAGTGTCCGTCACATGAAGCTGTAGGAGTTCCTTTATAAAGATAGGTGAGGTTGAGGGAAACGGCATCAAAAACAACCGAAAAGTCCTTCACAGAAACAGGGATCTGGTAGAACTGAAGGAATTCGGTGTGAGTGTAAAGTTGACCTTGTTGATTGAATAATTGACTAACTAGTCTGATATTATTATCAAACCACTATTGGATAAAGATAGTTTTGTTTTTGTAAAGAATATATCTATTGTTCCAAATGGAAAACCTGTGAGGAGAAAAATTATGTTTATAAATCATGGACCAAGCAAGTAACATCTGTTTCTGAAATGAAGACAGTTTGATGGACGCTTTGTCGGGTTTGTATGAGCAGAGCAGTAAAAAGTCGAGGCCACCAACCTGGGAGAAAATAGATCTGGGAATGAAGTTCCAGAGAGTTCGGATTTTTCAAAAACTTTCTTATCCAATTAATTTTAAAAGTCATATTTAGGGTACTGAAATCCAGAAAGTTCAGACCCCCACTAGTGTAATCATTCATTAGAACAGATTTCCTTATATGATGAGTTTGGTTTTTCCAGACAAAGTCGCATAGCAGTTTATCAACAGTTTTGCTAACGATGTTACTGACATAAAGAGACTGAGCGGCATAAATGACTCTGGAGAGCCCTTCAGCCTTGGAGAGGAGAATTCGACCTTTAATGGAAAGGTCACGCAAGAAGAGCCAGAGGTTAAACCTCTTTTTCATTTTATCAATAATTGGAAAAAAGTTAGTATTACCTCTATCATTTTCAGTTTTTGATATTATTATACCAAGATACGTGACTGATGTCTTTACAGGAATATTAAAGAGTGAATCCGAATCACAAGATTTAATTGGGAGGAGTTCACATTTTTTCAGATTTAATGAAAGACCGGATGCTTTGGAAAAGGACTTAATTATATTTATTGCTAATGTGAGCTGTCTTTAAGAAAGAGAGTGGTATCATCGGCGAGCTGACTTACGACAATAGATCTAGCAGCGATGGAGATCCCTCGTAATGGACTGGATTTAATGTGGTCACAGAGAAGCTGAGCTCCAAGAAGAAATAGATATGGAGATATGGGACAACCCTGTCTAATCCCACGTTTTATATCAAACCAGGTGATGAACCATGTTTAAGTTTAATGGAGCAGCTGGCTTTGTTGTAAAGAGTTTGAATGACTTTGCAGAAGTAGTCACCAAAACCAAATACAGGAAGTTCTGTTCTACCGTATCAAAGGCCTTAAAAAAGTCCAGAAATAGCATAAAAGAGTCATGTGCAATTAGATAAGAGTAATCGAGTATGTCCAAAACTAAACGAATGTTGTTTGTGATATGTCTGTTGGGTAAAAAACCTGATTGTGATTCATCTATTACTGAGTTAAGAACAGATTTAATTCTTTTAGCAAAAACTAAAGCTAAAATGTTATTATTATTATTAAGAAGACAGATGGGTCTCCAATTATCAATCTAGAGTAAATCTTTGTGTGGTTTTGGGATCAGGGTAATAAGTCCTTGGGTCAGACTCCAGGGTCAGCTGTCATTAGAAATACTTTCGTTGTAAACTTCCAGTAAAAAGGGCGCCATCTGCTGGTAGAATAAAGTATACAATTCAGAAGTTAATCCATCAGTTCCTGGAGATTTCTTTGTTTTTAACACCTTGATGACGTCACAGACTTCTCCACGACTCACTGGATCATCACAAAGTTCTTTCTCAGAGTCTTTAATTGTTCTGGTATTGTTTAAAGAATTCAAAAACATTTCAGCCTCTATTTCAGAATATTGTGATGAATACAGATTCTTATACAATGATGAACAATAGTTGGAGATTATTTTAGCATCACTACAATTTATGTCATTAATTTTTAACTCGTTAATAGTGTTTATTTGTCCTTGATGCTTCTCCATTTTAAAAAAATAAGAGGAGTTTTGTTCTCCCTGCTGGAGCCATTGTTTTCTGGATGTAATAAAAGCTCCTTCTGCTTGTCTTTGATAAACTTGATCCAAGTCTTCCTGTAGTTTGATCATTTGTAGTTTCTGCTCATCTGACAGCTGTCTGGAGGTTTTTGTGATAGTACTGAGATGCCTGTCATGCTTTCTTAGTTTAGCTAAGTTGCCACCAAATGTTCTTAAAAACTTGGCTGATTCATATTTAAACAACTCCCAGTTAACGGAGAAAGAGTTCTCCAATTTGGCTTTATTAAAAAATTCTGAAAGAAGATCATTAATTTTTGTTTGCACTTCTGTCATTTTGAGCAGCGAGTTGTTTCATTTCCAATAATGAAATTTACTGACATTTTGTGAGGGACACATAACAATATCTATACGGACAGCTTGATGGTCACTTAGATGTTGACTGAAATATCCTTATCCTGTAAATCACTAGAAATTAACCAAAAGTCTAATCGAGAAAAGGCCGTTCTAGATTTATGACTCCGTGTAGAAGATGGTATATTAGGATGTTTGAGTCTCCAGACATCCACCAGTTTAAACTGTTCCATAAAAGATTTGAAAAATATATTTTTGCGATTATGATTTGAGGGGGGCCACCGATCAATCTGAGGGTTTAAAGTCATATTAAAATCTCCCCCCACAATAATTGCAGAGTTTGGAAATTTCTGAAGCCATTTTTTCAATGTACTCTCAATTATAAGAAATAGTTGTTTATTTTCTGTGTTCGAGTTGTAGCCGTATATATTGAAAATTATGATATTATTATTGTAATCAATAACTTGCCCAACAAAGTGCCCTTTAGCATCAGATCCTGTAAGCAGAACATTCCCGTTATATTTATGTTTTAGGGTTAAAACTGCTGCTGATTTTTCAGAGTGATGAGAAAACCATAAATCGTTCCCCCCCCACCCCCCACTGTGTTTTCCAGACATTTACATCAGAACAAACAGAATGAGATTCCTGACAAAAGAAAAGATCTGCATTCAGCTGCTTAAGAAATAAAAATATAGCTTTTCGTTTGATATTACTTCTTAACCCGCTGGCGTTGAGGGAAACAATAGACAATGAAATATTTAGAACAAGAAAAAATCCTCTCAAACACTAAGAAAAGAAACGTATTCTCTGAGCTTAACCTGCACAGCAGTAAATGCTCAACAATGTTTTGTGAATACTGAAGGTATTCCAAACATTTCTGAAAGAGGAAAAACTGAACTAAGCCCACGTCAAAAGATTCTGGTTTTGTGTTTCCAAGTGGGCCTCAGTAAGTTAGAAGTTCAGTCAGATCCATCCTGTTTCTGTTTTAGTGATTCTCAACAATGTCAGAGGATCACATGACCACCAGTGACCTGATAACCTGACCTCTTGACCGTTGATGAAGGCTCTGCTGCCCACAAAGTAAGCTCGTTTTCCCTCCTCTCTGGCTTTTTGGATGAGGGGCCACACTTTCAGCCGGGCTTCTCTGACAGCTGTGGAAAGATCCTCGGCAAAGCGGAGCTTTTTCTCTCGAAGAAAGGAGCTGTTTTTAGCGGCTCTCCAGACTGCATCTCTGTAGGATCTCTGGGAGAACCGGATGATGATGATCTCTGGGGCGTGTGCTGCTGGGATTGGGTTTCCCAAGGCGATGTGTGACATCAATGGCAGAGAAAGGCTGCTGCAGGTCTTCTACAACGATGCTCTGACAGATCTCAGTGACCTTCACATCTTCATCAGTGACACCAAAGAGTTTCAGGTTCCACCTCCTTGAATATGACTCCAGTTCCAGAACCTGGACCTGAAGAGCTGCCACGGTTTTGTCTTCATTCTTCAGACGTTGGTCAGACTTTTGTGTGTCTTTTATTTGGTTGCATGTGAATTCTCAGCTTCTCCTTCTCCCTTCAGCGTCTTTTCATCTTCTTTGAGTTTTCATTTATTAGCATTTCCAATGAGTCGGCTCGCTTGTTTATCAGCTCAGATAAAACAGCAATGACTTCATTTGAATCAGAAGAGCTTTGTCCAGCTGCCAGCAAAGCTTTTTTTGCAGCTGGGGGCCTACTTGGAGTTTTAGGAAGAGGAGGGAAAGCTTCCATGTCCGAAGTTGGTGACGGTTTCGCGCAGTCATGACACATGGTGGTCTTCGGTACTGCAGCTTTTTCGCTTTTTTGCATTCTCTTTCTTTCTCGACTGAACATCAAGATAAAAAATAAAAAGATCCTTCTCTTCCAGAAAAATTTTGAGCTGTTTTCTTGGTCTTTTGGATGAAATAGATGTTATGTCCGATAACTTTTGCAGGAGCTCAGAAGGTACGTACCTACGCAGACGCCATCTTGGCCGTTCTCCAGGGGGGCAGTTTCTGGCAATACACCTGTTTGTGAAGCTTGTCCTTATTTTCCCAGCATGCTTCACGTACGATCAGAGGACTCTAAAATATTTATATACCATCAAATGATTTATTTCAGACAGTTTAATGTATTTTATAATATATTTTATATTATATCTATATAATATAATATTGTTGTATATTATAGTTTTTTAGTATCAAATAGCTGATCTAAACCTTTGTCTGTGGTGTCAGTGTGTGGCAGGATCATTTTTAACAGAACACCGAAAATTAAAAAAAATAATTTTCTTCTTGTTTTTTATTCATAAACAACATATAAAACAAAAGTGTAAATCATTTACTAAATGCCAAGTTGATAAAAAAAATACAACCGGAAGTTATTTTCTGGCGGGATTTATTTGCCGTATTAAGGCGTGGCTATCTGAACTTCAAAAGGTTTGGTCACGTGCTCGACGCACCTGCGCATAAATGTGATTGGATGCCGGTGTGCTGGTCTGCCTCCGCTCCCCGGGCTGCGTTCAGGTGAGCGGAGCGGGGGGGGGGGGGGGGGTCAGAGGTTCCGTCATGGTGACGTTTAGACTGAAGTTTCTGTAGAGGAAAACCTTTTAGGCGGTTTTGCTCTAAATGTTTCTAAATACGTTTTTTTTCTTTTTAAGTCAATACTGAAGGATTTTAATAACTTGTATTGAGATTTTGTAGCAATGTAAGTTATGTTTATTAGTATTACAGATTTATCCTTAATATTCTAAAATTGTACATAAAATGTTCCTCAAATTCTTTCAAATCTTTGAGTTTTAGCTGTTTCTAAATTACTTTCTTTGACGTTTTTTTCCTCCCCTTTTTAAAGTGTGTGTTTAAAAACAGACCTATCTTGGGAAGGACGTTGGGACTTTTCTTACTTTTAATTGTGACTGTATTCTTTTTTTTTTTTTTTTTTTTTTAACTTGTCCTGTCCAACAGTTAGGCAAACAGATGAGAGCTGAGGGCCTCTTGTGTTGGACATATTTTACTTTAACAGCAGGGGTTATTAATCTTCAGACAAACCAAAGGTATGTCTGAATAAACCCCTTTTGTAATTGAGGCCAAACTTTATTCATTTCAATCATGTTTGAAAATCTTTGGTGTTGGACCGGACGGAAAAGGAAAGAGGGGAAGAAGAGAGAGGGATGTCAGAGAGAGGGGGGGGGTAGGGGGTGATAATAGGAGGGGAAGGGGGATAAGACCATGAAGCAGCATAAAGCAACAAGTTTACTGGTTGTTAATCATTATGGTAAGGTTCAAATGTAGTACAAAAAGGGCGGGGCCTGTTCACACACACTCAAATGTTATCAACACACCTGCTAGCTTCAAAAATGTCCACATGTCAACATGTACACAAAACAGATAGTGTTCACGAACGCATACCTATGCCTTTAAACCAACTAGTGTGAAATCTTTCATTCATTCAATCATGCAAACTATTAGTGCAAAGGTGAGCTAACACCTGTGCTCAGGTGAGTGTTTATGTTCTTCTAAAATGGATGGTGGAATGTGAAAAGAAGGAGGAGGAGCGCCCAGCCACCCCCACACCCAGACCCCGCCGCAGCAGCAGCGGCAGCCGGAATTCCCCCAACGCCACACGGGAACCGGCAGGGAACAACCGCCGCCCGGGCGACCAAGACTGCCACCCAGGCCAGGGCCAGCAGGACCGCCGCGAGGCCCCCAGAGCCAGAGAGCAGGGAGGCGCGGAGGGAAAGAGAGCGCCGCCCCAGCCCAGCCAGGAAAGCAGCCCCCCCGCCGCGCCGGAAGAGCCCAACGCAGGGCCCCACCGGAGAGGGACGCCCACAGCCCCAGACGAGCACCCCACCACCACCCAGGAGTTCCGGGCATCCCTCGCCCCGACCCCAGGTACGAGCCAGGACCCCCCAAGGGAGACCCGCTCCGCACCCCAGGCAGCCACCCACCCGGCCCACGGTTGGTCCAGGTAGGAGCAAGGCAGGGGCCCGCCGCCCCCGCCCAGGAGGGGGGAACCCCGGGGAAAAAAGGGTGGCCCACAAGGGGTGTTATAAATATGGTCCGACCAGGCTCGGCCATGTTGGAAGTTTGGCGGGGATTTGTGACTGTATTCTGATTTCTTTCCCAGGATTCCTTGCTGGAAACACGACACCTGTCCAGGAAAATGAAGGTGGACCTGAAGCCCACGCAGAACAGAACAGAGGTTACTGTTGAAGGCCTACGTCCAATCAGAATCCTGAAGATGGTGGACCATGGAGGCTTTGGAGTGCAGCAACTTCTAAAGGACTTCAGGAGGATCTTCAGCCTGCAAGTTCTTCATTTCTTGGTTTGGCCGCTGTGCCGATCTTTTCCTCTTTCTCAAAGCTTGCATTGAAGCTGAGCTCATTCCATTTATGGGATGTTTGGTTTAGTGCAGCAGGAAATGCTCAGCCTCGTTTTGATGGGTCACATTGAGGATAGAAGTTGTTGTTTTGGGGCCTTTTCAGCTGAAATGGAATAGTTTGCATTAGGGCTGCACGATATGAAGAAAACTCGCGATATGCGATATCAGTGATTAATATTGCGATAACAATATAATTTGCGGTATATAAACAATTGGCAAAACAACCAAAATTATTATTCCAATTCCATTACAACAGCTTAAAAATTATACTGCAAATGATTGGTCAAATGCAGAAAGGGATTCTTTCAATCCATTAAAAACTTCAAGCTGCGATAAGATTGTTTGACCACATCTAAGGTAACCATTTATTGCAAATTTGCTGTCTTTTGCGATATGCATATTGCACAGCTTGATATTGCGATAACGATAAATTTGCGGTATATTGTGCAGGCCTAGTTTGCATTAACTCTACCTCCTATTGGTCTTCTAGATCAATAGTTGCTGCTTAAACTTGTAGGTTTTTTTTCTCCTTTCATGACGTTCCTACATAAAAACACATCATATAGAACATAAGGTCAGAATGTAAAATTTCATGGCGTGGGCCGTTTTCATTTGCAGCTTCATTGCCTATTGCATTGGTTGTTGCATTTTCATTGCGTTTTTGCATCTTAATTGCCTTTTGCATTGCCAGTTTGCGTCTTTATTGCCTGTTGCGTCTTCACTGTGTGTTGCCTTTTGCATTTTCTATTGCGTATTGTATTGCAGGTTTGCATCTTAATTGCGTCTTTCATTTCCATTGCGTATAGCCTAATGCATTTTCTGCACACTTTTACACAAACCCTGGGGACTCATAACAGCTACGCAGGAAAATACATCAGCAATCTTGGTGTTTCGACGCAGTGTTCTGAGTTTGAGTGTGGGATTGAGAACCTTCATTGGGATCCAGTGGTCACCCCACATGGGTGTCACAACTGGACCAATAAGGATGCTTTTTGGGGCTGAACGAGTTGATGATGGTTCTACATCACAGTGCCCCCTGGTGACACTGGAGTAGAAGACGGCAGTTTCCCCCACACCACATAATCCTTCTGTGGCAGTAAAGTGACAGCCTCTCTGAACTGCCAATGGTTAGTTCTTCTCTCTGTCCTGGCACCACAAAAGTTAGCACTTCAAATTGAAATCCATAGACTTCAAGGTCCAAACTGTAGATGCGTTTTGGGCGTTTTAGCAGGCCACCACAACCAACCATAACCACATTTTCGGCGGACAGATTTGAGATTAAGTACAACACCAAAAGACTGTAGTTTGCTTTCTGCCTCTTCACTTATTGTGTATGACAAGCTCCCTGAATCAAGCATTCCTCTCAAAACGGCTCTGTTCCCAACAGACACGGGTGTAGAACAACTCACAAGCCTGATCTACTCTGTGATCCAACAAACCACAGGCTTCTTGTCTGATATTGACTCACAACAGTTCACATATACCGCGTCCGGGTCTACTGTACTTTTGAGGGTATTTTCCGCGTGACCCATGCTGCCCCTCTCTTCACATGGGCTTGCTAGTTTAAACCAGAGGCAACTGTTGTTGGTGGTTTCTGATCCAGCAATCTACAGTCACGTTTCACATGTCCTGAACCAAAGCAGATGAGGCATAGTCTGCAATGTGTGTGGGTAGTGTGGTCTTTGGAACTACAGACATTGCACAGGGAATTTTCAAATTTCTGCTGACCATGTGGACAGCCATTGGACGGTCAGTTGTAAGAGAAGTACACAGTGACGGAAGCTTATCAAACATGTTCACCATCTGTTGGGTGGCATGTTCAATTATGGGCTGAGAAGAAATGAATGCAGCAGAATCAGCGGTCACCGTTGAGTGTTGTGGGGTTTGAACGTTACCAACAGACTGATGCTGGCCATAGACATTGGCTGATTGTGAAAGCTGCAAAGCATGACAGTGTTGATCTTTAGTAGGAAAAGCGGCTGCATTAGAATCAAGCTGAGACTGACGGGTAAAACTCAGGGCATTCTGACTGTAAACCGTGTTTTGACTGAGGGACTGAGCTTTAGATGTTCCCTAAATAGCTGTCCGATTTCTTCTGTACTTCAGCTGCTGTCCATTCGTGAGGGTCTTTTAACTGAAAAGACGGTGCAAGGCGGGCATCAGGACAGTGGTTAATAAACATGACAACCTCAGCACTTGGGTTTTCCACAAGTCTGCCTCGCCTGCGAAGGCACTCAATGGCAACATCCATAGCTTTAAGGCGGATCCAATAATCCATTGCATCTTTGCCAATAAATAGCAATGTCTTATAGAAGTCCTTCATTGGAAGATCAGAGAATGTTAGCTCACTGAGATTGCACTTCAAAATGTCAAAAGCAGCATCCATCAATTCAGCATCACTGTGTGGGATGGCAGCGCAGAGACACTTTGACCACACGCCTGGTCTGCCCATCAGTCTGGTCGTCACGAAGTCAAATGCTTGTTGAGATCCACAGTTCAGTCTGGACAAGTAACATCTCATCATATCTTCCCACTCATCAATAGAAGGTATCTGTTTGGTCACCCCTAAAATACGGTGGTGCTTTAGCTTCCGGCTGGATCACCACTCTTAACTGTTCATTGTGTTCTGAGGGTTGTCTCTCGGCGGGTTGTGATTGGACAGGTTTGTTGTGCTGCATCACACTGAGATTTGCTGTGATATTGTCCCCAATCTGCTTTACCGTGCCGAGCGTTTCAACTGTAATAACTTGAGTGGGAGTGGAACTAGGGGGGCATTTGCAACAGGTGTGGAAGTTGCAGCAGGGATTAGAGAAATTTGTGACGGTTCTGTGACACAATGAAAGTTGCTGGGGCTCAAATCTTCCCCTCCCAAATGAAAGCAAGGGCTGACCCTTCCCCAAACCAGAACAAATCTGATGACTGGTATACTTCCGTTTAGACCAGGGGTCTCAAACTCAATTTACCTGGGGGCCACTGAAAGCAGGGTCTAGCTGAGGGAGGGCCGCAACTTCAACGCACACACGCACGCAACTAGTGAGTGTCTGAGAGCCAATCAATTTGTATGGAACATGTATATACTATTACTATTTGCTCCTCCCCCTGCAAAAGAGTGCAGACGCTTTTTCCCCTGCTCCTGCCGCTTCCTGCTTTATTTGCTTTTTAATCATTGAATTAATCATTTTTAATTATTTTACTTCATCCACAACTCCTGGAATATCAGACTGGTCCTTTTTTGTGACTTCCACCTATACAAATCAATATTTTTACGTCTGACAAGCCAGAGACATGTCCGGAAGAGGAAGAAAAACAAACTCCCACTGTGAACGCTGTCGGATCTACCAACAAGAAATAAAAGAGCTACAAACACGGATATTTACTTTGGAAACTGAAAATGGACTTCACAAGACCCTTCCAGTAACATCGGGTGGTAAGAAGCCCACTCTTACTACAAATGAAAAGAATAACAGTGACATAGACCTGAGTGATGTTGTGTCCTTTCCGAAACTTTGTGTGGAGGAACTCTGTGTCAAGCCAAAGCGTAAAGATGACAGAACATCCGAAATAAAGCTCACAAACAGATTTTTACCCCTAACACAATGTGATGTTAAAGAACAAAGTGAAATTGGACCACAGAATAGGAGTCATAATGTTGGAAACAAAGCACAGGCAGAAAGAAAATCTGTGCCAAACGTCAAGGTCAGAGATACGCTGCTGCTCGGAGATGGCGCTATCAGTGGAGTCAGCCACAGAAGAATGCAAACTTTATGTTGCCCAAGTTCTACTGTTCCAGTGATTACAGGACTCTTTTCTAAAGTCTTGTACCAAGGAGTCAAACGAATAATCATCCATGTAGGTGCTGTCGATATCAAAAAAGAACAATCTGAACGTTTGAAAAAAGACTTCATCAAGTTATTTGAAGAGATTGACAAAGTAGAGGTTGAAGCATTCATCAGTGGACCTCTTCCTAACATCGATGGGGTGTCACTCAAGTTCAGCCGTCTGTTTCAGCTGAACAATTGGCTCTCCAGAGAGTGTGCTTCCAGAGGATTCTATTACATTGAGAACTTCAATACATTCTGGAAACGAAAGGACCTATTCATGGGAAGAGGCCCACACCTGAACAGAGGTGGAGCAAGAGAGTTAGTGAAGAACCTCCTCCACGCTCTGGGGCATAGAGGCCAAGGCCCTGAAAAGGCAGTAAGGAAGGACCCAGCCAGTGTCCCAGGAACCACAGCACAACGGCAACAACAACTACCTCCACCACCACCATTGGTCAAAGACTTGGATCCGGCAGCACCAGCACCACAACCACCTCCATCTAAGGACTCAGCTGCACCAGCATCACAACAACCACCGCCAGCTAAGGACCCAACCGCAGAACCACAACAACAACCACCAGATTTGGCCCCAGAAATACCACCGTCTGACCAGCTGTGGGCGCCCCCTGCTACATCTACTCCCAGTGAAGACTCACTTTCCTTTTCGTCCCCCCCACTTTCACCCATAGCCTCATTAAGTCAGGAATTAAGATGGCTCCCCTAACACCTGTGAGCCTCACACCACACAGGAGCTCTCCTACCCCTCCAGCGCCCCCTCCTTATCCTTCACCCAAAGTCCCTCCAACACGTCCTTCATCCAAAGCCCCTCCAACACGCTCCCTCCGTCGTTCACCCAAATCCCGTCCAGCTCCCGCTCCTCCTGGTCCAACACCCAAACTACCCTCAACTCGACCTCCCCTGCGCGCCTCTAGACGTGCTATCCCCCAGAGCTAGGATGAAACGGGCCCCCAGTGTCCTAGGAAAGGTTATGTCAAACTGGGGCCCTGTGATGAACAGCTTCCTTCTGGTGCTATACCTGTAGTTGCACCACGTAGAATGCAAAAAAGGGCAGTTAGACTGTCCAATCAAAGAAATCTAGTTCATATCCCCAGCAAGAAGGTTTCGACCAGTCCCAAGGAAACTAAGCTCAAACTTGCTGCACTCAATGTCAGATCTTTATGCAACAAATCATTTTTAATCAATAATCTTATCTCTTCTTTTAATCTTGATTTTATGTTTTTAACTGAAACATGGCTTGACAAAAACACAGGAAACATAGTTCTAGTCGAATCAACTCCCCCCAACTACAAACATGTATCAGAAATACAAGAAAATAAAAAGGGTGGAGGCGTTTCTGCACTGTTTAGAGATAATATTGCAACCCGCGCACTATCATTTGGTGTGTTTTCATCATTTGAGTATGTGTCATTTAAGATTGAGTTAAAACAAACTCCTCCCTTACTCTGCATAGTCATGTACAAACCTCCTCAGCACAGCCAAAGTTTCATTGATGATTTCACTGAAATGCTCTCAGTTGTGTGCACAGACTTTGATGGTCTAGTCATTACAGGTGATTTTAATGTTCATGTTGATAATGTCAATGACAGAAATGCAAAAGAGCTCAATGCTGTCCTTGAAACCTTTAGTCTAATTCAGCATGTAAGTTGCCCCACCCACAGCAGAGGGCACACTCTGGACCTGCTCATCACAAAGGGGGTTAATATTTACAATGTCAGTGTGGTTGATGTCGCCCTCTCTGATCATTTCTGTGTATTCTTTGACCTGTCTGTTACTCCCAAACCACCGCCTGGCCCTGCAGTTGTCCAAAGGAGACAAATAAATGAGAGCACTAGGGCACAGTTTGTAGAAATGATAAACCCTGAAAACATCTCTGGTGCCAATGTTGATGAAATGCTGAATTCTGTTACTTCTAGCATCTTGAATGTTCTGGATGCCATTGCCCCTATGAAGGTTAAATTGAGAAAACATAGACAGAAAGCTCCCTGGAGGAACGATGATCTAGTCAGGGCACAGAAACAACAGTGCCGCAGAGCTGAGCGAAAGTGGCGCAAGTCAAAACTCCAGGTTCATTATGGAATATATAAGGGGGAGTTGTACGCTTACAACCAGATCTTATGCAGAACAAGGGAAAGGTACTTCTCTGAAATCATTGGAAGTTGCAGCAGCAACTCTCGTGTCCTGTTCACAACAGTAAACAGATTAACTAACCCTCCAACCCAGCTACCAATAGAACTGGTTTGCACACCTAAATGTAATGAGTTTGCTGTATTTTTTAATGACAAGGTTCAGGGCATTAAAAAAGCCATCAACTCCACAACACATATAACTATCGAACGGCCACCTACTCACTCTAAGCTGACTCACTTTGTACCTGTCACTGACCAAACTGTCCAAGAGACCATCACCCGTCTGAGCTCGTCTACATGCTGCCTTGATGTGTTACCCACTAGATTTCTAAAGTCTGTCCTGAACAGTGTGTTGCCATCAATTACTCAAATAGTTAACATGTCTCTTCAATCTGGAATATTTCCAGAGGCCTTAAAAACTGCAGTCATTAAACCTCTCCTGGTCTTGATCCCACTGTACTGAATAATTACAGACCTATCTCTAATCTGCCACTTTTAGGAAAAGTCCTTGAAAAAGTTGTCTACCAACAGCTCACTGATTTTCTCTTATTAAACAATTCATTTGATGTTTTCCAGTCAGGTTTTAGACCCCATCATAGCACAGAAACTGCTCTTATCAAGGTAACCAATGACATCCGCCTGAACACTGATGATGGCAAAGTCACTGTCTTAATCCTGCTAGACCTGAGCGCTGCCTTTGATACTGTTGATCATGGGATCCTTTTGCACAGACTCCAAGACTGGGTTGGCATCTCTGGATCTGCCCTAAGTTGGCTCAAGTCTTATCTGGAAGACAGGAAATATTTTGTTGAAATTGGGAGTTGTGTCTCAGACTACATGGCCTTGACTTGTGGTGTGCCCCAGGGATCGATCCTGGGACCCCTTCTGTTCAACCTCTACATGCTGCCACTAGGGCAGTTAATACGCAGTAATAACATATCTTATCACAACTATGCAGATGATGCTCAGATCTATGTGTCACTGACAACAGGTGAATATGGGCCGGTGGATTCACTCAGCCACTGCCTCCAACAGATCAGTGCGTGGATGCAGAACAACTTTCTCCAGCTAAACTCAAACAAGACCGAAGTTATTATTTTTGGCCCACAGAAACAAAGAGAAAGTCTCAGCAGCTACCTTCATTCTCTGTCTCTAAAACCCTCAAATCAAGTCAGAAATCTAGGGGTAAACATGGACTCTGACCTGAACTTTAACAGCCATATCAAGTCAGTAACATCAGCGGCATTTTACCATCTGAAAAACATTGCCAAAATCAAAAACATAGTGTCAAAGCCAGACCTGGAGATACTTATTCATGCATTTGTCTCCAGTAGGTTAGACTACTGTAACGGCCTGCTCACCGGCCTGTCCAAACGAGCTGTAAAACAGCTTCAGTACATCCAGAATGCTGCTGCTCGAGTCCTGACCAGAACCAGGAAGTATGATCACATCAGTCCTGTGCTCAGGTCTCTGCACTGGCTCCCTGTACCTCAAAGAATAGACTTCAAAGCAGCTCTGCTTGTGTACAAGTCTCTCCATGGCCGAGCACCAACGTACATCTCTGACATGTTAGTGCCATATGAACCATCTCGTACTCTGAGGACCTCAGGGGCCGGCCTCCTGTTGATGCCCAGAGTCAGAACTAAACAAGGGGAATCAGCGTTTCAATATTCTGCAGCTAAAATCTGGAACAGCCTCCCTGAAGGCGTAAGACAGGCCTCTTCTGTGTTCATGTTCAAATCTAGACTTAAAACATTTCTGTTTAGCCGTGTATATGACTGAAAGGTCCTATCTGCACTTTTCTTTCCTTTCCTTCCTTTATTTTTAAATCAATTTTCAATTTTTTTTCTTTTCTTTTAAAGTAAATTTGATGTTGATTATTTCTATGATGTATTGTGATTTTAATGCATTCTTCTGTTTTGTGAAGCACCTTGAATTACTTTGTGTATGAATTGTGCTATACTAATAAACTTGCCTTGCCTTGCCTTACTATACTCTATTATATTACTAATATACTCATAAAACTCTCATTCAAATAAAATACGTAAATAAAAAAATAAAAAAGTAAATAAATCAGTAACACATTTCTATTTATTCAGTCTTCTATATCTACTGTTTTCTGATTTAAACATCCTTATTAACACAGTTCAGTTAACACTGTTGAGTTATAACTATTAACCACAAATCTGTGTTTAATCGTTATAACCTTCAATGATCTGTAACCTCCATCAATGGTTCTTCTCTTGTCTTCTTTTCACTGATGGACACTTGGCAGCACTTCCTCACAAACAGCTGAGACCCTCAGTGTGGATGAAGATGATTGACAGGAAATCTGGACTTGGACTTATTGACATTTTAGGTGGAGAAGTCAGAGAGGATGTGCTCCCAATTGTGAGTCTGTGTTGAATTTCTTTTTTTAAGTTTACTCTTTAAACCACAAATCAGTTAAGGAGAAACAAAATTCAGTAACCATTTTTGGATTTTCTATCTTATGACTTTTTGCACATTTAAACTCTGGTCACAAGTTATTGTAGAGCAGCCGGTCAGCCACTCCTATATTTTCATAAAAAACGAATGGAAATTCATATTGGTGACACTAAATATGTGCAGCCAAGATGCACAATAAGCATGTTTGAGATCACCCAGGTGGACGAAACGCTGCGCAGATCACCTGGTGTGTGACATATATTTTTGCTTTTGCTCAAACATCACCTGTCAATCATCACAGAAATATCACCAGAAAGGGGCGGAGCAAGGCCCCAACCTGAGCGAACGCAGCTGGAAATGTAATACTGCACTGACTGAAAGCTGCCCTATTGACTACAAAACAGTGCATTATGGGACATGTGTCCTGATGGGTTTTTGTAGTTGAGTGGTCAATTAAAATAATTTAAAATACCAACTGATTAAAACAGGCTACATACATTACTAAACATTAAAATCAATATAAAAGAAATATCACAGATCATACTGAGGGGGAGAGGCAGATTAAAACTAAATTGAAAGTTAAGGACAACTCCAACTTCCTGTTCTCCTTCAGTCTCGCCGTCAACTACCCCCCCCCCCCCCCCGCCTGGTCTAACGATCCAGGCGCGGCGCTGGTTCCTCTCAAACACGTCTATCGTTGCATTTTCCCCACGTATTTTCAGTGTGTCTATGTCTAAAGTTAGCTGTCACGCATGTAGGTGTGGGACATTTATTTTCCACGGCGACCCATCTCTCGGATCACATCTCGGACCTGATCCGCGATGGGACGGGTCTAACGGCACCAAGTGTAACCGGATCACTTCTGCGTTGAGTTTGAGGAGGTCAAAAGATGTCGGGACACAGCAGCCCCCTTGGAGACCACCTCCGTCTGTTGCGGATCTCTCCCGCTGGACAATAGACCTTTTTCACACTTCCGCATTTTTCGACTGGAAATACGTCAATGACGTGTAAAAGAACTTCCTGTTAGCATAGCGGCAGATATGAAAAATGTCAGAGTGGAAGAGTTGCAGTTTCTGTTGTGTTCCAGGCTGTTCGTCTTCCAACCAAAAACAGCCCTACCTTTCATTCCATTATTTTCCTGTGGATCCAAACCTGAAACCCAAATGGATACAGGTGATGCGAAGAGAGGAAGGGCATAGTTTAATGTAAACACAGGTAGCACCGTCTGCTGCAGCCGGCACTTCGCTCCGGATTACAGTGGTGCTGCGTCGTTCGTGGCCTGAAGACGAGTGGTGTCGTCCCGAGCCTTTTCCCTTGGAAAAACTTTACTGCTCCTTTGAGAAGGGAGTCAGAATATGACAGAACCTCAAACGTCAGGCTATGCAGCTGTGCTGTGAAGATAGCGACACGGTGGCTAAGCTAAGGCAGTACAGATGGATCACGACTACGTGACACACCTGCAGGTAAGGTTGTTCATAATGTGTTTGGTTAACGTTAGTCAACTATGTGTACCGTTATTGGATAAATGCATTTCTACCTGAACAAATGAATGTTTATAAGAAAAGATGTTCATGCTCTCACCTATTTTAATTACATGTATTTAATTACTTTTGAGTATTTTGTCATTTGTATTTTCCTTAACAGAAATGAATGAAATGTAATTTGTAAATGAATACTTAAAATACTTTTGGAAACATGATTACTGTGTTGTGTTGAAAGGTAGCATAAATATGTTCAGACTGGTTTTTATTTTCTTTATCTTCACATGTGCTCTGGATGAGGCTTTGGATACATCCATGACTTAGAAGCCAAGTTCCTTTGCTGGAGCCAGGAGACGATGTCATGGCGGACAAAAGTTCCTCGTTCAAGACCTCCTTACTGACACTGGATCTAAGATCATCATTCCACCTTTTAAGCTTTCAGCTCCATCAGCAAGGAGGAAACAGAACAAACCCGTCCATTACCCGCCTCAGAATTATAGTGGAAAGAGTGATCAGTAGGATAAAGTCCTTTCACATCAGGGACTCTCTGTGCCGCTCACACTGATGGGCGGTGTGAATCAGATCTGGCTAAACCGCCGTGTTTTGGCAGATGATCATGGACTTTTTTGTGTTGAAGAGTGAATCAATGTTTGGGATGTAAATAATGAATAATGTGCAAATAGTATGGAAAAAATTCAGTGTTTTAATTTAGTATACTTAAACATAATTGTTATAATCTTTATATTTTTCTGTTGAAATGTGACTTTGACTTCAGAAAAAAATTAGATGAACAAATAAAACAATTTTGGTCAAAATTGTGCCTCATTTAATTTCTTGGTATGTGTAACATCAACCGATTAATAACTCATATATTTATTCATTTATTTATTTATTTATTTGGAGCCCCATTAGCTTCCACAAAGTGGTCGCTAGTCTTCCTGGGGTCCATACGCAAAAATTACATACATTATACCAATTTCACAAAACCCAAAACTGATTTCACAAAATACGGTGACTAATTCATCATATTTACCTTAAAAGCTTCACATGTTAAAATAAGTTAAAACAATTTCATATTTTACCAGCATATCAACACATAGCAACATAACATCAACAATAATACATTTCATAACAGCAAATAATTCAAACTATTAGTTATAGTAAGTAGTCCATGTATCTTAGTTTTAAAATCTTTTTGAAGTGATATTTGTTACTATTAAGCCTTGTCCTTACAGACACTTGATTCCACGCAACAGAAGATCTAAACAGCACTGTTCTTCTCATATAGTTAGATCTTGAAAAAGGAACAATCAAATCACCAGAGCTGACCTGACGAGTGTGATATTGGTGACAATACCCACTGTATAAAACTTTGTTTACCAAATATTTTGGACATTTTTTAAAAATGACATTGTGCATTAAGCATTGAAGACTGAGTTGTACTTTGTCTTTTACCATCAACCAACCTAAAATGGTATGCATCTCGTTCACATTGGTCCAAAAAGAGCAACCAAGAGCCACCCTGGCAGCTCGATTTTGGGCAAGTTGTAATTTTTTTAGATGCCCCTGTGTCGCACTAGACCAAATGACTGGGCAATACTCCAGATGTGACAAAACCAAAGACTGTACAACTGTCCTCATGACTGAAGGTGGACAATTTTGCGCACACCTCCGAGCCAGGGCGATTCCTCTGCCCATCTTGGATACTATGTGATTAATCTGATCTGTCCAAGAGAGCTGATCCTCAAATTCAGGTAACATGGTGCATTCAATAAATATTTTGTACCGAAAACGATGCATTTTGTTTTAGATGTATTAAGAACCAATTTATTCAACTTAACCCAATTGGTAACTAAATTAAGTTGATTCTGTAGGGCTGTATTGAGCTCTGGGACAGTAGCAGATGCACAGAATAAAGTTGCATCATCTGCATATAACACCACTTCTGCATTTCTAATCTCCTGGGACATATCATTTACAAACACTGAAAATAAAAGTGGACCCAAACAACTACCTTGTGGAACACCACATGACATAAACTTTGTTTCAGACAAGCTACCATTGAAGAGGACTTTCTGTGTTCTGCCATTAAGATAATTTCTTATCAGTGAAAGAGCCAACTGTGAAAATCCATAACATTTGAGCTTTGCCAACAGAATATCATGGTCGATTACATCAAAAGCAGCTGTGAAATCTAAAAGTACCGCACCCACATATTTTTTATCATCCAAATGTGTTAACCACTGATCTACCATATGTACTAATGCCGTATTGGTTGAATGACCTGGTCTGTAGGCATGCTGTGCTCTAGTAAACAGATCATTTGAGATAAAGTAGGGTAGCATTTGATTAAATATCAACCTTTCAAAGATTTTACTCAAAACAGGGAGAACATGAACTGGTCTGCAGTTTGAAGCAGTAAACTCTGACTTTTCATCCTTAATTAGAGGTATAATTTTTGATTGTTTCCATTGGTCAGGAAACACTCCACTGATCAGTGCTCTATTAAAAATATGACATATTGGTTTGTCCAAAACATTTGCAACTATTTTAAGGATTCTACCATCAATGTAATCAATACCTGGTGTTTTATCATCAGGTAATGAGAGAAGCAAATTTTGAACATTATTCTCACTAACAGTGTCGAACACCAAGGAACAAGCTTTATTTTCCATTGTCAATTGAATATTTTGACAAGCAGAGCTTATATCCTGTGCTACCATAGAGGATCTCAGCTTTTCAACTTTGTTAATAAAAAAGTCATTCAAATGATTGGCAATATCAAATGGTTTACTGACACTAATGCCACCAATTTCCATATTCAAATTAAAAGTCTTTGTTTTTTTTGCACATCAGTTCTTGTAACACTTTCCACAATCTTTTACTGTCATTCATGGAACCACAAATTTTTTGTCCAAAATATTCTTTTTTTTTCAAAAAGTTTAATTTTGTAACTTTATTCCTTAATATGCGATAGTTTGTATAATCCTCTACATGTTTAGAGTTGGAAGCCACCTTTTTTGCGTTGTCTCTCCGCTTCATGAGTGATAATAATTCCTCATCTAACCATGGAGCACTATTACTTTTTACCGTTCTTTTACGAAGTGGAGCATGTTTCTCAACAATCTTTCCAAAAGTTGCCATAAAAGTGTTCAAAGAAGCATTTACATCAATTTCTTGCACAACTGTAGACCAATTCGAACTTTTGATTTCATCCATAAATAGATTGGGATTAAAATGTTTAGAGGATCTGCGATACATGATTCTTCCACCGGATTTAGGCATTTTTGTTTGCTTTGTAATGGCTATCAAATTATGATCAGAACACCCTACTCCAATAGAAACTGCCTGGGAGCATAAATCAGGAACGTTAGTGTAAATGTGATCTATGCAGGTTGATTTAGATGAATTATCCATAGCAATTCTAGTTGGTTGTGTCATGACCTGTTTAAGATTACATGTATTAGCCATTGTAATGATCTTTTAAAACAAAAAAAAGTTTTTTGAAAACCAGTCTATATTAAAGTCCCCAAGAAGAAACATTTCCCCACATTTATTTGAGACCATTTCCATATTTTCACATATTTTTTGTAAGTATTCTGCATTGGAGCTAGGTGGTCTGTAACAACAACCGACCAGTGTTGGTTTACTAAATGGAAGATTAATTTGCAACCATATTACTTCGATGTCTCTGCTCATTAACTCTGATTTTAGGGTAGCAACAATATTCTCCTTTACATAGAATGCTACTCCTCCACCATTTTGATTCCTATCTCTTCTGTACAATCTGTACCCATCAACATTTAGCATTGAGTTTTCAAAAGTACTATCTAGGTGTGTTTCAGATAAGGCTAAGACATGAATATTTTCAGTCAAACATATTTGTGTGATTTCATTAATCTTGTTTCTCAAGCTACATAAGCTACATGCTAAAACTATACCTGTTTTGTGGCCCATTTGCAACTAAACACAACATATTTGCATTAATACAAAACTACAAACATACATTACAATAGACAGTTCTCATGATCATTTAATCCTTTAATCCGAATATTGCCTCTGTCCATTTGCAGGCCAGATAACAAGTTTGTCATTCCTTAAATAACAAACATTTACAATCAAAAATAACATTACAGATCATCAACAGTCAGACAGAAGGCTGAACTGATTGTTAAAGACAAGTTAAGTGTCATGTAAGGTATGCATTCATGCATTTACCATAATATATATCCAAGTTCTCTTTCATTCCATCTCAGAAACCCATCCAACACAGCCTTGAGAGGTTGGGGCTGCATCTGGCATAATCTGCTTCCAGATGCCATCAGATATGGATCTGGCTGTGGTCCTACACAACAGAAACAACACACAAAAGTTAGACATGAGTGCATAACTACATTTCAATTGAATTCATTATATCTGCTGTAACCATAATTTGGTTAGTCATAGCATTAAAAAAAAAACTTAACTTGTTCTCACAAAGCAACAAAAAGTTAACTTAATCACCTGTAAATGCCTTGTACAGTGTGGACCTCTGACCGTCCCTGCCAACTGCTTTTGCACCACCAGCTCACTAACCGGTTCAGGATGGATTCCCTTATAAATAAAAGGCAAAAAGCAATTAGTCTGTAGTCACTACTGGGGGTGTTTTTATAATAATTTACAGTTGTTATGGATACACATCGGTTCTTGAATTATAATGACAATTTGATCACAAACCCACCTGTGCTCTTGGTCTGTGCCATCTTTGCAAGCCACTCGTGCAGGCCGGGGGGGTGGGGGGGTGCAGCAGCCTGCAAACCAGCTGTGAATAATGTGCGCTCTGGAACAGGATGGCAACTATGTGATTGCAGAATCCTTTAGCAGCAGCACAACTGCAGGAGAAAGGTTTCAGGTTGGCACTTTCTGCATCCAGTGATATCTAGACACAATAAATTAAATAGGTTACAATTAAGACATACTTATGTTGCTACATCAATGTAACATGAAACTATAACTTTCAGTAGGTGACCAGATTTGAGTTTGTAAAAAAAGAGTGAAGTGAGTTTGTGAGAGATTTCATCGAGAGTAATTGGTGTGCAGAGCTGCATACATAAAGCAAATATGATTACATTTCATCTATGTTCAATGTTATTTTATGATATAGGTATCAAAAAAGAGGACATGATTTACAGTTGACGTAAACAGAGTTATAACCGGCTATGGCTAAAGCTAGCTAAAGCTTACCTTGGTAATGGTGGATAAACTCTTCGTGGAAGAATTTGTGTCCCTTGTCCAATTTGTTTCCTTTAGTGGACGAATGCATCTTCACACTCTTCACCACATCGGCGCTGGTGAACTTCGGAACACAACTCAGGCTCTTGGAAAACACTCTAGGCTAGCTGCCATTTCTCCGCCAGCGAAGCACAGACCGGAACTAGGTTTACACTTTGATTACGTGTTTCTGGTTTTTGCGAAAATGGTCTTTAAAACAGAAAGGGGAGAGCAAGCGCCAAACTTGGAAAGAGAAAACCAGCGAAGAAGAACAGATAAGGAGGGGTTACCAACCCAACACTGAATACAGGGGGGGAAGAAACTTGGGGACAGCCAATAATTATGTTTGATCAAAACAGATCTCGTCCCGTTACACTTTTTCATTGTGCGTTTAAGTCTTCATTGCGTTTGCGTCTTTTTTGCGTGTTTGCGTCTTTTATTTGCATTGCCAATTGTATCTTTATTGCACTGCGTATTTGCAACTTCAGTGTGTTTGCGTTTTCCATGTTCATTTGCATTGCGGGTTTGCATCTTCATTGCGTATTGCCTAATTATTGTTGACACTAAAATTTGCCTAATTTTCAATTATTGTCCATTTTATACTAAATTCATAAGGTAAAATAAAAAACCAATTCTAGTGTTTATTAAAGTAGAAGTTTACAGCAGAAAAAATAGTTTGTATTTGGCAACCAAAACTATCAATTTTAAGTAAAAATGAAAACAAAAACGGCTACCTCCAAATATTAGGTTTTCATTGCAAAAGCTTGAAGGTAAAGTGTTAAATGCAAAAAAGATGGAAATATTCCTTAGAATCAAACCTAAACGACTAAATGTTACCGAGTGATGGAATCAGGCCTAAGTTTGCTAGAGTCCCTCAAATAGATCAACCTCAGAAGAAAACGGTTTGGTTTGGTAATCCAACCGCGTGGAGCACAGGCCGGTGCTTCCATGCGCCGGTCCAGAGTCCAGGTAACTGCAGAGGGTTGTCGGTCAGAATCCCACCTGAAACGTGAACCAAATCAAAAAGGTAAATGAGTGCGGTGTTCCCTAAAGGAGGCAGCAGCCGACATGTAAATTTGATCTTTTAACGTCAGAACTGTACTTAATCAGAGCATCTATACATTTATTAAAGTCACAGAATCTAAAGCCTTGAAGAAACTGAAGGAACTTTGGTTTATTGCAGGTTCACAGTCCAACATGGAGGACTTGGAAAAGCCTGACGCTCCGTTTAGATACTTTTTTTTTTTAAATCAACGGCTTTATCTTACCTAGAGGTGCTGATGGGAATTCATATTTTTATATGCAGAAAAAGTTCAAAGTGAAATCTAAACAATCACTGAATAATCCACTCTTAAAGAAAGAAAGCCAGAGATGGAGAATCCCCCCCCCCCCCCCCCCCCAGCAGGCGAAAAGCACCGCTTCCAGCTGTTGATGGACAGTTTGTTTTCCAAATATTTGTCACTGTTAAAATCTAACTAGTTTGTCTTTTTTAGGATCAAAACTGAAAGTTTGCCGTTTCAGCCCAGCAGGTCGCTCAACAGGATCCAAGTTCTGGATCCGCCATCGCCTCCTCTCCAGAATCCGTTCGCCGCCGCCATGTCCATCTGGTTTTCACGCTATGCAGGTTTTTAGGTACGTTTTCTGGTTTACGTCCAAAACACACGTCTTTTAACGCATGGCGTCATTTTTGATTCACACAAGTTCCAAGCATTTGAAAAGTGATCATGAAGGAGAAATGAATAGTTTGTGGTCGACTGCCCCCCCCCCGAGGCGTTCCGGGGTCAGCTCCAGCGTATCCTGGGTCTTCCCCAAGGCCTCAGCCCAGGCGGGTGTTGTCATGGCAGCAGCTGATGTCCTCCTGCTGAGATCATTGCTGTCATCGTCTTGGTAACTCGGGTGAGAATGTTGACAAGATCAAGATGTCAGGCTGGTTTGGTTAGGGAGGCTTAAATCATTGATCTTCCATTGGTAACCATGGTGACCTGCAAAGAAATACGTGCAGCCATCATTGCGTTGCAGAAAAAGGGCTTCACAGCCAAGGATATTGTGGCAAGATTGCACCTACATCAACAATTTCGAGGATCAAGAAGTTCAACTCCTAAGGTTCCAGGCATCCAAAAAGTCCATCAGTGAGCGCCAGGATGGTCTCCAGAAGAGGATTTAGATGCAGGATCGGAGGTCCACCAGTGCGGAGCTGCTCAGGAACGGCAGCAGGCAGGCGTGACACGTCTGCCTCACGGCGAGGCTTTTGGAAGATGGCCTGATTGGCTCCAGCAGCCCCGAAAGGGACAAAACGGCTTTGAAGATGAAGGAATGGAAATGTTATATTTACAGAAATCAAACTCGTTTTTAGATGACTTTTGGGCTGGAAAACCATGAGGATCTGGCAACACTGGCAGAGATCACATGATGTGAAGAGATTTTTTACAAGTGGACTAAAAAGCATTTCTGTTAACCCTTGTGCTATCTTAGATGACCCCCCCCCCCCCCTTCCATTGAGGTGTTCTCCCTACCATGACAAAGGTGGATAAAGGTGGAAAGATTTCATGTAATCCATGGACACCAGTGAAGATCATTGAAGAGAAAAGGTTCAGAGCTCTGTCTAGTGGGTCTAGATGACCCCACTCCCAACATTAAAGTGCTTAGGATAGAACAAGGGTTACAGCAAAGTGAATGATCCGCCTCCCCACGGCTGGATGAGAATATGAATTGTTTCTTGGTTTCCATAGCAAGGCCATGTCCTATTACCATGGAGACGTGGCAAAGCAGACCTGACCAAGGCCCAGAAGATCCCAGGACTTTTCTAAACATGGCAGGTTTGAAGATTTTGTTCATCCAACTGTCTTTGAGTTTGACGAATGAATGAGCTGAGATGCGGCGTCTGCGGCGTCTGCGGCGTCTGCGGCGTCTGCGGCGTCTGCGGCGTCTGCGGCGTCTGCGGCGTCTGCGGCTCCATGACCAATTCCTTTGCGGTCTTTGGCTTCCTGCCTCTGCCAGGCCTGTTCTGCTGTTTCTGTGTGGCTTTCACTCCATTTTTCCTTTTTTTCAAGTCCAAACTGGTTGTGCAAAGGGTCTTTATTCAAAATAGACGTTTTTGAGCTTTTATGTGATTTCTAATGTTCATTCCTCACTAAGAACAACCTAAAGTGGTATTTTGATCCGTTCACACATTTCTGAGTATTCTTCTAAAAACCTGCTCTCTCAACACCAACCCCTCCCAACCCACCAAAACCAGTTCCTCACGTTGTGATGTCACAAAGTGAGGCACCGCCCCTTCCTCAGCCCCGCCCCAAGGATAACAGACACGCCCACCTTCTCTGTGGAGGTACTGGCCATCGGCTAAACTCATTTCGTACGAACAATATGAACATCCATCTTTGCAAAAGTTTGGATGTTTGTTTTCGTGGGAGGAACGCAGACTGACTAACTCTAGGATGACGTCATGAAATGGGCGGCACCCACAGAGAGAGAGGCGGAGCCTCAGAGATCAAGTCGTCTCACTTTTAGGAGCTGCAATTAATACTCGTACTTAAACTCTTCCTCATTGAGCCCAAAGTAATATATAATCATATATATATGGATATAGTTTACTCTGAAAGGATTCAAAAAGACCCTTTAAGTGAGAAATGTTCAGTATAGGGTTGTGCTGATGGACGATACCATCGTCCATCGTGATGGGTGACTGGCATCACGATGGAGAGACACCACCGTGATGCCACGCCCTCGCCACGCTGGGAGTCGACACCATAAGCCGCGGTTACATGTGCAAAATATCTTGATAAGGATTAATGGTCGGATTAGAATCCAACCGTGTCGATGGGCCCAGAATTTTTTTTTCCGATTATAAAAAAACATTCACATGGGTCACACTTTCGGTCGGAATAAATCATTCTCACATGCGCAGCAGTGTTTTTAAAAACCGAAAGAGAAACGTAGTTCCGCCGAGCGGCTACATACATAGACACGTCAGCTTGGTATTATATAAGATGATCTCCTAAAAGTGCTTTTATGAATGTTACGGTTATTATAAGGCGCCTGTTCGCTCATCATTTTAATTTTAATGCGTGTGGTCAGTGCTTTTTCTGTTGAAAAACGGAGCCGGAAGCCAGGATTACCAGTATGCTAACACGGGCTAACAACATTAGCATGAACATAAATCCATGCGTGAAACGCTGCAATCTGCATCTTGGCTGCACGTAAATACGTGGGAATAACATCAGCCTTTATTTTGTCGGGACACGACTGGAAACACAAATCCACGTGATTGTTTGAACGGTTTCTAAGGACTGAGCGGCCTTTCTGCTTCGAAGCTTACACACTGCGTTAGCTAGCGCTCCGAGCTCTGCCCCGACACACACTTTTACCGAGAGACCCGGTTCTCCTAGATTCCGGTTGCTCGTTCACGTAGAGCTGCGGGACGGATCACGGTCCCAAGTCTCCCACATGTAACAAATTATCCTTACTTCCCCTAAAACACAAAACCGCAGGACCGGACCACTTCTCTTCTATTTTTTTTATTTTATTTTTTTTAAAGTCACTTCCTTCAGTTTAGACTGGATCATCGCGGATGAGTTGTTATTTGGGAAATAAAAGAAATGAAGTAAAATGACGAATAGCAATTATATAAGAACGAAAATTTTAAAATAGCCCCCCCCCCCCCCAACGATATCATCGTCCATCCCGATGGTTGACTGCAAACATCGTTAACTGCCAATTTAGGGGACATCGGCCAACTCTAGTTCAGTATAATCAACGGACTACCAGGAGGAATTAAAAACAAACTGTTCAATAATCGGTGTGATTTCTGTAATGTACGTCTCTACGTCTCTAACAAGCCTCTCTTCTGTCTGGCTTGGTGTCTTTGAAGTGAATCTTTCTTGTCTTGTTTTTTAACAGCCTCCATGTCTCATGGAAGTGGCGTTCTATATGAAGTGTTTGTCTGCATTGCAGTGGAAAGCCCCGCCCACAGAATCTACTGAAATCACTCCATTCAAAAAGAAAACTAATGTTTTGCTAATCATTTATTTTCTAGCAGCTTTGAGCTGAAAAACCCTAAAGGGGTCCAGAGTTAGGACGTGGGGTAACTATGACCCCTTACGGCGCCAACCCCACCCACCATGTGGGGTTCAGGGTCCTGCTCCAGCCCTGAATCCTGAACCCTCAGGCTGCTTCGGATCCTGGTTCCGAATGTCTGGATGGAACGAGCCTTTTGGGCTTTTCTTTACCTCCAAATGGAGACGTTTGAGCGTCCGGGAAGCGAAGCAGAAAACTTACAGAGCAGACGAGGTTACAGGCGGGTTTAGGAGCCGCGATGGAGGCGGGTCCAACAAACCCAGACTAACTTTCCACCCAGACAACAGGGTCCAGCGGTTCCTGGATCCGTCTCTGTGGTGGAGCGGTCACTGCCGGACCGGCAGCCTCAACTCAAGCACCAAAGACTTCAGACTGAAAGTTCTGGGATGACTGACTGCAAAAACCAGAGTTGCATTGCATTTGCGTTTATTTCTCCTTCAGTTCTTCACATCCACAGCACTACAGCAAAGAAACACGGTCAGAAGAAAAACCACAAAGTGAAAATCAAGGACCAAGTCTTTCAACATCTAAATGATAAACTAGAAAAAAAAATCAAATGATTGAGATCAACTTTATAAAATTGGTTTAAAGGATAACACTTAAAAGTAGTTTATGTACATTTGAAATGAATCCCTTTGAAGGAAACAAGTCCAACTCCTTTAAAACAGAATCGGGTTTTTCTTTCTTCCAAGCTGAGAAATACTTCTGATGATTCAGCATAAAATCATTTACAGCATCATCAGTTCAGCTTTCAGGGCCGATTATACTGAATGTATTCTGATCACATCTGAAAACACCTGCATCCACGGGGCGGAGCTTGTCTTTCACCTGCATTCAGCATCACAGCTTCATGTTCTGAACGTCGCCCCCTGGTGGTCACAGGCGGCAGTTTGTGACCTTTATGTCACTTTTGCTGTTTTGGATGTCTGTTTGCTGCTGCAGTCTAATCTGATGGAAGAAACTGAAGGAAAGACTTTTACTCTGAAAGAACTGCTGGGTCCACACACACACCCCCCCCCCCCCCCCCCCCGTCCTTTGATGAACACAACACATTGAGGCCACCTGGGGGGAGGGGAGTCACATTTCTGCAACAGTATCCCTCAACAGCAATATTGTTCTCATGAAAAGATGCAATCCAACACCGGAGCGCCCCCCTCCCTCGCCCCGTGGGGCAAACAAAGGAGGGCTGAATGGTCAGTGCTGGAAAGCTCCACCTTGGCGCTCTGTGGTCGGTCTCTGCAGGCGCCTCAGAGAACGCCGTCACACTTTTAACCCTTTTGCTATCCTATGACCCCCCCCCCCCTATGACCCCCCCCCCCCCCCCGACGTGTTCTCCCTACCATGACAAAGGTGGATAAAGGTGGAAAGATTTCATGTAATCCATGGACACCAGTGAAGATCACAGATCATTGAAGAAAAAAGGTTCAGAGCTCTGTCTAGTGGGTCTAGATGACCCGAACTCCCAACGTTAAAGTGGCTAGGATAGCACAAGGGTTACAGAACGCCGTGTTCCCTGAACTTCAGGAGTGAAGCAGAGCATGTGCCCCCCCCAGCACACACACTTATACTAGAGCCCAGTCTTCCCATCCGCCCTCCCCAGCCTGGACGTAGCCCCAGCAGACGGGTGGATGGGCAGGTTCAGCCTGCAGCTGACGTGACGGGAGCAGAGGTCACATGACCCGGCTGGGCTGACGAAGCACCGGGCCCAGGTTCAGCCAGAGGGGACCTGATGAAGAAGCTGCTGGGAGCCCGTTCTGATTGTCCGAGGGTCTTCATCTCTGAGGAAGACCTCGGACAGCTGGAGGACATGTGAGTCCAGCAGTGACCCTCAAAAAGCTGCTTTGACTTTTGAACTTAGTGACAGGATTGTCTGATCACATCCATGCTTGGTGAGGATGAAAGGACTGGAAAGGTGAGGAAGCCTCGACCTCTGATGGGGGGGTTAAAGTCATTATTTGGAAGAAACCTAAAACCACAGAAACAGAAAGTGTATCCCATAATATGCCAGCCTCCTGAGTGGGTGTGATCAGGTGGGAACGCACAGATGTCTGCGGCAGCTTAAGCCGCAGGTGACGGACGCCAAAGGTGACCATCAGAGGATTCTGGGGATCAGACCCACGGATTCCAGAGGATTCCTTCCAGAGTGACAGGATTACTGGAAGTGATGGCGTGAAGGCGGCGCGTCCTCTCTCTTTCTGTGTGCTTGTGCTGGCGTGAACCGTCTCCGGGTCACAGGTGAGGCCGCCGGCGCCATCGGCTCAGTAGCTTTCACTTTCCCTGACTGTGGGTTTGACCACGACACCTGCATGGAGCAGGTTAACGCCCGCCGACACCGCATGTTTGGGGTAAAGACACCGACACAACAGTACAGTGTGTAGTAGTGTGTAGTAATGGTGTGTAGAGTCTGCCTGTCAGTCTTTGTGGAACAGAAATCTGAGAACTGGACTGAACTGGCGTTCCAGACAGGAAGTGGCTCCAAGAAGCTAAAATAGACGTCTAGAGAGAAATAATCAGCTGTTTCCCCGTCCTTCTGTTGGTCAGAACAAACGATTCCTTTTTTATAATTTCGTAATTTTCCTCAAGTTATTCATGTTATAAACTGACCAATCAGACGCCTCAATAGAAGTAGGCGGAGCCTGCTGGCCCCCACATCCAACATTTAAAATGATGGACAGATGTTGGATCGATCACTGCTTACTGAGGATGTCTGGCTCCAACATGTCCGCATGGTGAAAAAACGGCTGGTTTGGTTGGAGCAGGAAGTGATGACATCATAGGGTCCAGTTCTGGTTCAGTGGACGGTTCTAATCCCACATCTGTCGTTTCCATCCTTACTTCTCCCTAAAGCTAAATAAATGTTGGTGTGTGTGTGTGTGTGTGGGGGTTGGTGTGTGTGTGTGTGGGGGGGGTGGGGGTTCTCAGAAGGTAAGACTGAAAGGTTGGCCCCTCCTTAAAGACGAACATCCAGGAGAACCGGCACCAGAACTCCTTTTGGGGCGACAGGAAACGCTGAGTCAGTGTGGAGGCGGAGCCAGCAGCGGAAGAAGTGCTAATGTTACCCCCCCACCAAAAGAGTCCAGTCACCCCCCAGGGTTAAACAGAGAAGTGCAAAGGAACACGCTGACATTTCAGGCAAATACCGGTTACCATGGTAACGTGATCAGAAGGCAGCCTCGCTGTGTTGGAGATGGGGGTCATCAGGGGGGGCTGGAAATAACACTGAGGCTCCCTGAGTGGGGCTGGAGGGGGCCGGGGGCTGATTTAGAGGATCAGTAATAGCAACGCCGTGGGGGGGGGGGGCACACCGAGATGAGTGGGGGGGTCTGGGATTTGGCAGTGAGACGCGTTCGTGCTCGCTCGCCGCCGGTCCGGCCCGCTGACCTCATGTCCTCTTCCTGCCGACCTCCACATCCTGGCACTCGACGGCCGACAGCGCGATGAGCATCTGGGCGGCGTAGTAGGTGGCCATGATGATGGCTCTGGAGTGGGGCACCGGGAAGCAGAACTTATTGACGGCGATGGTGAGATCGGAGACCATGAAGAGGACGGCGCCCAGACACGCAGACAGCTTGGTCCAGGTCCACAGGTCGTTGGCCAGCTGCAGGCCGGCGACGGCCCGCCAGCCCATGAAGCCGATCAGAGCCATGTAAACGGCCACCAGGTAGGTGAAGGGCCCCGACAGGTAAGGGTACAGCAGCACGTAGGTCAGGAAGGACACGGCTGCCATGAGCAGACCCGCCCGCACGTTCAGCGGCTTCATCCCGAAGGCCGACGAATACAGGATGTGGGTGACGGCGAACATCAGGAGGCCTGAGGAACACGGAAGAGTTTTAGTGCACGGACAGAACCAAGCAGGTCGTGTTTCTGTCTGCAGCTGCTCTGACAAACCGGGTCGGCACCGGCACACCCCATCAGGGAGGCACCAATGCAACGGGGGGCACAGACCCTCATCAGGGGGAGCGGCCTGAACCATGACCACTACATGGGGATGCACTCTCCTACGTGACCTTTGGCACGAGTGGCGGCGAGTGTGTTTTGACATCTCGGCTCGTTCAAAACAGCCAAACTTTATTTAAATGTTTACAGCAGCAATCAGTGCGGATCCCATCTATGTGTAAAAGGTCTATCGGCTGAGGAAGCTGCTGTGTGACGTCACCGGTTTTAGTGGTGGGTGGGTCCGTGTGGCCCCGCCCCACCACAGCCGACGGGCAGCTTCTCACCGTGGACGAAGTAGCCTTGCTCCTGCCAGATGAGGAAGGCGTCGCCCAGAGCCGAGAAGATGAGCCCCGCCAGGATCTTGCGGGCGTCGGCGTGGGCGCAGAGGAAGCCGGAGCCGTGAGCCAGCAGGAACACCCACAGGCAGAAGATGGGCAGGCATTTGATCAGCGCGCTGAACCACGACGGGCTGGAGGTGGGCAGCCACAGCACGAAGTAAACGCACGTGGCTTTGAAGAACGGCACCAGCTTGGGGCCTTCGCTCTTCACCTGCAACCAGAGCAGACACGGTCATGACCCCAGAGAGGCGTCGCTTCCCGCCGCACCAGGCGCCCCTCTTCCTCAGAGAAAGAGGAATTGTGGCCTAGAACCTTCTGACTCGGTCTGCGCAGTCAGCGGTGGAGGGGCTGCGCAGCTGACCGTTGTCTGCAAGTGAAAGAGGAAACTGCTGCTTTCTGTTCTCCAGAGCTTCTTCCATCCCTGCTGCCTGTCAGGGGGGTCCAAACACAGGAGGTCCAGCCGGGTCGCAGAACCCATCCCGACCCACAGCAGGGTTCAGGAGTCCCTGAGCCACAGCGGAGGAAGAGGAGGAGCTCAGACAGAAGCAGGGGACTGTGGGAAAACCCACATGGGGGCAGAGTTAGGACAGGAAGAGGTCCGGTGGGTTCAGAGGAACCAGCTGGAAAACGGAACGCTCCGTCAGCATGACGCTCTGACGCCACTTCTCTAAAGCGACGGAAACCCGTGATCCAGCCTGGACGTGATCAAGCTCCACCCCCACCGCTCTGATGACACGACAAGAACGTGCGGTCCAGGTCAGACCGCTGGCGGTCCCGCTTCACATCTGGACTCTGTGGAACAGAGGGGGGCAAACTGCAGCCCGGGCCTCTGCAGGCCGCCACACCACTTCATTGATGATCATTACTAGTGATTTATTTCCTGTTGTCTGGTGGCCCCCCCACAAATAAACCACCCCCCTTCTAGGATGTGGGACACGAAAACCTCTGCTCTGCTCTTTTTTCTGTCTTCCTTTGCTGTAAACCTAAAGCTCTCGTCTTCCTTCCAGACTTTTTCCTGCAGGGAGGAGGGAGGACAGTCATAGGGCTCAATAGTGGCCTTCATGCAGATGGGGGGTATTAAAGACAAACTCTCCTCCGTTCTCCGGTTTACTGGATCAGTCCGAACCGCCTGCCGGTTCCTGACCGTTAAGAGAGTCCGCGGGATCCGAGACTTTCGTGCTGACGTAATACAGAAACATCAGAGAAAGCGGCCGACCACGGCAGTCACGTGACGCGTGTTTTGGTCAAAACACAGATGTGCGCGAGAGCGGCAGAGCCGACAGGGGCACGGAGGGAGCCCCCCCCCCCCCCCCCACCCCCCACACGCATCAAAGCAAAGCGAGGACTGAGGATGAAGATGATGAAGAGCAGGGGCTGGGCGGAAGCCGCGGAACTGTTTTCTGCTGAAACCCCAGACGGTACTCACCACGGTTACCGGGGAAACCATTTCTCCCGCGCTGTCCCACTCCCCGGTGAGCGACCGAGAGCTCGCCTGGACGCGGCTGTGCAGCGCCGGACTGTCAGGGTTGTTTTTGACTCGATGCGGGGGGGCGGAGACTACACGGAACCCTGACGTCGACAAGCCTTCAGACCCAGCCAATAGGAAGGCCGGGTGCTTTCAGGAAGGCGGGGCTAAGGCACCAGGCGAGCTGTGATTGGAGGATTCAGCGGACTCTTTAATATGGAAGCAGATGGTCTTTATTTACATTTTCTGAAACAGCTGCCGCGTGACGGCCGGAAGTCAGAGGTCCAGAATCCGAAAAGGTTTCACATGAAAGACTGCGACGAGTCAACAAAGACAGGATACGGAGCCTGCTGGTCACGTGCCTCTTAGACCCCCCCCCCCTTCTGTTTGTATTAAACTGACAGAGACCGAATGGGCAGAGAGAAAGAAAGAAGAAATTCAGTGAAATAGGACCCCCCCTTCCAGATATATCCATGTAACTGTGGAAATCTGATCCCAAAGGCTTTGTGGTCAAAACTCTAAACTACCTTTAAACGGGTTATTCTCTAAACTCACACCAGCATCTTCTAGAAAGACATCAGCAGTTTGTTCTCCATCGTCCCAACAACAAACCAGATGGACGGCTCTGTGACACAGATGGGGGTCAGAATGACCCGAACTGGGTGTAACATTTTGTCAGATCCCAGACGCGCGAGCCCGACATGCGGTTCGCTTCCCGCACATCCAGAACATTCTGGGATTTTTGTGTTTTTACGATTAATAGTCCAAACTTTGTTGTACTTTGACGTTAGGAGGGGGGGGGGGCATCCCTAGAAATTTACAGACATTCGGTTCAAAAGACAGAAACAACAACCAGGTTTTCATCCACATTCTGGGAAAGATGCTTTAACGGCGCATGCGTGACGTTTAGAGCCAAAAGTCTAAGATATAGACCTTTTTCACACTTCCGCATTTTTCGACCGGAAATACGTCAATGACGTGTAAAACAACTTCCTGTTAGCGTAGCAGCAGATATGAAGAATGGCAGAGTCGAAGAGTTGCCGTCTCTGTTGTGTTCCAGGCTGTTCGTCTTCCAACCAAAAACAGCCCGGCCTTTCATTTCATTATTTTCCCGTGGATCCAAACCTGAAACCCAAATGGATATAGGCGATCCGAAGAGATGAAGGGCATAGTTTTAATGTAAACACAGGTAGCACCGTCTGCTGCCGGCACTTCGCTCCGGATTGTGGTGCGGCTGCGTCGTTCGTCGCCTGAAGAGTGGTGTCGTCCCGAGTATTTTCCCTTGGAACAACTTTACTGCTCCTCTGAGAAGGGAGTCAGTATATGACAGAACCCCAAACGTCAGGCTATGCAGCTGTGCTGTGAAGATACTAGCGACATGGTGGCTAAGCTAAGGCAGTAAAGATGGATCAGGACTACGTGACACACCCACCTGCAGGTAAGGTTGTTCATAATGTGTTTGGTTAACGTAAGTCAACTATGTGTACCGTTATTGGATACATGCATTTCTACCTGAACAAATTAATATTTATAATAAAAGCTGTTCATGCTCTCACCTATTTTAATTACATGTATTTAATCACTTTTGAGTATTTTGTCATTTTGTAATTTCCTTAACAAAAATAAATGAAACGTATTTGTAATTAAATACTTAACATACTTTTCAAAACATGATTACTGTGTTGTGTTGAAAGGTAGCATAAATATATTAAGACTGATTTTTAATTTTCTTTATCTTCACAGGTGCTCTGGATGAGGCTTTGGATTACATCCATGACTTAGAAGCCAAGTTGTCATGGTGGACAAAAGTTCCTCGTTCAAGACCTCCTCACTGACATTGGATCTAAGATCATCATTCCACCTTTTAAGCTTTCAGCTCAATTCAGCAAGGAGGAAACAGAACAAACCGCAGCCATCACCCGCCTCAGAATTATAGTGGAAAGAGTGATCAGTAAGATAAAGTCCGTTCACATCAGGGACTCTCCTGTGCCGCTCACACTGATGGGCGGTGTGAATCAGATCTGGCTTAACTGCCGTGTTTTGGGAAATTATCATGGACTTTTTTGTTTTGAAGAGTGAATTAATGTTTGGTATTTAAATAATGTATAATGTGCAAATAGTATGGAAAAATTTAGTGTTTCCACATATTCTTAAAATCTAATTAAATATAATTGCTATATTCTTAATATTTTTCTGTTGAAATGTGACTTTGACTACACAAAAAAATTAGATGAACAAATAAAACAATTTTGGTCAAAATTGTGCCTCATTTAATTTTTTGGTATGCGTAACAACAACTGATTAATCACAACTCAAATAACATCAAACATTTACAATAAAAAATTACATTACAGATCAACAGTAAGACAGAAGGCTGAACTGATTGTTAAAGACAAGATAAGTGTAATTTAAGGTATGCATTCATGTATTTGCCATAATATATATCCAAGTTCTCTTTCATTCCATCTCAGGGGGCTGCACCTGGCATAATCTGCTTCCAGATGCCATCATATATGGATCTGGCTGTGGTCCTACACAAGAGAAACACAACACACCAAAGTTAGACATAAGTGCATAACTACATTTAAATTTAATTCATTATATCTGCTGTAATGATAATTTGGTTAGTCATAAGATTAGAAAAAAAAAAAACTTGCTCACAAAGCAACAAAAAGTTAATTACCTGTATATGCCTTGTACAGTGTGGACCTCAGACCGTCCCTGCCAACTGTTTTGGGCCTTTGCACCACCAGCTCACTAACCGGTTCAGGATGGATTCCCTTATAAGTAAAACGCAGAAAGCAATTACAGTCTGTAGTCACTACTGGGGGTGTTTTTATAATAATTTACAGTTCTTATGGATACACATCCGTTCTTAAAAAATAATGACAATATGATCACAAACCCACCTGTGCTCTTGGTCTGTGCCGTCTTTGCAAGTCACTCGTGCAGGACAGGGTGGGTGGAGCAGCCTGCAGACCCAGCTGTGAATAATGTGCGCTCTGGAACAGGATGGCAAAAGGATGTCATTGCAGAATCCTTTAGCAGCCACACAACTGCAGGAGAAAGCTTTCAGGTTGGCACTTAATGCATCCAGCGATATCTAGACACAATAAATTAAATAGGTTACAGTTAAGACATACTTATGTTGCTACATCAATGTAACATGAAACTATAACTTTCAGTAGGGTGACCAGATTTGAGTTGGTAAAAATGAGGGGTGAAGTGAGTTTGTGAGATATTTCATCGAGAGTAATTGGTGTTCAGAGCTGCGTACATAAAGCAAATATGATTACATTTCATCTATGTTCAATGTTATTTTATTATAAGTATCAAAAGAGAGGACATGTCCAGGAAAAGAGGACTTCTGCTTACCATACTTTCAGAAAAATAATACTAGTAAGTGAAGAAAGTGCCGCAACCGCAGCAAAAAGAATGAACACGCATACGGGCAACTTAACATTTCTTATTTACAGCTTCACCAAATTTTTGGGTGTTATGTTAATCTCATGCCTTTTCACTTAAACATACACACAACATATTCACTGCGATGTGTTATGCCTTATATTACAAATTAATAACACCAGGATTTACAGTTGACGTAAACACACAGAGTTACCGGTGATGCGGCTATGGCTAAAGCTAGCTGAAGCTTACCTTGGTAATGGTGGATAAACTCTTCGTGGACGAATTTATATCCCTTGTCCAATTTGTTTCCTTTAGTGGACGAATGCATCTTTACACTCCTCATCACATCGGTGCTGGTGAACTTCGGAACACAACTCAGGCTCTTCGAAAACACTCTAGGCTCTGCCATTCCTCTGCCAGCGAAGCACAAACCGGAACTAGGTTTACACGTTGATGACGTACTTCCGGTTTTTGCGAAAAAGGTCTATTCAACCAAATGTTTCCAAAATAAAAAGAAATTTGCACACGTTAGCTGTTTTGACACTAACGCCGATGTCATAACGTCTCACCGGGAAAAAAAAACATCTCACCGGATATTGCGTAAATGTAGGGCACAATAAAGGATATGAAGAAAAACGAGATTTCAAAATAAAAGAGATTGAGATTGACCGTGTCTGAGTATTACTACTTGTAAAAATGTATCCGAACAACTCTACATTCTCAACAATATTTTGTGACGGTAAAGTGACTTTAAACAGTAGTATTAGTCAAGGTAAAATTTCATATATGTTTCACTCTGGTCAAGACGAGCCTCTTCTGCTGAAAATCTCGTCATCCTAGCCGGAAGTGCGTGTCATAGCCTCGTCTCATATCCGGTTTTCATCTCTGGATCTTGAATTTTACTCTTGCTTGTATGAACTCGCTGCCTAACGATGCTTGTTTCTGGAGTCAGTTTTTCTCGGGGGATTTGACCGCAGCCTGGCGTTCAGGTATATCACGTGGTTCTTTGGTTGTCAGAGGAACCGGAAGTGTTCCTCCTGATGGTTTACTGACGTAAGCTGCTAACGGTGGCTAAACCAGTTAGCATTTGGCAGCATGAAGAAGTAAAGCAGACATTTTTCTGTTGTCTCGCCTCGTGGAATCCGTGTTTTTTTCCACAGAAAAGTTAGAGTTGATGAGCGTTTCCATTCCAAAAAGTAATCTGATTACTCCTGGCTGAGCTCTGCTTGCTTTGCTGTTGCTGAACCTTCATCCTCTGCCTCCGAAATGATGGACTTTGACAACATCCTGAACATCGCGTCTCAGAACCAGGGACTCAGCAGTGTTCAGGTGAGTTTGGTGCACAGGTGAGGCTCCGACGTCACCCTCAGGCTGAGCAGCTGTTGGAGGAGGAAAAAGTGTTTGACCCATTTCTGTTGGCATGCTTTCCACTGAGGCTTTCACATCATCAAACAACCGTGAATTCACTGACATGAGCTCAGAAATGACAGATCCTAGTCTGGAGTGGGGGGGTCGCCATCCCCACATGAGGAAAACACGGCAGGAGCCCCTCAGGACGCTGATTTGGCGTCCGCCCGGCCTGCGGGCCTCGCCTTTCTCAGCCAGGGTTAGAGTTCATGACCCCCCTCCATCAGAAAGAGATGTGAGCTTAAGAGCAGAGAAGGTCCGTTCTGACAGAAGACCCTCAAGACCTTTGAGGGAGTCCTCTGGACCACAGCTGACCTTCCTGACAGACGGGGGGGGGGGCAAACGCTTTTTCACCCCAGCATAATGGGGCACATCTACCAATGACGGGATTTTCAGGTTTACATCAAAGACGACATTTCATCTCAGTTTCTTTCTTTTCTTCGGAGCAGAGAAGATACAGTTTGGAAACGGGACCCCCCAAGAAGGACCCCAAGTCCAAAGGTGTGAATCCGGCTGCGGTTCAGGCGCTGCTGAAGAAACGGACCAAAGAGAGCAAACTGAAAGGTGAGCCGGAGCGTTCTGCAGCCTTCAAGGCCGTGGAACGCCGTCTTCCTCCATGTTTACGTCATACGTGTGGACGGACATGACGCGGAATGTTCTTCTTAATTTTAGAAATGGAGATGAAAAAGCAGAAGCAGGATCTTCTGGCCAAGAGGGTGGAGTTGAAGTCGGATCGGAAAGCTCGAGCCATGGCCTCCAGGACGAAGGACAACTTCAAAGGTTACAACGGCATTCCCATGGTGGACGGTCCCAAAAAGAGGACGTCTAAAGCCGAGAGGCAGGACGACGATCTCCAACAGGTGCCGGGGTTTCAGAATAACTCTGCTGACCCCGATGACGAGGATAATTATGAGTACGAGCAAACCGATTCAGAGGAGGAGCCGGAGCCGCCGAGACCAGGGAGGCCTGCAGAGGTTCTCGGGAGCAGCAGAAAGTTCCCTGCAAAGCCCAGTGGACCTTCCAGACCTTCTGCTCCCCCCGTCATGAACTTTGCCGACTTGCTGAAGCTGGCAGAGAAGAAACAGTTTGAACCCGTTGAAGTGAAACCCAAAGCAGTGAAGAAAGACGAGCGTCTCCACACGGCCAGCGAGATCCGGGAGATGGAGATGGAACGCAAAGCCAAGGGACTGGACAAAGCCAAAGACGTGAAGTCAGAACGGGACGTCCGGTCCCAGTCCAGTTCCGGTTTGGTGAGGAAAAACCCTTCAGATAAGGAGCAGAAGGTCAGCAGACCCCACAAGAGCTCTGAAGAGAAACGGGGACCCCCCATCAGAGCAGGTCGGAAGGAGCTCGCGTCGTCTTCAACCACCAGAAGCTTTTCTTCCCCCTCCCTTCATGAAAGAGACCCAGTCAAGGCGTCTCGCATCAACGAACACAGAGCAAAGCCAGGCTTGACCTCAGCTGCTGCAAGTAAAGGTCCTGCAAGAACGCCATCGTCTCAGGTCTCTAAACCCCCAGAACCCAAACCCCCATCCAGTCAGAAATCCGGCTCCTCCAGCGACCTCGGCTTCAGGAAGGGGAACCCATCCCTGCTTCAGAAAGGAGGAAGCCGACCGTCTAGTGCAGCTGGTGTAGGTCCAAAGCCTCAGCCCGGGAGCTCCCAGCAGATCAGAACCTCTCAGGGTGGACCCGCTAAGCCGGGACCAGCAGGCCGACCCATAAAATCTGCTAAAGAAAGAGAACTCCCAAACCCTGGAATTTCTCCTGGAGTCAGATCAAGCAGCAACTCAACGATGAGACTTCCTGCAGGCGTTCCTCCTCGGACAGGGGGCCAGCCTCAGGGGAGGCCTGGAACAGTCCCACAGCTGAGACCAGGAGGTGGCCACCCTGGAGCCGCTGGGTCTCGGCCCGGTAGACCTGGAGGGCAGGTTCCAGGGCGACCAGATGCCGGCTCAGGGCCTGCAAGACCCAGATGCACCGTAGTGTCGGAAACCATCTCCTCTAAGAACTTTGGTGGACCCAGAGTGGGAGCCCTGGCCCAGTCCGGTGTGCCGAACAGGCCGGGGATGGGACCTCGACCGGGGATGGGACCTCGACCGGGGATGGGACCTCGACCGGGGATGATGCCGAGACCAGGAATGCCACCCAGACCACCTGGTATGAAGCAGAAGGCCATTGTTATTCCCAATGTAGCCTTAACCCTGAATCTAACTCCAACTCTTTCTTCCCCAGGACCGATGCTGCCGCCCATCACATCTGCTTACAAGAGGAAATATGAGGAGGAGGAGGAGGAATACGACTCTGAGATGGACGATTTCATTGATGACGGCGGCGAGGAACAGGAGGAGATCTCCAGACATATCAAGGAGATCTTTGGATACGATAGAACCAGGTAGGAGGTCTTCACCGTCACTGACTTGAGGAAGTGTTGATCAGTGTTTGTGCATCAACCGTGTCCTTCGTCGTCTACAGATACAAAGACGAGAGCGATTACGCCCTGAAGTTCATGGAGAGCAGCTGGAAAGACATGCAGAAGGAAGAAGCACGAAGGTACGGCGATGGAAGCTGTTTGGTCCCCGAGCGGCGTTCTGGTGTTTCACCTGTTGGTTTCTCCCCTGCAGCCTCAGAATGGCCGTTCAGGAGGACCTGGAGGAGGAGAAGAAGGAAGAAGAGGAGATGAAGAAGAAAGCCAAGAGGAAAAAGCCCAGCTGAAGCTGATCCTGTCGCAGGATGAAGATGAAGAGAAGGGAAGGAGGACCGCCGCCCACACCAGGACCAGGCTCCGCCCCCGCCGGCCTCCCTGAGGATTTGACCCGGAAGACAGAGACTGAATTCAAATGAAAGATATGGATGCAGAAGACACTAGTATATATGACAGAAGCTCTTAGATAGTATTTATTTTCTCCTAGAGTCTAACCTTCAGCCCGACCCGAACATCCACAGATCTTTGGTTCCGACACGCAGCAGAAATCTGCTCAGTTCTGGGTTTTCTCCTTTTCTATCACAAACCACATTTTTCTCCAAACTGAGGAAAAACATTTGAAAAGTTGAAATGACTTTGACGGAGAACTTCATTAAAGTGTCTGCGTTTGGATGTGTTTGTGTTTCCAATGATGGTTCTGCTCCTGATGATCTGACTTTGACTGAGAAAATCCGAAGATTTGGGTCAAAACTGGAGTTTAAACGACTTTTCCTGCTTCTCCAGGTTCATTGATCTAAAGTTAAGGGAAAAGACTGAGGGTCTTTAGGATGTACTGTTCAGCACATTTAAGACATTTATTTTAGTTAACATATTTCAATCTTCTCTTCCTGGTCATCCTGATGATTTTGTCCTTCAGACAATGAAAACCTAAATCTTCATCCGACCACCTTAAAAACGGAGGTTTTCAGGCCAAAAGTGAGGAAACTGTCGAGGATTTGGTGCGTCGTCCTCCTTGTGAAGGCTGTAGATAAAATCAACGTCCCGTTAGCTGTCAGTGGTTTGACTCCCCCTGGATTTGAACCCAGGACCTTCCAGTCACAGGGCAGACGCTCCTCCACATGGCCGCTGAGCTGTCAGAAAGCGTGACGCGGCGTCTTTTCCAGACTGAGAGCAGAAAGCCTCAGCAGGTGGAAGACGTGGAACTTCTGAGGTTCTGCTGTGGAGGAGCGGCTGCTCTGCCGCTGGTTTCTGCAGGAACCAGAAGAATCAAACCTTTTTGGTAAACTCACTTCTCCTTTTCGGACATTGGTTCTGGTTCGATACGAACAGATTTTCAGAGGATTAATGCTGACAGCAGCACTTCTGGTCATCAGGCTCCACCTTCAAGTGTGCAGGGGGCGGAGTCAAGTTCTTTTCCCTTCAATGTTAGGATGACAGAGATGAGTCTGGAGAACAGAGACAAGATCCTCCAGAACCGGGACAGGAGGCGGGCCGAAGGAGGAAAGGTGGTGTCATGAATGTGGCGTCCTCTCAGAAACTGCTATGGTGGAGCGTCCGATGACTTCCTGCTCTGCATGGCACGTTTCAGAGGAAACGTTAGAATCTTTGGTCTCTAGAAACCTGGAATCCGGCTCAAGTTTAGGGATGTGAAAACGTGTTGGTAGAACATTAGATCTCTTTCAGAAAAACTTTCTGGACTTCCGGATTTTTCTGTCAGACAGAAGTCAGAACATCTGGACCTAAAGAAACCCAGACATCCTGAAGAGAACAGGAAGCTCTTACTGTCAAAGGTTCCGGGTTGTCTGGAACCAGATCTCTGGATGTAGTGGGTCCAACATGTCCTTCAGGTTCCCCTCTCTGCATCTGTACGGAGACCAGGCTGCGCGTCATCAGGGGGGGGGGGGGGTTCTGACTGCACGGTTCTGGAGGTCAGAACAGCATCTCCCAGCTAAGGAAGCTACAGGCTCCTGTGAGGAACGTAGGACCAGTGCCGTGCCCCCCCCCCCCCCCCCCCCCCCCCAAGATCTGTTGGCCTGAACAGCAGGTGTTGGCAACTTTACGTCATGCAGGTAAACGCACGCGCGCTTGATTCATTGGATTTTTGTGGATCTGCTCACACGCATGCGCGCTTGGAGAGGATCGTTCAAAGTCATCCTCTGTATCTGAATGAAGCGGAAGCACTCCACACCTGGAGGAGCGGCGGAGACACACCGGGACACGGGAGTGGGCGTGTCTGTGGCAGTGACGTCAGCCTGACGCAGCCGCCTCTTTGGTTACTCCGGAAGTTTGCGGAAGTTGTGAGGCAAAACTTCGATCATCGGAGCCGCGTCACTTTGTCAGAACAGGAGAGCGAACAGATGGAGCTCCGCGCCGAGAAGATCCAGCGGATCCTGTCCAAGGTCAGTGGGGTGGGGTGGGGGGGTGGGGGGGGGGGGTCAAGGTCAGGTCCTCGGGGGGGAGGGCGGGGGGAGGATATGCGACACTTTACCAACTCGAAGAACCAGCTGTGCCACACATGACCAACCTGATCACTGAGGAGACAAACACTCCTGAACAAGGAAGACACGTGACGCAGCAGCTGGAGGAAACGAGAAGTTCTGCTGAGATTCTGTAGATCAGAGAACCGAAGACAAAAGTTTGGAGAGTTTGTGTGTTAAAAGCCTCAGTGAAGCTTCGTATGGTTCACGGTGAAGTTTCGTATGGTTCATCCTGGAGCTTTAGACGTTTCACAGTGAAGCTTCGTATGGTTCAGGGTGAAGCTTCGTATGGTTCAAGGTGAAGCTTCGTATGGTTCACAGTGAAGCTTCGTATGGTTCAGGGTGAAGCTTCGTATGGTTCAGGGTGAAGCTTCGTATGGTTCACAGTGAAGTTTCGTATGGTTCAGGGTGAAGCTTCGTATGGTTCAGGGTGAAGGTTCATATGGTTCAGGGTGAAGTTTCGTATGGTTCAGGGTGAAGCTTTAGACGTTTCACAGTGAAGCTTCGTATGGTTCAGGGTGAAGCTTCGTATGGTTCACAGTGAAGTTTCGTATGGTTCAGGGTGAAGCTTCGTATGGTTCAGGGTGAAGCTTCGTATGGTTCACAGTGAAGTTTCGTATGGTTCAGGGTGAAGCTTCGTATGGTTCAGGGTGAAGGTTCATATGGTTCAGGGTGAAGTTTCGTATGGTTCAGGGTGAAGCTTTAGACGTTTCACAGTGAAGCTTCGTATGGTTCAGGGTGAAGCTTCGTATGGTTCACAGTGAAGCTTCGTATGGTTCAGGGTGAAGCTTCGTATGGTTCAGGGTGAAGCTTCAGATGTTTCACAGTGAAGTTTCGTATGGTTCAGGGTGAAGCTTCAGATGTTTCACGGTGAAGCTTCGTATGGTTCAGGGTGAAGCTTCGTATGGTTCACAGTGAAGTTTCGTATGGTTCAGGGTGAAGCTTCGTATGGTTCAAGGTGAAGCTTCGTATGTTTCACGGTGAAGCTTCGTATGGTTCAGGGTGAAGCTTCGTATGGTTCACGGTGAAGTTTCGTATGGTTCAGGGTGAAGCTTCGTATGGTTCATCCTGGAGCTTTAGACGTTTCACAGTGAAGCTTCGTATGGTTCAGGGTGAAGCTTCGTATGGTTCAGGGTGAAGCTTCAGATGTTTCACAGTGAAGTTTCGTATGGTTCACAGTGAAGTTTCGTATGGTTCAGGGTGAAGCTTCGTATGGTTCAGGGTGAAGTTTCGTATGGTTCAGGGTGAAGCTTCAGATGTTTCACAGTGAAGTTTCGTATGGTTCAGGGTGAAGCTTCAGATGGTTCATCCAGTTGGTTCATGGTGAAGCTTCAGATGGTTCACTGACCCGCCCCCTTTTTAAATGGAGGGGTGTCAGTGCAATCCACGTCCTTTTTTGATGTTCTCCGTTTGATTTCAGTACAAGTTCCGGGATTTGGCCGTTGAGGAGCTTGAGAAAGTGAACCGGATCTACCCGGACATGCAGGTGTCCACCGCCACGTTCAGTGAGTGGGGTGGGGGTGGGGGTGGTATTTCTATTATTTATCCTGTTTTCTCTCTTTTATTTCACCTATATCTTGATCTTTTTCTGTATTTTTAGTTTCTTTAGTTATACCTGGGGGGTGGGGGGTCATGTAAATACCCTCACGCTGTTTTTTTCTGCCCTCAGCGTTCAGCGACAGCACCCAGAAGGACCTCCTAAAAATAACGGGGGTCATCCCTGTTAAGTATGAAGGTAAGCCCCGCCTCCTCTGACCCACATCAAAGACACGAGCTCCTTCACTCTTCGTGCCCCCCCATCCCCAGGTCGCTCCTACAACTTCCCCATCCAGCTGTGGCTCTTGGACTCGTTCCCCTTCACCCCCCCCATATGCCTCCTCAAGCCCACGTCCAGCATGGTCATCAGAGAGGGCAAACACGTGGACGCCAAGGGGCGGGTTCACCTGCCGGGACTGCACAACTGGGATTACGTAAGACCTCCGTCTGTGCAGCGACCCGCGATGGCGTGTTGTGGTTTTCTCCAAGTCCAACAGAACCTTTCCTCCGTCAGCCAAAGTCTTCAGTGGTGGGTCTCCTGCCTGAGATGATCGCCAAGTTTGAAGAGGACCCGCCATTGTCCTCGAAGGCGTCAGGAGAAGCTAAAAACCCGCACGAGCTCATGGCGTTCGTCTCCAACCTGCAGCTCAATGACGGTGCTTCCTCTCAGGTGGTTCTGTGGGCGGGGTCTCTGTGGTCACAGCTCCCTAACTCTGTCCGTTCCAGGTGGAGCCCAGCATCAGGACCAGCCAGGTGGGAAGGTAACGGTCATCGGGGGAGGGGATCTGGGAATGGCGTGTGTGACCAGCATTCTAGCAAAGGTGACCCAGTCAGATGATGTCATCAGGTGTGGATGGACGCGGTCCTGGTTCCTCATTCTTCTTCTTTCCTCCTTCCTTCAGTGTCATGTGGATAAACTGGTTTTCATTGACGTGGCGGAGAGCTCCACCAAAGGCGGCAGCACAGATCTGGAGATCTTCAGTCTGCCCAAGGTCACTGTGTCTGCAGGTGAGCACCTGCGGCGCCGGTTAGGGTCAAGCAGGAACCGCAGACCTCACCTGGTGGGTTAGAGAGGGTTCACCTGTTCTGCAAAATACTGTGTGTGTGAGTTTGTCTTTGTGTGAGATTGTCTTTGTGTGTGTGTGTTTGTGTGTGTGTGTGTGAGTTTGTCTTTGTGTGAGATTGTCTTTGTGTGTGTGTGTGTGAGTTTGTCTTTGTGTGAGATTGTCTTTGTGTGAGATTGTCTTTGTGTGTGTGTGTGTGTGTGTGAGTTTGTCTTTGTGTGAGTTTGTCTTTGTGTGAGATTGTCTTTGTGTGTGTGTGTGTGTGAGTTTGTCTTTGTGTGTGAGTTTGTCTTTGTGTGAGATTGTCTTTGTGTGAGATTGTCTTTGTGTGTGTGTGTGTGTGAGTTTGTCTTTGTGTGAGATTGTCTTTGTGTGAGATTGTCTTTGTGTGTGTGTGTGTGTGTGTGAGTTTGTCTTTGTGTGAGTTTGTCTTTGTGTGAGATTGTCTTTGTGTGTGTGTGTGTGTGAGTTTGTCTTTGTGTGTGAGTTTGTCTTTGTGTGAGATTGTCTTTGTGTGTGTGTGTGTGTGAGTTTGTCTTTGTGTGAGATTGTCTTTGTGTGAGATTGTCTTTGTGTGTGTGTGTGTGTGTGTGAGTTTGTCTTTGTGTGAGTTTGTCTTTGTGTGAGATTGTCTTTGTGTGTGTGTGTGTGTGAGTTTGTCTTTGTGTGTGAGTTTGTCTTTGTGTGAGATTGTCTTTGTGTGAGATTGTCTTTGTGTGTGTGTGTGTGAGATTGTCTTTGTGTGAGATTGTCTTTGTGTGTGTGTGTGTGTGAGTTTGTCTTTGTGTGTGTGTTTGTCTTTGTGTGTGTGTGTGTGAGTTTGTCTTTGTGTGAGATTGTCTTTGTGTGTGTGTGTGTGTGTGTGAGTTTGTCTTTGTGTGAGATTGTCTTTGTGTGTGTGTGTGTGTGTGAGTTTGTCTTTGTGTGAGTTTGTCTTTGTGTGTGAGTTTGTCTTTGTGTGAGATTGTCTTTGTGTGAGATTGTCTTTGTGTGTGTGTGTGTGTGTGAGTTTGTCTTTGTGTGAGATTGTCTTTGTGTGTGTGTGTGTGTGTGAGTTTGTCTTTGTGTGAGATTGTCTTTGTGTGTGTGTGTGTGTGAGTTTGTCTTTGTGTGAGATTGTCTTTGTGTGTGTGTGTGTGTGAGTTTGTCTTTGTGTAAGATTGTCTTTGTGTGAACATTCAGCTGAGTACTCCCTCCCTGTGAATCACGAAGATTTAACACATAATTTCTCATTTTCCCTCTTCACAACTTCAGAAGTCTCAAAAGCCCTTAAACTCCTTGATCCTACTAAATCTGCTGGTCCTGATGATCTGGAACCATATTTTATAAAAGCGGCAGCAGACTCTATCGCACTTCCACTGACCTATTTATTTAATTTGTCTTTGTCCACAAACACCATTCCGCATGCTTGGAAGTCCGCTTATGTGTTACCTCTACTTAAAGGTGGTGACCCAACAAATTTGAATAACTATAGACCAATTTCCAAGTTACCCATTTTGGCAAAAGTTTTGGAAGGTCTTATAAGCGTACAATTAAAAGAATTTCTCATTTCAAATAATATTTTAAGCCCATCACAATCAGGTTTTAGAAAGCAACACAGCACAACAACCGCAGCTCTTAAAGTTTTAAATGACATATCTGAATCTCTGGATGACAAACGCCACTGTGCCGCCCTTTTCATCGACCTCTCTAAAGCCTTTGATACTGTGGACCATACTGTGCTTAAAAATAAACTGCGCAGTATTGGGCTGTCAGAGCATTCTGTTGGGTGGTTTGCAAACTACCTGTCTGACAGGAAACAGTGTGTAAAGGTTCAGAACCAAAAATCAAAATTTTTAAAAGTATCCGCAGGGGTTCCACAAGGCTCGATTCTTGGGCCACTGCTTTTTACAATCTATATAAACGACCTTGATAAAGGTATCATCGATAACCTGCACTTATATGCTGATGATACCATCTTGTACACTTCAGCACTTTCAGTTGAGCTTGCCATATCAAAGCTCCAATCAGCTTTTAATCAACTGCAGAACACTTTTTATCATTTAAAACTGGTTTTAAACTCAAATAAGACTAAATACATGCTATTCTCTAAAAGCAAAGCCAAACTCAAAAACCTGCTCCCAATTACTACAAAAGAAGGGCATTTAATTGAACTGGTCACAGAATACAAATACCTTGGTATTTTAATTGATGATTGTCTAACTTTTAAACCACATATTCAGAAACTGGCTCATAGGCTGAAACTAAAATTACGCTTTTATTTCAGAATCAAATCATGTTTATCATTCGAAGCCCGTAAGAAACTTGTCACTGCTACTTTTATGTCTGTCCTTGATTTTGGTGATGTGGTTTATATGAATGCTTCTGCTGATGCTTTGCATGCTTTGGACACTGTTTTTCATGGTGCACTGCGTTTTATAACAAACATGAGGTCACTAACCCATCACTGTCTTCTGTATGCTCGGGTAGGTTGGCCCTCCTTATCCCAGCGCAGACTGAAACATTGGTACCTTTTAATTTATAAATGCATTCTTGGGTTGGTACCGTCTTATCTCCAGCAGCTCATAGAACTGAAGAGCAGCAGCAGCTACAGCCTGCGCTCTCAGGACACGGTCCTGCTCTCTGTGCCCAGAGTGCGCACAGAGATGGGAAAAAGGCTTTTAGATTTGCTGCGGCACAGTTTTGGAATGAACTCCAGAAAGATTTTAAATTGAAAGAATTGATCTCCCTGGGCTCTTTTAAAAAACTTTTAAATGAACGTGAGACAAAGCTTTCAAATTGTAAATGCTTTATTTAAAACTGTCTTTTATGATTGAGTGTGAGTGTATATAAGTGTTGTGTGTTATTGTTGTGCTGCTGCCTCTTGGCCAGGACGCTCTTGAAAAAGAGATTTTTAATCTCAATGAGTTTTTATCCTGGTTAAATAAAGGTGAGAGTGTGTGTGTGTGTGAGTTTGTCTTTGTGTGAGATTGTCTTTGTGTGTGTGTGTGGGTGTTTTTCTTTGTTCAATTCAATTCAATTCAATTTTATTTGTATAGCCCAAAATCACAACAACAGTCGTCTCGATGGGCTTCGAAGCAAAACATGAAATCAAAAGGATCATGAATACAAAGAGTTCAATAGAAAAATACTAAAATGAACTAACAAACTGACTAAGCTATACTGGCATCCCTGCCCTTAGACCCCCCTTCGCGGTAAGGAAAAACTCCCAAAAAAAACGGATTCCGGAAAAAACGAAGAAACCTCAGGGGTGCCCACATGAAGGAGGGATCCTCCCCCAGGACGGACAGGCGATTTACCAGAACTCTTAGAGAAGAATTAACTTATCTAAATCTACAACTACAAATATAAAAGTCCAGCAGACGAGCTTCATCCAGCCGTGGTTGGGGGGACAGTCAAAGGCGCGAGTCGAGCCGGAGACAGGAACCACAGCCAGGTGTAGGAGCAGGAGCAGAGACGAGGTACTCGGTCAGGAACTGGAGCACGGATGAGCCAACTGGAGTCTGGAAGCACTCCCACTCCCCAGGAGGGAAAGAGGGACAATACATGAATCACTGCACCAAACAGAGGCATGGAGAACTAAATGATGAATAATGATCAAGAATAGAGGAGAGGAAGGGTAGAAGTAGAAGAGAAAAGAGGACAGAACCCCAGAGCACCATAGTTACCCCAGCTTCAACTTCTAGCAGCCTTTAAAACAAATAGTTATTATTAAGGTTAATTTAAACACATTAACATTAAGTTAAATAATCTCTGAATACTAGCTAGTCTGACAATAAGCCTGTCCACAGAGGAATGTTTTCAGTCTAACTTTGAATGTAGAAACTGAGTCGGCCTCTCTTCCATGAGCTGGGAGTTTATTCCATAAAACAGGGGCTTGGTGGCTAAACGCTCTACCTCCAACCGTACTTTGACTAATTCTAGGAACCACAAGCAGTCCTGCATTTAGTGAGTGAAGTGTTCTGATTGGTTGGTAAGGGACTATGAGGTCCTTAATATAGGGCGGGGCCATTCCATGTAAGGCCTTATAGGTTAACAGGAGGATCTTGAACTTGATTCTAGAATCAACTGGGATCCAGTGAAGTGAAACCAACACAGGAGTGATGTGATCTCTTCTGCTAGTTCCAGCTAACAATCTAGCTGCTGCGTTCTGAACAAGCTGGAGACTTCTTAAGGAACTCTTAGGACACGCTGCTAACAAGGAGTTACAGTAATCCAGCCTCGACGTAACAAATGCATGGATGAGTTTTTCAGCATCACTCTTAGAAAGTAGATTTCTGATCTTAGCAATATTCCACAGGTGAAAAAAGGCAGTTCTGCACGCCTGAGATATGTGAGCCTTAAATGATAAATCCTGGTCAAATAAAACCCCAAGGTTTCTAACTGTGGAATTAGGGGCTATACTTATGCCATCCAGGGAGACTATCTGAGCAGACAGAGTATTTCTGAGGTTTTTAGGACCTAGTATAATGACCTCAGTTTTTTCTGGGTTCAAGAGGAGGTAATTAATTGTCATCCAGGTCTTGATGTCACTGATGCAGGCGTTCAGTTTCTCTATCTGGTCATTCTGGTCAGGCTTCATGGATAAATACAACTGCGTCGTCGGCATAACAATGAAAATTAATGCTGTGTTTCCTGATTATGTTTCCTAGGGGTAGCATATAAAGCGTAAACAGGATCGGTCCCAAGACTGAGCCCTGTGGGACTCCATAGTTCCATTTACATTAACGAACTGATATCTATCGGATAGATAGGATTTAAACCACTGGAGAGCAGATCCTCTGATCCCTATGTCCTGCTCTAATCTATGGAGTAAAATACCGTGGTCGATAGTGTCAAAGGCTGCACTGAGGTCCAACAGGACCAGAATAGAAAGTAGTCCCTTTTCTGAGGCCAATAACAAGTCATTAGAGACTCTAACTAGTGCAGTTTCCGTACTGTGGTGAGGTCTAAACCCCGACTGAAAGTCTTCAAAGTGGCTGTTGTCCTGTAGGTGGCAGTAAAGCTGCTTAACTACAACTCTTTCTAGGATTTTAGAAATAAAGGGCAGGTTTGATATCGGTCTATAGTTGGCCAAGATGCTAGGATCCAAACTGGGCTTTTTCAGAAGAGGTTTAACAACTGCATATTTAAAAGACTGTGGCACGTAACCCGTTTCCAGAGAGGCATTTATCATTGTTAATATGGGATCATTAATTAGGGGAAAAGTTTCTTTAAAAAGTCTAGTGGGAATTGGGTCTAACAGACACGTTGAGGATTTGGAGGACGTAATAATTGATGTTATTTCCGCTTGATCCACAGCAGTGAAGCAGTCTAATGTTACAGAGGTTTCTATGGATGCCTCCACTTCTACCGCTTCAGCCTGTTCTGGGCTGATAGTAGGAATAACTTGATTTAACTTATGTCTAATATTTGAGATTTTACTATGGAAAAATGTAAGAAAATCATCAGAGCTGAGAGAAACAGGAACATGTGGTTCTACTGAGCTCTGACTGCGAGTTAATTTAGCAATAGTGCTAAAAAGAAATCTTGGGTTGTTTCCATTCTCTGATATTAAGGTTGAATAGTACTGGCTTCTAGCTCTACGCAGAGCTTTTTTATAATTTAATAGGCTATGTTTCCAGATATCCAGAGACTGCTCTGAACCGGAGCGGCGCCATTCTCTTTCCAACTTACGGGTTTCTCGTTTAAGAGAACGAGTTTCAGCGTTAAACCACGGTGCTACTCGGTTTTGTCTGACGAACTTAGGTTTCAAGGGGGGCAACAACATGGAGTGTACTCCTGAGGGCTTGTAAGGCATCATTAACAAAGTGGTCATTTATACTAGGACTGATACTATGGGAGCTGGTCTCAGAGTATTTTCTCAGAATATCACTAAGTACTGGCTGAACTGTGTGTTTAAACTCAGACACAGAACGGTCAGTTAAGGTTCTTGTGTGTGTGTGTTTGTCTTTGTGTGTGAGTTTGTCTTTGTGTGTGAGTTTGTCTTTGTGTGTGAGTTTGTCTTTGTGTGAGATTGTCTTTGTGTGTGTGTGTGTGTGTGAGTTTGTCTTTGTGTGTGAGTTTGTCTTTGTGTGTGTGTGTGTGAGTTTGTCTTTGTGTGAGATTGTCTTTGTGTGTGTGTGTGAGAGTTTGTCTTTGTGTGAGATTGTCTTTGTGTGTGTGTGTGTCTTTGTGTGTATGTGTGTTTGTCTTTGTATGTGTGTGTGTTTGTCTTTGTGTGTGAGTTTGTCTTTGTGTGTGAGTGAGTTTGTCTTTGTGTGTGAGTTTGTCTTTGTGTGTGTGTGTGTTTGTCTTTGTGTGTGTGTGTGTTTGTCTTTGTGTGTGTGTGTGTTTGTGAGTTTGTCTTTGTGTGTGTGTGTGTTTGTCTTTGTGTGTGTGTGTGTTTGTCTTTGTGTGTGTGTGTGTTTGTCTTTGTGTGTGTGTGTGTTTGTCTTTGTGTGTATGTGTGTTTGTCTTTGTGTGTGTGTGTGTTTGTCTTTGTGTGTGTGTGTGTTTGTGAGTTTGTCTTTGTGTGTGTGTTTGTCTGTGTGTGTGTGTGTGTGTGTGTGTGTGAGTTTGTCTTTGTGTGTGAGTTTGTCTTTGTGTGAGATTGTCTTTGTGTGTGTGTGTGAGTTTGTCTTTGTGTGTGAGTTTGTCTTTGTGTGTGTGTGTGTCTTTGTGTGTATGTGTGTTTGTCTTTGTGTGTGTGTGTGTTTGTCTTTGTGTGTGTGTGTGTTTGTCTTTGTGTGTGTGTGTGTTTGTTTTTGTGTGTGTGTGTGAGATTGTCTTTGTGTGAGATTGTCTTTGTGTGTGAGTTTGTCTGTGTGTGTGTTTGTCTTTGTGTGTGTGTGTGTTTGTCTTTGTGTGTGTGTGTGTTTGTTTTTGTGTGTGTGTGTGTTTGTCTTTGTGTGTATGTGTGTTTGTTTTTGTGTGTGTGTGTGAGATTGTCTTTGTGTGAGATTGTCTTTGTGTGTGTGTGTGTGTGTGTCTTTGTGTGTGTGTGTGTTTGTCTTTGTGTGTGTGTGTGTTTGTCTTTGTGTGTGTGTGTGTTTGTCTTTGTGTGTGTGTGTGTTTGTTTTTGTGTGTGTGTGTGAGATTGTCTTTGTGTGAGATTGTCTTTGTGTGTGTGTGTGTGTGTGTCTTTGTGTGTGTGTGTGTTTGTCTTTGTGTGTGTGTGTGTTTGTCTTTGTGTGTGTGTTAAACTTTCTTCTTCTGTCTCTGTTATTCTTTTCTTTCTACATGGTGGTGGTGGTGGGGGGGGGGGGGGGGGTGGAGCGGTGGAGGTGACATGGGGGGGTGGTGGGAGGGGCCCCCTCGTTCTGCTGGAAAGCAGACGCTCCGTGTTGAACTGAGGAAGCTCCGCCTCTCGTCTGTCAGACCTGTCTGCGTCTGCGGGCTCCAGGGTTGTCGTGGTGACGGCCAACGCCTGGAGCAGCGAGCAGTCGTATGTGCGGGTGGTCCAGACCAACGTGGACCTGTACAGCGGGATCATCCCCAGCGTGGCGCATCTCAGCCCCAACGCCATCCTGCTGATTGCATCGCAGCCAGGTGGGGGAGGAGCCAATGGAGGAGGAGCTTCCTGCTTCCTGCTGCCCCTCACCTTCGTCTCTGTTCTTCCGCAGTGGACATCATGACGCACGTCGCCTGGAGGCAGAGCGGCCTCCCCCCGACCCACGTGATAGGGGCGGGGTGCAACCTGGACTCAGAGAGGCTCAGCCACATCCTGAACGTCAACCTGAACACCCGCAAACCCGCCTGGGTCCTGGGGGAGCTCTCCGACAGCAAATGTAACCTTCAGGAGATGCCGCAGCACCTGTCAATCACAGCCACAGAGCATGCTTTGATGTTTGACGGCGTTCTTCCTCCGACAGTCGCAGTGATGAGCAACATCGGCCTGAACTCCAGCTCCACACCTGAGATTTCTGCAGGATCCACGTCCACCAAACCTCTGCTGGACAGGTGTGCCGGGTTCTGCAGCCAGCAGGAAGCTGTGGGCGGGTTCTGTTCTGACCCGTTGTCTGACTGTGTCCAGAGCTTTTGAGATGATGAAGAACCGAGGCCAGCGGTCGTGGTCTGTGGGTCTGTCTGTGGCCGACATCACCAACAGCGTCCTGACGGACAGGAGGAAGACGCACTCCGTCTCCACGCTGGCTCAGGTAACGCCACAGAGTCCTCCCCCTCCCCCATCGCAGGGCAAAGCAGTCTCACCTTTCTGTCCGTCCCCTTTAGGGCTGGGGGGGCATCGGCACGGAGGTGTTCCTCAGCCTGCCCTGCATCATGGGGGCAAACGGTTCCACCCGCCTGGTGGGAGCGCTGCTGGGTCAGGAGGAAGACGCCAGGCTGCGGGACAGCGTGGCGTCCCTGTCCAACCTCATGAGCCAGCTCAGGGTATAAAGGAGGGGCAGCCAACCCGCGGAGGGGGGGTCTGCAGGAGCTACTGAGGTTCTCTGAAAGAGGAACTTCTGTTACTGAAATGTGCACTAAATGAAACAGGAAGCTGGCCTGCAGGGGGCGCTCACCACCTCTGACAGGAAGACCCAAAGAAAAAGCAGACTGGCTTGAAGGAGGACTTTATTGGAACTGCAGATCAACACTGTCTAAAGGTTTTCTTTGTTCTGTTTCTGTTTCTTCCAGCCCCCGGGGCTGGGGGGCTGTGGGGGTACAATAAACACTAAAGCACTGAAAATGGGTGGAGTCTTGTGGAGAAGATGAAAGGTTTATAAACAGGAGAATGTGATGATCACCACCAGCTGCACCGTCAGACCAACGAAGAGCTCATTCTGGAGCCCCAGTGCATCATGGGAAGGCAAAGACACTTTGAGTGCATGTGAGGATGACGGACGTTTGGCGGAACAACGGCGGCCTCTTCTCTACGGGAATTAACCCCTTCATGCTCAGAAACAGAGCTTCACTTTCTGCTGCCACTCCTGGGGGGCATCCCTGTCGCTGCTAAGAAGTCACTGACTTGGTCAGTTGCTGCCCCCCCGGAGGTCCACTGCAGAAGTCTGGGCTGGACTGAAGGAGGACCGACGGCTGACCCGGGGACCTGGAGTGACCCCTGGGGGAGCCCGTGTACATCAAAGGGGCAGGGAACGCTGACCGGTCCCGGGGGCCCCTGCAGAGAGGCTTGGGGCAGGTGGGGGCGCCTCGCTGCTGAAACTGGCTCAGTCTGTCAGCGAAGCTCGGCGGAGGAGGGGGGGGCACGGCGTCCTGCACCCAGCTGCCTCCTCGGTCCTCCGGCTCCCGAGGCAAAGCAGGGAGCGGGTGGGTCGCAGGAGGAAGAGGAGAGAGTGAACGGGGCAGGAGGGCAGGAGGCGGGGGCAGCGGGTGGCGGGTGGGGTCATAGGCCCTGTCCACAGAATGGGCTGAGGTGCAGTGCATGCTGGGACTTTCCTCGGGAGTGGGGGCCAGCGGTCTCTCTGCTGACTGCCCATCATCAGACAGGTTATCGTACTGGGAGGTGTCGGAGGGGCGTCTGTCTCCGGGGGTGGGGGGCACGTACAGAGAGACGGGGAACTTCGACGGAGTCGGGGGCCGAAGTCTCGGCGAGGAGGAGACCGCCGCTGCACGGGGGGGCTTTGCTTTCTGGGGGGGCGGTTTAGGGACCAAATGGGAAGCTGATGGAGGGGGGGGCTGAGCCTGCTCACAGTAAAAGAAGGGTGGGGGGGGCAGGTCTGGCAGATCCATGAAGTCCTCCCCCACCTGCATGTCGACCAGGTCCAAAGCATTTGGCTGGTAGGGGGGGGGCCACTCTACAGCTTCCTCCTGGGTCTGGGGGGGTCTGGTCTGCTGAAAAACGGGCGATGGAGGGGGTTGGGGCGGGCTTGGGGTGGGGGCCACGGATGGTGTCGTTTCAGCGGAGCATTCTGGATCCTGGGCCGTCTGAGGGGGGGGCTCCGGCTGCAGCAGAACCGGCCGCTCTTCGCCCAAAGGCCTCCTGGGGAGTTCATCGGACTTGGCTGGAGGGAGAGGAGACGGAAAACAGGATGAGGGAGGAAACCCGCAAACAAACATCACAGCAGCAGCGGTTCTGCTGAGATGACCCGAAGTTCTGGTTCCAAACTCATAACCCAGAACCCAGTTCTGTTGTTACATTCAGATCTGCAGATCTTTCTGTTCTGGTTTTCCAAACGATGTCATGTGACCGGACTGCAGAGACGCTCTTCACCGAAAGTAAAGGCGAATCCTTTCGGTTCTTTAGTTCTGCATCCAGGAGGAACCGGAGCGTCCGGTAACCAGAGGACATTCTGAACCCCATGTCTGATGGTGACAAAGTGCTGCCGTACCTGGAGGGGGGACGTCCAGCTTCTTACTCCGCAGCTCAGACATGGCCGCCTGTAAGTGTTCAACCACCACATCGTCCCGGAACAGGAAGGAGGCCGCCAGCTGCTCCTGGAGGAACTCCCTCAGGTCCTCCAGCTGCAGGGCCTGCAGGCGTTCTGCCAACACAGAGAGGACGGGTCAGGTTCTGGTTCTGGTAGAGCAGAGACGTTCTCGTTCAGCTGAAGGAAGACATCCTAACACAAAGATCAGTTCAGATAAATCAGCCAATGAGCCGGGACGATGCTCGGTGGGCCGTCCAATGAAAGGTCAGCTTGGGATTGGGTCCCTAAGTGACCTTCATCTTTGGCGCTCGCCGCAGCAGAGCAAAGCCGCCTCACTTCTGTGCAGCTTCAAGGCGGCATACGCCATGGCGGTCAGCGTCTTCTCCCCCTCCAGCATGTAGACGTCCCAAAGGCGCAGCGTGAGCGTGAACGGGCTCTGGGGGTGGGGAAAAAGCGGAGAGCGCTTGATCAGGAACAAACCGGTTTGTGGTTGGAGGAGGACCAGACGGCAAACTCACTCTCTCTATGAAGCACTGCAGGAACCACTTGGTGGTGTACACCCCCGTGGTCATCTGCTCCTTATCCTGAGGACCAGACCCCCCCACATTACCTATGCATTCTCTAAGGAAAAGCGGGAAACATGTGACCTAAATGGCGGGGAAGGTAACCTAAATGGCGGGAAAGGTGACTTAAATGGCGGGGAAGGTAACCTAAATGGCGAGGAAGGTGACCTAAATGGCAGGAAAGGTGACCTAAATGGCGAGGAAGGTGACCTAAATGGCAGGAAAGGTGACTTAAAGGGCGGGAAAGGTGACTTAAATGGCGGGAAAGGTGACCTAAATGGCGGGGAAGGTAACCTAAATGGCGGGGAAGGTGACCTAAATGGCAGGAAAGGTGACTTTAATGGCGGGAAAGGTGACCTAAATGACGGGAGAGGTAACCTAAATGGCGGGGAAGGTAACCTAAATGGCGAGGAAGGTGACTTAAATGGCGGGGAAGGTAACCTAAATGGCGAGGAAGGTGACCTAAATGGCAGGAAAGGTGACTTAAATGGCGGGAAAGGTGACCTAAATGGCGGGAAAGGTGACCTAAATGGCGGGGAAGGTAACCTAAATGGCGGGAAAGGTGACTTAAATGGCGGGAAAGGTGACCTAAATGGCGAGGAAGGTGACCTAAATGGCAGGAAAGGTGACTTAAATGGCGGGAAAGGTGACCTAAATGGCAGGAAAGGTGACCTAAATGGCGGGGAAGGTGACCTAAATGGCGGGAAAGGTGACTTAAATGGCAGGAAAGGTGACTTAAATGGCAGGAAAGGTGACCTAAATGGCGAGGAAGGTGACTTAAATGGCAGGAAAGGTGACTTAAATGGCAGGAAAGGTGACTTAAATGGCAGGAAAGGTGACCTAAATGGCGAGGAAGGTGACTTAAATGGCGGGAAAGGTGACCTAAATGGCGGGAAAGGTGACTTAAATGGCGGGGAAGGTAACCTAAATGGCAGGAAAGGTGACTTAAATGGCGGGAAAGGTGACCTAAATGGCGGGAAAGGTGACCTAAATGGCGGGGAAGGTAACCTAAATGGCGGGAAAGGTGACTTAAATGGCAGGAAAGGTGACCTAAATGGCGAGGAAGGTGACTTAAATGGCGGGAAAGGTGACCTAAATGGCGGGAAAGGTGACTTAAATGGCGGGGAAGGTAACCTAAATGGCAGGAAAGATGACCTAAATGGCGAGGAAGGTGACTTAAATGGCGGGAAAGGTGACCTAAATGGCGGGAAAGGTGACTTAAATGGCGGGGAAGGTAACCTAAATGGCGAGGAAGGTGACCTAAATGGCAGGAAAGGTGACTTAAATGGCGGGAAAGGTGACCTAAATGGCGGGAAAGGTGACCTAAATGGCGGGGAAGGTAACCTAAATGGCGGGAAAGGTGACTTAAATGGCGGGAAAGGTGACCTAAATGGCGAGGAAGGTGACCTAAATGGCAGGAAAGGTGACTTAAATGGCGGGAAAGGTGACCTAAATGGCAGGAAAGGTGACCTAAATGGCGGGGAAGGTAACCTAAATGGCGGGAAAGGTGACTCAAATGGCAGGAAAGGTGACTTAAATGGCAGGAAAGGTGACCTAAATGGCGAGGAAGGTGACTTAAACGGCAGGCAAGGTGACTTAAATGGCAGGAAAGGTGACTTAAATGGCAGGAAAGGTGACCTAAATGGCGAGGAAGGTGACTTAAATGGCGGGAAAGGTGACCTAAATGGCGGGAAAGGTGACTTAAATGGCGGGGAAGGTAACCTAAATGGCAGGAAAGGTGACTTAAATGGCGGGAAAGGTGACCTAAATGGCGGGAAAGGTGACCTAAATGGCGGGGAAGGTAACCTAAATGGCGGGAAAGGTGACTTAAATGGCAGGAAAGGTGACCTAAATGGCGAGGAAGGTGACTTAAATGGCGGGAAAGGTGACTTAAATGGCGGGGAAGGTAACTTAAATGGCAGGAAAGATGACCTAAATGGCGAGGAAGGTGACTTAAATGGCGGGAAAGGTGACCTAAATGGCGGGAAAGGTGACTTAAATGGCGGGAAAGATGACCTAAATGGCAGGAAAGGTGACTAAAATGGCGGGAAAGGTGACCTAAATGGCGGGGAAGGTAACCTAAATGGCGAGGAAGGTGACCTAAATGGCAGGAAAGGTGACTTAAATGGCGGGAAAGGTGACCTAAATGGCGAGGAAGGTGACCTAAATGGCAGGAAAGGTGACTTAAATGGCGGGAAAGGTGACCTAAATGGCAGGAAAGGTGACTTAAATGGCGGGAAAGGTGACCTAAATGGCAGGAAAGGTGACTTAAATGGCGGGAAAGGTGACTTAAATGGCGAGGAAGGTGACCTAAATGGCAGGAAAGGTGACCTAAATGGCGAGGAAGGTGACCTAAATGGCAGGAAAGGTGACTTAAATGGCGGGAAAGGTGACTTAAATGGCGAGGAAGGTGACTTAAATGGCAGGAAAGGTGACTTAAATGGCGGGAAAGGTGACCTAAATGACAGGAAAGGTGACCTAAATGGCGAGGAAGGTGACCTAAATGGCAGGAAAGGTGACTTAAATGGCGGGAAAGGTGACTTAAATGGCGAGGAAGGTGACCTAAATGGCAGGAAAGATGACCTAAATGGCAGGAAAGGTGACTCAAATGGCGGGAAAGGTGACCTAAATGGCAGGAAAGGTGACTTAAATGGCAGGAAAGGTGACTTAAATGGCAGGAAAGGTGACTTAAATGGCGGGAAAGGTGACTTAAATGGCGGGAAAGGTGACCTAAATGGCGAGGAAGGTGACCTTAATGGCAGGAAAGGTGACTTAAATGGCGGGAAAGGTGACCTAAATGGCGGGAAAGGTGACTTAAATGGCGGGGAAGGTGACTTAAATGGCGGGAAAGGTGACTTAAATGGCGGGAAAGGTGACTTAAATGGCGGGAAAGGTGACCTAAATGGCAGGAAAGGTGACTTAAATGGCGGGAAAGGTAACCTAAATGGCGAGGAAGGTGACTTAAATGGCGGGAAAGGTGACTTAAATGGCGGGGAAGGTGACCTAAATGGCGGGAAAGGTAACCTAAATGGCGAGGAAGGTGACCTAAATGGCGGGAAAGGTGACTTAAATGGCGAGGAAGGTGACCTAAATGGCGGGAGAGGTAACCTAAATGGCGGGAAAGGTGACTTAAATGGCGGGAAAGGTGACTTAAATGGCGGGAAAGGTGACCTAAATGGCGAGGAAGGTGACCTAAATGGCGGGAAAGGTGACCTAAATGGCGGGAAAGGTGACTTAAATGGCGGGGAAGGTGACCTAAATGGCGGGAAAGGTGACTTAAATGGCGGGAAAGGTGACCTAAATGGCAGGAAAGGTGACTCAAATGGCAGGAAAGGTAACCTAAATGGCGAGGAAGGTGACCTAAATGGCGGGAAAGGTGACTTAAATGGCGAGGAAGGTGACCTAAATGGCAGGAAAGGTGACTTAAATGGCGGGAAAGGTGACCTAAATGGCAGGAAAGGTGACTTAAATGGCGGGAAAGGTGACTTAAATGGCGGGGAAGGTGACCTAAATGGCGGGAAAGGTAACCTAAATGGGGAGGAAGGTGACCTAAATGGCAGGAAAGGTGACCTAAATGGCGGGAAAGGTAACCTAAATGGCGGGAAAGGTGACTTAAATGGCGGGGAAGGTGACCTAAATGGCGGGAAACACAGGCCCAGCTGAACCCACCAGATGTTTCTTCAGCCTGGGCAGCAGTTTGGACAGGATCAGCTCGTGGTGAGCCTGGAAGCGGTGCAGTTTGGGAAATCCCGGGATGAAGAACCCTGGCGGGAGGGGAGTGGGGTCACACCCAGAAGTTTGAATGGATTCAGTCATGACTCAGCAGTTTTTCCAGATTCTCACCGTGCATGGCGTGTTTGCTGTTGGTGAGGAGCTGCGATAACGCCCAGAAGGCATCTTCTTCATTCAGGTACATCAGCAGCATGGCGGCGAGCTGACTCATGCCCTGACAGTAGCTCACTTCCTGATGGGGGGGCACAAACGGGGGACACTTTGAGAGGAAGTTTCAGTTATTTTATTATTTTATTAAACAGCCAGACAAAACAAGAACGAGCTACAGACAGAGCTGCAGACAGACACGGCTGTAGACAGACAGAGCTGCAGACAGACACGGCTGCAGACAGACACGGCTGCAGACAGACACGGCTGCAGACAGACAGAGCTGCAGACAGACACGGCTGCAGACAGACACGGCTGTAGACAGACAGAGCTGCAGACAGACACGGCTGCAGACAGACACGGCTGCAGACAGACAGAGCTGCAGACAGACACGGCTGCAGACAGACACGGCTGTAGACAGACAGAGCTGCAGACAGACACGGCTGCAGACAGACACGGCTGCAGACAGACACGGCTGCAGACAGACACGGCTGCAGACAGACACAGCTGCAGACAGACACGGCTGCAGACAGACACGGCTGCAGACAGACACAGCTGCAGACAGACACGGCTGTAGACAGACACAGCTGCAGACAGACACGGCTGCAGACAGACACGGCTGCAGACAGACACGGCTGCAGACAGACACGGCTGCAGACAGACACAGCTGCAGACAGACACGGCTGTAGACAGACAGAGCTGCAGACAGACACGGCTGCAGACAGACACGGCTGCAGACAGACACAGCTGCAGACAGACAGACAGACAGAGCTGCAGACAGACAGATGCAGTAGCATCGTCCACATTCAGAGCTTCATCTTCACTGACGGATCAGACACAAACCTGGAACTGATGCCCATATTAGGGCAGAATCACAGAGGCTTCCTTACAAGGAAATACAGTAAATATGATTACAGCTAGGAGGTCAGAGGTCACGTTCTCCACGTTTCTCTATACCAATTGTAAAGAAGCCCCCCCCCCCCCCCCCCCCCCCCGGCTCTCCCACTGACCCAGTTTTGAATGAGTCTGATGTTGGTGGAGGGAAACGGCTGAGTAGCTCTGTTGGTAAGGTGAGAGGCTACCATGCAGGAATCCAGGGTTCAATTCCCGGAAGGGAAGAAACAATGGTACTGGGGGCAATTACCATATCAATGACGAGCAGTTAACATCACTCAGTGAGGGTCCTTAGGCAAGTTCAGCTTCTGCCCCCCACCACCCCAGGGGATGGGTCAAATGCGGAGAAGAATTTCCCATTGAGGGATAAATAAAGTATAAGGAAAAAAGAAAAGAAATGGAATGTGGAAAGCACGGCCATTTCCTCAGCCTCTCTGCCACAGAGGAGCAATCTGTCTCAGCTGTGGTGCAGCAGTAGACCCCTATTCGAAGGTCGTGGGTTTGATTCCTGCTTTGCCCATGTATCAAAGTGTCTAAACGCCCCGTTGCTGTTGGTGGTACAGGTCAGTACTTTACATGAACGAGTGGATGAACGGATGAACGGATGAACGGATACGTCTGTGACCCTCAAATGTTGAAGCATTTAACGTAAAACGATTCAACTATTGAACCAGAATCTGATTGTTTCTTCTAAATTAGTCCACAAACATGAAGAAATACATCTGAGCCTCGACTTCCTACTTTAAGAGCATCACCCCCCCACCCCCCCAATAAGGTCAAAGCTCCAAAAACAAGAATGTGTCATGAAAGAACCAGAACCAGAACCAGGAGAACGGCTCACCGTGTTGTAGACAGAGTATGCTGCCAGCACATGGAACAGGGCCTGCTGCCTGGGGGGGGCACAGGAAAACACGTCAAACACTCATCCTGATGGGGGGGGGGTCATAAGTGCAGAGTGGTCCTGTGGCAGCCGCTTTGCTGCGAATAAATGTGACAAACGTGGACAGGAAGCCCCCCCATAACAAACATGTGATGTGTGTCTGCATGACCGAGGGAGGGGTGACCAAGATGTATGTGTGAATGAAGAGGGGGCGGAGCTACGGCCTGGTGTCGGCGCACATTTCTGACGTTTCCTGTGGAGCTTTGCGCTCTGACAGGAAGATGAATAAAATGCTGGGGGGGGGGGGGGGGGGGGGTGTCAGGGCTCAAACCCTGCAGGGGAAAGGGGGGCAGGCTTGAAGTCCGGGGGAGGGGCGATGCCGACAACAAAAACATCCGTGAGGCTGGCACAGGAGTGGCGTGCGGCTCTCCGTGGTTCAGTAAAACAACCATCATGATCTCAGATGGTCGTGGAGCCTTTAACACCGTCAGGTAGAGCGAGCGGACAGGAGCGAGAGAGCAGCGTGAGGGGGGGGACGCGTCTGCAGCTGTGAACGCCGGGAGGTAAAGGTTATGACCCCTGGGCTAGCACAACAAAACCGTGAAGGGTCATTTCTGAAAACGTGGACCAGAACCTCAGAACCTTTACAGCTGCTTATGTTCTGGGTGGGGGGGTGGGGGGTTGTAACCATGGGGAAAAGCTTCAGATCTCTAACAGTGGCTCAGGTGGTTGAAGGGTCGGCAGTTCGATCCCTGCTCCCCCCAGTCAGCCTCCAGTGGCTCCACTGGTGCATGAATGTCCCGGTGATGGTCAGAGGGGCCGTAGGCGCCAACTGGCAGCCACGCCTCCACCGTCACCAAGTCGACATGAGGAGTGAATGAATGATGGACACAATGGAAGCACTTTGAGTGTCTGGAGAAGCAGATAAATGGAATCCATTATTATTACTAAACAGAGCCGGTGCAGGTCGTTAAAGCCCCACCCCAATAACAACGGTGTTTTGGCTGATGGAGGACATTTATGAAGAAAATTGATCTTATAACTACGTCTTTTTAGTCAAATCGTTGCCCCGCCCACAACTCAGAAAGAAACTACGTCCTAGAAAACCACACTGATTTTGGATTTTGGTGGGCGGGGCTTAACACGTCAGGACAACATGGGAAGCAAAGGAGACCCACTTGAGTCCAAAGCGGTCCCTGAACATGATGTGGTTCCTGAAGGTCCGGTTGACGTCCAGGTCGATCTGCTTGATCTCTGTGGAGACGATCCGGGCCTGCTGCTTCATCCTCTGAGGAAGACGAGGCAGAAACCACAGGGGTTCAGAAAGAAGCAACACTTTCAGGTGTCGGTCCGTCGGTTCTGATGTTCAGCCCAAACCTCATATTTTCCTTTATTCTCCTCCTTGACCTTCTCTACGTCCAGCAGCAGAGACCAGACCTGACCTCTGAGCTGCAGAGGGATGCCTTTGTAGACGCGCTGCAGCAGCTGGAAGGAGGAGATACCTCAGCACCAGGAGGAGGAGGGAGGAGGAAGGAAGGAGGAGATACCTCAGCACCAGGAGGAGGGAGGAGGAAGGAAGGAGGAGATGCCACAGCACCAGGAGGAGGGAGGAGGAAGGAAGGAGGAGATACCTCAGCACCAGGAGGAGGAGGAGGGAGGAGGAAGGAAGGAGGAGATGCCACAGCACCAGGAGGAGGAGGGAGTAGGAAGGAGGAGATACCTCAGCACCAGGAGGAGGGAGGAGGAAGGAGGAGATACCTCAGCACCAGGAGGAGGGAGGAGGAAGGAAGGAGGAGATACCTCAGCACCAGGAGGAGGAGGAGGGAGGAGGAAGGAAGGAGGAGATGCCACAGCACCAGGAGGAGGAGGGAGTAGGAAGGAGGAGATACCTCAGCACCAGGAGGAGGGAGGAGGAAGGAGGAGATACCTCAGCACCAGGAGGAGGGAGGAGGAAGGAAGGAGGAGATGCCACAGCACCAGGAGGAGGAGGGAGTAGGAAGGAGGAGATACCTCAGCACCAGGAGGAGGGAGGAGGAAGGAGGAGATACCTCAGCACCAGGAGGAGGGAGGAGGAAGGAGGAGATACCTCAGCACCAGGAGGAGGGAGGAGGAAGGAAGGAGGAGATACCTCAGCACCAGGAGGAGGGAGGAGGAAGGAGGAGATACCTCAGCACCAGGAGGAGGGAGGAGGAAGGAAGGAGGAGATACCTCAGCACCAGGAGGAGGGAGGAGGAAGGAAGGAGGAGATACCTCAGCACCAGGAGGAGGGAGGAGGAAGGAAGGAGGAGATGCCACAGCACCAGGAGGAGGAGGGAGGAGGAAGGAGGAGATGCCGGAGCACCAGGAGGAGGAGGGAGGAGGAAGGAGGAGATACCTCAGCACCAGGAGGAGGGAGGAGGAAGGAAGGAGGAGATACCTCAGCACCAGGAGGAGGGAGGAGGAAGGAGGAGATACCTCAGCACCAGGAGGAGGGAGGAGGAAGGAAGGAGGAGATGCCACAGCACCAGGAGGAGGGAGGAGGAAGGAAGGAGGAGATACCTCAGCACCAGGAGGAGGAGGAGGGAGGAGGAAGGAAGGAGGAGATGCCACAGCACCAGGAGGAGGAGGGAGGAGGAAGGAGGAGATACCTCAGCACCAGGAGAAGGGAGGAGGAAGGAGGAGATACCTCAGCACCAGGAGGAGGGAGGAGGAAGGAAGGAGGAGATACCTCAGCACCAGGAGGAGGGAGGAGGAAGGAGGAGATACCTCAGCACCAGGAGGAGGGAGGAGGAAGGAGGAGATACCTCAGCACCAGGAGGAGGGAGGAGGAAGGAAGGAGGAGATACCTCAGCACCAGGAGGAGGGAGGAGGAAGGAGGAGATACCTCAGCACCAGGAGGAGGGAGGAGGAAGGAAGGAGGAGATAACTCAGCACCAGGAGGAGGGAGGAGGAAGGAAGGAGGAGATACCTCAGCACCAGGAGGAGGGAGGAGGAAGGAAGGAGGAGATACCTCAGCACCAGGAGGAGGAGGAGGGAGGAGGAAGGAAGGAGGAGATGCCACAGCACCAGGAGGAGGAGGGAGGAGGAAGGAGGAGATGCCACAGCACCAGGAGGAGGAGGGAGGAGGAAGGAAGGAGGAGATACCTCAACACCAGGAGGAGGGAGGAGGAAGGAAGGAGGAGATACCTCAGCACCAGGAGGAGGGAGGAGGAAGGAGGAGATACCTCAGCACCAGGAGGAGGGAGGAGGAAGGAAGGAGGAGATACCTCAGCACCAGGAGGAGGGAGGAGGAAGGAAGGAGGAGATACCTCAGCACCAGGAGGAGGGAGGAGGAAGGAGGAGATACCTCAGCACCAGGAGGAGGAGGGAGGAGGAAGGAAGGAGGAGATGCCACAGCACCAGGAGGAAGGAAGGAGGAGATACCTCAGCACCAGGAGGAGGAGGAGGGAGGAGGAAGGAAGGAGGAGATGCCACAGCACCAGGAGGAGGAGGGAGGAGGAAGGAGGAGATACCTCAGCACCAGGAGGAGGGAGGAGGAAGGAGGAGATACCTCAGCACCAGGAGGAGGGAGGAGGAAGGAAGGAGGAGATACCTCAGCACCAGGAGGAGGGAGGAGGAAGGAGGAGATACCTCAGCACCAGGAGGAGGGAGGAGGAAGGAGGAGATACCTCAGCACCAGGAGGAGGGAGGAGGAAGGAAGGAGGAGATACCTCAGCACCAGGAGGAGGGAGGAGGAAGGAGGAGATACCTCAGCACCAGGAGGAGGGAGGAGGAAGGAGGAGATACCTCAGCACCAGGAGGAGGGAGGAGGAAGGAAGGAGGAGATACCTCAGCACCAGGAGGAGGGAGGAGGAAGGAAGGAGGAGATACCTCAGCACCAGGAGGAGGGAGGAGGAAGGAAGGAGGAGATACCTCAGCACCAGGAGGAGGAGGAGGGAGGAGGAAGGAAGGAGGAGATGCCACAGCACCAGGAGGAGGAGGGAGGAGGAAGGAGGAGATGCCACAGCACCAGGAGGAGGAGGGAGGAGGAAGGAAGGAGGAGATACCTCAACACCAGGAGGAGGGAGGAGGAAGGAAGGAGGAGATACCTCAGCACCAGGAGGAGGGAGGAGGAAGGAGGAGATACCTCAGCACCAGGAGGAGGGAGGAGGAAGGAAGGAGGAGATGCCACAGCACCAGGAGGAGGGAGGAGGAAGGAAGGAGGAGATGCCACAGCACCAGGAGGAGGGATGAGGAAGGAAGGAGGAGATACCTCAGCACCAGGAGGAGGGAGGAGGAAGGAGGAGATACCTCAGCACCAGGAGGAGGGAGGAGGAAGGAAGGAGGAGATACCTCAGCACCAGGAGGAGGGAGGAGGAAGGAAGGAGGAGATACCTCAGCACCAGGAGGAGGGAGGAGGAAGGAAGGAGGAGATACCTCAGCACCAGGAGGAGGAGGAGGGAGGAGGAAGGAAGGAGGAGATGCCACAGCACCAGGAGGAGGAGGGAGGAGGAAGGAGGAGATGCCACAGCACCAGGAGGAGGAGGGAGGAGGAAGGAGGAGATACCTCAGCACCAGGAGGAGGGAGGAGGAAGGAAGGAGGAGATACCTCAGCACCAGGAGGAGGGAGGAGGAAGGAAGGAGAAGATGCCACAGCACCAGGAGGAGGGAGGAGGAAGGAAGGAGGAGATACCTCAGCACCAGGAGGAGGAGGAGGGAGGAGGAAGGAAGGAGGAGATGCCACAGCACCAGGAGGAGGAGGGAGGAGGAAGGAGGAGATGCCACAGCACCAGGAGGAGGAGGGAGGAGGAAGGAGGAGATACCTCAGCACCAGGAGGAGGGAGGAGGAAGGAGGAGATACCTCAGCACCAGGAGGAGAAGGAGGAAGGAGGAGATACCTCAGCACCAGGAGGAGGGAGGAGGAAGGAGGAGATACCTCAGCACCAGGAGGAGAAGGAGGAAGGAGGAGATACCTCAGCACCAGGAGGAGGAGGGAGGAGGAAGGAGGAGATACCTCAGCACCAGGAGGACGGAGGAGGAAGAAAGGAGGAGATGCCACAGCACCAGGAGGAGGAGGGAGGAGGAAGGAGGAGATACCTCAGCACCAGGAGGAGGAGGAGGGAGGAGGAAGGAAGGAGGAGATGCCACAGCACCAGGAGGAGGAGGGAGGAGGAAGGAGGAGATACCTCAGCACCAGGAGGAGGAGGGAGGAGGAAGGAGGAGATACCTCAGCACCAGGAGGAGGGAGGAGGAAGGAAGGAGGAGATGCCACAGCACCAGGAGGAGGAGGGAGGAGGAAGGAGGAGATACCTCAGCACCAGGAGGAGGGAGGAGGAAGGAAGGAGGAGATACCTCAGCACCAGGAGGAGGGAGGAGGAAGGAAGGAGGAGATACCTCAGCACCAGGAGGAGGGAGGAGGAAGGAAGGAGGAGATACCTCAGCACCAGGAGGAGGAGGAGGGAGGAGGAAGGAAGGAGGAGATGCCACAGCACCAGGAGGAGGAGGGAGGAGGAAGGAGGAGATGCCACAGCACCAGGAGGAGGAGGGAGGAGGAAGGAAGGAGGAGATACCTCAGCACCAGGAGGAGGGAGGAGGAAGGAAGGAGGAGATACCTCAGCACCAGGAGGTAGGAGGAGGAAGGAGGAGATACCTCAGCACCAGGAGGAGGGAGGAGGAAGGAAGGAGGAGATGCCACAGCACCAGGAGGAGGGAGGAGGAAGGAAGGAGGAGATGCCACAGCACCAGGAGGAGGGAGGAGGAAGGAAGGAGGAGATACCTCAGCACCAGGAGGAGGGAGGAGGAAGGAGGAGATACCTCAGCACCAGGAGGAGGGAGGAGGAAGGAGGAGATACCTCAGCACCAGGAGGAGGGAGGAGGAAGGAAGGAGGAGATACCTCAGCACCAGGAGGAGGGAGGAGGAAGGAAGGAGGAGATACCTCAGCACCAGGAGGAGGGAGGAGGAAGGAAGGAGGAGATACCTCAGCACCAGGAGGAGGAGGGAGGAGGAAGGAGGAGATACCTCAGCACCAGGAGGAGGGAGGAGGAAGGAAGAAGGAGATGCCACAGCACCAGGACGAGGAGGGAGGAGGAAGGAGGAGATACCTCAGCACCAGGAGGAGGAGGAGGAAGGAGGAGATACCTCAGCACCAGGAGGAGGAGGGAGGAGGAAGGAGGAGATAACTTAGCACCAGGAGGAGGGAGGAGGAAGGAAGGAGGAGATACCTCAGCACCAGGAGGAGGGAGGAGGAAGGAGGAGATACCTCAGCACCAGGAGGAGGGAGGAGGAAGGAGGAGATACCTCAGCACCAGGAGGAGGGAGGAGGAAGGAAGGAGGAGATACCTCAGCACCAGGAGGAGGGAGGAGGAAGGAAGGAGGAGATACCTCAGCACCAGGAGGAGGAGGAGGGAGGAGGAAGGAAGGAGGAGATGCCACAGCACCAGGAGGAGGAGGGAGGAGGAAGGAGGAGATGCCACAGCACCAGGAGGAGGAGGGAGGAGGAAGGAGGAGATACCTCAGCACCAGGAGGAGGGAGGAGGAAGGAAGGAGGAGATACCTCAGCACCAGGAGGAGGGAGGAGGAAGAAGGAGATACCTCAGCACCAGGAGGACGGAGGAGGAAGGAAGGAGGAGATGCCACAGCACCAGGAGGAGGAGGGAGGAGGAAGGAGGAGATACCTCAGCACCAGGAGGAGGAGGAGGGAGGAGGAAGGAAGGAGGAGATGCCACAGCACCAGGAGGAGGAGGGAGGAGGAAGGAGGAGATACCTCAGCACCAGGAGGAGGAGGGAGGAGGAAGGAGGAGATACCTCAGCACCAGGAGGAGGGAGGAGGAAGGAAGGAGGAGATGCCACAGCACCAGGAGGAGGAGGGAGGAGGAAGGAGGAGATACCTCAGCACCAGGAGGAGGGAGGAGGAAGGAGGAGATACCTCAGCACCAGGAGGAGAAGGAGGAAGGAGGAGATACCTCAGCACCAGGAGGAGGGAGGAGGAAGGAGGAGATACCTCAGCACCAGGAGGAGGGAGGAGGAAGGAGGAGATACCTCAGCATCAGGAGGAGGGAGGAGGAAGGAAGGAGGAGATGCCACAGCACCAGGAGGAGGAGGGAGGAGGAAGGAGGAGATACCTCAGCACCAGGAGGAGGGAGGAGGAAGGAAGAAGGAGATGCCACAGCACCAGGACGAGGAGGGAGGAGGAAGGAGGAGATACCTCAGCACCAGGAGGAGGAGGAGGAAGGAGGAGATACCTCAGCACCAGGAGGAGGAGGGAGGAGGAAGGAGGAGATATCTCAGCACCAGGAGGAGGGAGGAGGAAGGAAGGAGGAGATACCTCAGCACCAGGAGGAGGGAGGAGGAAGGAGGAGATACCTCAGCACCAGGAGGAGGGAGGAGGAAGGAGGAGATACCTCAGCACCAGGAGGAGGGAGGAGGAAGGAAGGAGGAGATACCTCAGCACCAGGAGGAGGGAGGAGGAAGGAAGGAGGAGATACCTCAGCACCAGGAGGAGGAGGAGGGAGGAGGAAGGAAGGAGGAGATGCCACAGCACCAGGAGGAGGAGGGAGGAGGAAGGAGGAGATGCCACAGCACCAGGAGGAGGAGGGAGGAGGAAGGAGGAGATACCTCAGCACCAGGAGGAGGGAGGAGGAAGGAAGGAGGAGATACCTCAGCACCAGGAGGAGGGAGGAGGAAGAAGGAGATACCTCAGCACCAGGAGGACGGAGGAGGAAGGAAGGAGGAGATGCCACAGCACCAGGAGGAGGAGGGAGGAGGAAGGAAGGAGGAGATACCTCAGCACCAGGAGGAGGAGGAGGGAGGAGGAAGGAAGGAGGAGATGCCACAGCACCAGGAGGAGGAGGGAGGAGGAAGGAGGAGATACCTCAGCACCAGGAGGAGGAGGGAGGAGGAAGGAGGAGATACCTCAGCACCAGGAGGAGGGAGGAGGAAGGAAGGAGGAGATGCCACAGCACCAGGAGGAGGAGGGAGGAGGAAGGAGGAGATACCTCAGCACCAGGAGGAGGGAGGAGGAAGGAGGAGATACCTCAGCACCAGGAGGAGAAGGAGGAAGGAGGAGATACCTCAGCACCAGGAGGAGGGAGGAGGAAGGAGGAGATACCTCAGCACCAGGAGGAGGGAGGAGGAAGGAGGAGATACCTCAGCATCAGGAGGAGGGAGGAGGAAGGAAGGAGGAGATGCCACAGCACCAGGAGGAGGAGGGAGGAGGAAGGAGGAGATACCTCAGCACCAGGAGGAGGGAGGAGGAAGGAAGAAGGAGATGCCACAGCACCAGGACGAGGAGGGAGGAGGAAGGAGGAGATACCTCAGCACCAGGAGGAGGAGGAGGAAGGAGGAGATACCTCAGCACCAGGAGGAGGAGGGAGGAGGAAGGAGGAGATATCTCAGCACCAGGAGGAGGGAGGAGGAAGGAAGGAGGAGATACCTCAGCACCAGGAGGAGGGAGGAGGAAGGAGGAGATACCTCAGCACCAGGAGGAGGGAGGAGGAAGGAGGAGATACCTCAGCACCAGGAGGAGGGAGGAGGAAGGAGGAGATACCTCAGCACCAGGAGGAGGGAGGAGGAAGGAAGGAGGAGATACCTCAGCACCAGGAGGAGAAGGAGGAAGGAGGAGATACCTCAGCACCAGGAGGAGGGAGGAGGAAGGAGGAGATACCTCAGCACCAGGAGGAGGGAGGAGGAAGGAGGAGATACCTCAGCACCAGGAGGAGGGAGGAGGAAGGAAGGAGGAGATGCCACAGCGCCAGGAGGAGGAGGGAGGAGGAAGGAGGAGATACCTCAGCACCAGGAGGAGGGAGGAGGAAGGAAGGAGGAGATGCCACAGCACCAAGAGGAGGAGGGAGGAGGAAGGAGGAGATACCTCAGCACCAGGAGGAGGAGGAGGAAGGAGGAGATACCTCAGCACCAGGAGGAGGGAGGAGGAAGGAAGGAGGAGATACCTCAGCACCAGGAGGAGGGAGGAGGAAGGAGGAAGGAAGGAGGAGATGCCACAGCACCAGGAGGAGGAGGGAGGAGGAAGGAGGAGATACCTCAGCACCAGGAGGAGGAGGGAGGAGGAAGGAGGAGATACCTCAGCACCAGGAGGAGGGAGGAGGAAGGAAGGAGGAGATGCCACAGCACCAGGAGGAGGAGGGAGGAGGAAGGAGGAGATACCTCAGCACCAGGAGGAGGGAGGAGGAAGGAGGAGATACCTCAGCACCAGGAGGAGAAGGAGGAAGGAGGAGATACCTCAGCACCAGGAGGAGGGAGGAGGAAGGAGGAGATACCTCAGCACCAGGAGGAGGGAGGAGGAAGGAAGGAGGAGATGCCACAGCACCAGGAGGAGGAGGGAGGAGGAAGGAGGAGATACCTCAGCACCAGGAGGAGGGAGGAGGAAGGAAGAAGGAGATGCCACAGCACCAGGACGAGGAGGGAGGAGGAAGGAGGAGATACCTCAGCACCAGGAGGAGGAAGGAGGAGATACCTCAGCACCAGGAGGAGGAGGGAGGAGGAAGGAGGAGATACCTCAGCACCAGGAGGAGGGAGGAGGAAGGAAGGAGGAGATACCTCAGCACCAGGAGGAGGGAGGAGGAAGAAGGAGATACCTCAGCACCAAGAGGAGGGAGGAAGAAGGAGGAGATACCTCAGCACCAGGAGGAGGGAGGAGGAAGGAGGAGATACCTCAGCACCAGGAGGAGGGAGGAGGAAGGAGGAGATACCTCAGCACCAGGAGGAGGGAGGAGGAAGGAGGAGATACCTCAGCACCAGGAGGAGGGAGGAGGAAGGAAGGAGGAGATACCTCAGCACCAGGAGGAGAAGGAGGAAGGAAGAGATACCTCAGCACCAGGAGGAGGGAGGAGGAAGGAGGAGATACCTCAGCACCAGGAGGAGGGAGGAGGAAGGAGGAGATACCTCAGCACCAGGAGGAGGGAGGAGGAAGGAAGGAGGAGATGCCACAGCACCAGGAGGAGGAGGGAGGAGGAAGGAGGAGATACCTCAGCACCAGGAGGAGGGAGGAGGAAGGAAGGAGGAGATGCCACAGCACCAGGAAGAGGAGGGAGGAGGAAGGAGGAGATACCTCAGCACCAGGAGGAGGAGGAGGAAGGAGGAGATACCTCAGCACCAGGAGGAGGGAGGAGGAAGGAAGGAGGAGATACCTCAGCACCAGGAGGAGGGAGGAGGAAGGAATGAGGAGATGCCACAGCACCAGGAGGAGGAGGGAGGAGGAAGGAGGAGATACCTCAGCACCAGGAGGAGGAGGAGGAAGGAGGGAGGAGATACCTCAGCACCAGGAGGAGGAGGAGGGAGGAGGAAGGCAGGAGGAGATGCCACAGCACCAGGAGGAGGAGGGAGGAGGAAGGAGGAGATGCCACAGCACCATGAGGAGGAGGGAGGAGGAAGGAAGGAGGAGATACCTCAGCACCAGGAAGAGGGAGGAGGAAGGAAGGAGGAGATACCTCAGCACCAGGAGGAGGGAGGAGGAAGGAGGAGATACCTCAGCACCAGGAGGAGGGAGGAGGAAGGAAGGAGGAGATGCCACAGCACCAGGAGGAGGGAGGAGGAAGGAAGGAGGAGATGCCACAGCACCAGGAGGAGGGAGGAGGAAGGAAGGAGGAGATACCTCAGCACCAGGAGGAGGGAGGAGGAAGGAGGAGATACCTCAGCACCAGGAGGAGGGAGGAGGAAGGAAGGAGGAGATACCTCCGCACCAGGAGGAGGGAGGAGGAAGGAAGGAGGAGATACCTCAGCACCAGGAGGAGGGAGGAGGAAGGAAGGAGGAGATACCTCAGCACCAGGAGGAGGGAGGAGGAAGGAAGGAGGAGATACCTCAGCACCAGGAGGAGGAGGAGGGAGGAGGAAGGAAGGAGGAGATGCCACAGCACCAGGAGGAGGAGGGAGGAGGAGGGAGGAGGAAGGAGGAGATACCTCAGCACCAGGAGGAGGGAGGAGGAAGGAAGGAGGAGATACCTCAGCACCAGGAGGAGGGAGGAGGAAGGAGGAGATACCTCAGCACCAGGAGGAGGGAGGAAGAAGGAAGGAGGAGATGCCACAGCACCAGGAGGAGGGAGGAGGAAGGAAGGAGGAGATACCTCAGCACCAGGAGGAGGAGGAGGGAGGAGGAAGGAAGGAGGAGATGCCACAGCCCCAGGAGGATGAGGGAGGAGGAAGGAGGAGATGCCACAGCACCAGGAGGAGGAGGGAGGAGGAAGGAGGAGATACCTCAGCACCAGGAGGAGGGAGGAGGAAGGAGGAGATACCTCAGCACCAGGAGGAGAAGGAGGAAGGAAGAGATACCTCAGCACGAGGAGGAGGAGGGAGGAGGAAGGAGGAGATACCTCAGCACCAGGAGGAGGGAGGAGGAAGGAAGGAGGAGATACCTCAGCACCAGGAGGAGGGAGGAGGAAGGAGGAGATACCTCAGCACCAGGAGGAGGGAGGAGGAAGGAGGAGATACCTCAGCACCAGGAGGAGGGAGGAGGAAGGAAGGAGGAGATGCCACAGCACCAGGAGGAGGAGGGAGGAGGAAGGAGGAGATACCTCAGCACCAGGAGGAGGGAGGAGGAAGGAAGGAGGAGATGCCACAGCACCAGGAGGAGGAGGGAGGAGGAAGGAGGAGATACCTCAGCACCAGGAGGAGGAGGAGGAAGGAGGAGATACCTCAGCACCAGGAGGAGGGAGGAGGAAGGAAGGAGGAGATACCTCAGCACCAGGAGGAGGGAGGAGGAAGGAAGGAGGAGATGCCACAGCACCAGGAGGAGGAGGGAGGAGGAAGGAGGAGATACCTCAGCACCAGGAGGAGGGAGGAGGAAGGAGGAGATACCTCAGCACCAGGAGGAGGAGGGAGGAGGAAGGAAGGAGGAGATGCCACAGCACCAGGAGGAGGAGGGAGGAGGAAGGAGGAGATACCTCAGCACCAGGAGGAGGGAGGAGGAAGGAGGAGATACCTCAGCACCAGGAGGAGAAGGAGGAAGGAGGAGATACCTCAGCACCAGGAGGAGGGAGGAGGAAGGAGGAGATACCTCAGCACCAGGAGGAGGGAGGAGGAAGGAGGAGATACCTCAGCACCAGGAGGAGGGAGGAGGAAGGAGGAGATACCTCAGCACCAGGAGGAGGGAGGAGGAAGGAAGGAGGAGATACCTCAGCACCAGGAGGAGAAGGAGGAAGGAAGAGATACCTCAGCACCAGGAGGAGGGAGGAGGAAGGAGGAGATACCTCAGCACCAGGAGGAGGGAGGAGGAAGGAGGAGATACCTCAGCACCAGGAGGAGGGAGGAGGAAGGAAGGAGGAGATGCCACAGCACCAGGAGGAGGAGGGAGGAGGAAGGAGGAGATACCTCAGCACCAGGAGGAGGGAGGAGGAAGGAAGGAGGAGATGCCACAGCACCAGGAAGAGGAGGGAGGAGGAAGGAGGAGATACCTCAGCACCAGGAGGAGGAGGAGGAAGGAGGAGATACCTCAGCACCAGGAGGAGGGAGGAGGAAGGAAGGAGGAGATACCTCAGCACCAGGAGGAGGGAGGAGGAAGGAATGAGGAGATGCCACAGCACCAGGAGGAGGAGGGAGGAGGAAGGAGGAGATACCTCAGCACCAGGAGGAGGAGGAGGAAGGAGGGAGGAGATACCTCAGCACCAGGAGGAGGAGGAGGGAGGAGGAAGGAAGGAGGAGATGCCACAGCACCAGGAGGAGGAGGGAGGAGGAAGGAGGAGATGCCACAGCACCATGAGGAGGAGGGAGGAGGAAGGAAGGAGGAGATACCTCAGCACCAGGAAGAGGGAGGAGGAAGGAAGGAGGAGATACCTCAGCACCAGGAGGAGGGAGGAGGAAGGAGGAGATACCTCAGCACCAGGAGGAGGGAGGAGGAAGGAAGGAGGAGATGCCACAGCACCAGGAGGAGGGAGGAGGAAGGAAGGAGGAGATGCCACAGCACCAGGAGGAGGGAGGAGGAAGGAAGGAGGAGATACCTCAGCACCAGGAGGAGGGAGGAGGAAGGAGGAGATACCTCAGCACCAGGAGGAGGGAGGAGGAAGGAAGGAGGAGATACCTCCGCACCAGGAGGAGGGAGGAGGAAGGAAGGAGGAGATACCTCAGCACCAGGAGGAGGGAGGAGGAAGGAAGGAGGAGATACCTCAGCACCAGGAGGAGGGAGGAGGAAGGAAGGAGGAGATACCTCAGCACCAGGAGGAGGAGGAGGGAGGAGGAAGGAAGGAGGAGATGCCACAGCACCAGGAGGAGGAGGGAGGAGGAGGGAGGAGGAAGGAGGAGATACCTCAGCACCAGGAGGAGGGAGGAGGAAGGAAGGAGGAGATACCTCAGCACCAGGAGGAGGGAGGAGGAAGGAGGAGATACCTCAGCACCAGGAGGAGGGAGGAAGAAGGAAGGAGGAGATGCCACAGCACCAGGAGGAGGGAGGAGGAAGGAAGGAGGAGATACCTCAGCACCAGGAGGAGGAGGAGGGAGGAGGAAGGAAGGAGGAGATGCCACAGCCCCAGGAGGATGAGGGAGGAGGAAGGAGGAGATGCCACAGCACCAGGAGGAGGAGGGAGGAGGAAGGAGGAGATACCTCAGCACCAGGAGGAGGGAGGAGGAAGGAGGAGATACCTCAGCACCAGGAGGAGAAGGAGGAAGGAGGAGATACCTCAGCACGAGGAGGAGGAGGGAGGAGGAAGGAGGAGATACCTCAGCACCAGGAGGAGGGAGGAGGAAGGAAGGAGGAGATACCTCAGCACCAGGAGGAGGGAGGAGGAAGGAGGAGATACCTCAGCACCAGGAGGAGGGAGGAGGAAGGAGGAGATACCTCAGCACCAGGAGGAGGGAGGAGGAAGGAGGAGATACCTCAGCACCAGGAGGAGGGAGGAGGAAGGAGGAGATACCTCAGCACCAGGAGGAGGGAGGAGGAAGGAGGAGATACCTCAGCACCAGGAGGAGGGAGGAGGAAGGAAGGAGGAGATACCTCAGCACCAGGAGGAGAAGGAGGAAGGAGGAGATACCTCAGCACCAGGAGGAGGGAGGAGGAAGGAGGAGATACCTCAGCACCAGGAGGAGGGAGGAGGAAGGAGGAGATACCTCAGCACCAGGAGGAGGGAGGAGGAAGGAAGGAGGAGATGCCACAGCACCAGGAGGAGGAGGGAGGAGGAAGGAGGAGATACCTCAGCACCAGGAGGAGGGAGGAGGAAGGAAGGAGGAGATGCCACAGCACCAGGAGGAGGAGGGAGGAGGAAGGAGGAGATACCTCAGCACCAGGAGGAGGAGGAGGAAGGAGGAGATACCTCAGCACCAGGAGGAGGGAGGAGGAAGGAAGGAGGAGATACCTCAGCACCAGGAGGAGGGAGGAGGAAGGAAGGAGGAGATGCCACAGCACCAGGAGGAGGAGGGAGGAGGAAGGAGGAGATACCTCAGCACCAGGAGGAGGGAGGAGGAAGGAGGAGATACCTCAGCACCAGGAGGAGGGAGGAGGAAGGAAGGAGGAGATGCCACAGCACCAGGAGGAGGAGGGAGGAGGAAGGAGGAGATACCTCAGCACCAGGAGGAGGGAGGAGGAAGGAGGAGATACCTCAGCACCAGGAGGAGAAGGAGGAAGGAGGAGATACCTCAGCACCAGGAGGAGGGAGGAGGAAGGAGGAGATACCTCAGCACCAGGAGGAGGGAGGAGGAAGGAGGAGATACCTCAGCACCAGGAGGAGGGAGGAGGAAGGAAGGAGGAGATGCCACAGCACCAGGAGGAGGAGGGAGGAGGAAGGAGGAGATACCTCAGCACCAGGAGGAGGGAGGAGGAAGGAAGAAGGAGATGCCACAGCACCAGGACGAGGAGGGAGGAGGAAGGAGGAGATACCTCAGCACCAGGAGGAGGAGGAGGAAGGAGGAGATACCTCAGCACCAGGAGGAGGAGGGAGGAGGAAGGAGGAGATACCTCAGCACCAGGAGGAGGGAGGAGGAAGGAAGGAGGAGATACCTCAGCACCAGGAGGAGGGAGGAGGAAGGAGGAGATACCTCAGCACCAGGAGGAGGGAGGAGGAAGGAGGAGATACCTCAGCACCAGGAGGAGGGAGGAGGAAGGAGGAGATACCTCAGCACCAGGAGGAGGGAGGAGGAAGGAGGAGATACCTCAGCACCAGGAGGAGGGAGGAGGAAGGAGGAGATACCTCAGCACCAGGAGGAGGGAGGAGGAAGGAAGGAGGAGATACCTCAGCACCAGGAGGAGAAGGAGGAAGGAGGAGATACCTCAGCACCAGGAGGAGGGAGGAGGAAGGAGGAGATACCTCAGCACCAGGAGGAGGGAGGAGGAAGGAAGGAGGAGATGCCACAGCACCAGGAGGAGGAGGGAGGAGGAAGGAGGAGATACCTCAGCACCAGGAGGAGGAGGAGGAAGGAGGAGATACCTCAGCACCAGGAGGAGGGAGGAGGAAGGAAGGAGGAGATACCTCAGCACCAGGAGGAGGGAGGAGGAAGGAATGAGGAGATGCCACAGCACCAGGAGGAGGAGGAGGAAGGAGGAGATACCTCAGCACCAGGAGGAGGGAGGAGGAAGGAGGAGATCAGCACTGAGATCGTCAGTGAGGTCAAAAGAAGCCAAGAGGTCGGTGGCGGAAGCAGGGGGCGGGGCCTCATGGGGGCGAGCAGACCTTCTCGCTGCTCCTGTACTTGTCCCACTTCTTCACCATCTTCAGCCATTTGGGCAGTCGCTCCAGCTCCTGCTGCTTTTGCTGCGAAGGACAGAGGAGTTCAGAGGAGTTCAGCGGGTCGCGTCAGAGGCGTCTGGTTTCAGGGCGACGTGTTGATGACGCCATCAGGGGGTGGAGTCTAAGACTGAACCACATCCTACGTTTTCCTCCTCACTCTAACGAGGGACAGCGGGTCGTCAAACGGCGTCTCAGAGACGGACGCCTCGCTGACAGCGCCGTCATTCAGACGCCGCTCCTCTGCAGCTCGCCACACCGGGATGGTCTCTGAATGATGTCATGAACCCAAACATGGAGACGGGATTACCCACTCTTTCAAACAAATCCACCTGATCCCTCAACGCCATCCGTGTCCTCAATGACATCTACAGTCAGCGCTCCCGTGTAGCGAGGAGGCTTTTAACCCTAGATGGTGGCTCCTCCCACACGCGTCTGGAGCTGCTAGTCTATGAACACGTTTGGAACGGCGTCCAGCAGCGGCGCGTGTGGCGTGAACAAAAAGCCGTGATGAAAACTGCCCGTACCTTTTCTTCGAGCGGCGATGGCGTGGGCAGCTCCTCCTCACTGCGGCAGAAACACACACATGTTGCTCCTCCTCCAGGTGGTTCAAACCCTTCGCCCCCCCATGAACTCACTGCAGGAAGCCGAAGCGGTCGGTGACTCTGTAGATGGAGTAGTCTGCATCTTCCCACGGGTCGATGTCGACGCCCCCCTGTCTGCCCTGAGACAACCAGAAGGTGAGCTCCGTGCAGCAGCTGTGCTCGCCATCAAGGTCTGCTTCATGCTGACCTTGTCGTATTTGGAAATGATGTCGGCGCGTTCCTCTGCCACCAGCGAGTCGATGTCCTTCTTCATATCAAAGCCTAAAGACAGCAGAGACAAACACGTCTGCACTCGTCCAGAAGACGGCTGGTCACGCGTGGACGCCATGACGGAAGCTTCCACACATCATGAAGCTCCCACCTCCAGCTGCTTCACGCTGTCAGGGGTGTGAGGAAGCTCTGACTGCAGACAGGAAGCAGCGGACATGTTTAGAACCCTCTTCCATGAGGTCATTCACAGCTTCACTTCACTATTTTTCATCTCCTATTTTTGTCTGGAGGCATCTGTGAGGGTTTGAGGTGATGGCAGCTCCAGCGTTGTTCAGAGAGTCGCCCCCATCTGCTGGACGTCCGAGCAGACTCGGTGAATATTCAGACTCTCTTTATGCTCCAGGTCAACTAATGTCACCATTGGCTAGTGAATCTGTCAATCAAACTCATCATCAAAGCAGGTGTGCTCGCTTTCAGCCAATTGAATGGCCTCTTAGACTTTCTCTACACTTCCACACAGGTAAAAGAAGCCCCGCCCACCTTTGATTCTGTACCGGTTGGTCGTTAGCGTGTTAGCTTTAGCATGGCTCGTAGGTTCATTGCCTTCGGTTGTTATAAATTACCGGCTTGTGAAACTTTCCAGTGGACCTGGAAGCAATGCAACAGTGGTTGAATGCAGTTGGCATTGAATCCAGAGAACTGTGTCCTGGTGATGAGATTAGCAATCAATGTTTCACTCAGGATAGTTTGCTAATACTTTCTCCTTATTAGCTATGAGGCTAGCGACCTTTTAGCACTCAGACACCGGGTCCCTTCGGTCTGGATCCTGAGGAGGTGGAGGAGAAAAATGTCTTCCACAGAAAGATCTGTGGAGAAACTGGAATTGACAGTTTTTCACCGGCTGACAGACGTGTCCACTCGGAAGGACAGCTGGACGAAGGTTTTCATGTGAAGAAACCGTCACCACAGGAAACCACCTTTCCACTTGAAGAGCATGGACTAAAGTTCAGGAAACTCTCAAAACGCCTCTGCGGTTCTGACTTGATGGCGATGAAGATCTTCAACCTGCTGAAGGCAGTGAGGCTGACGTCTGCCAGAACCTGCACGACGACAGACCTGGTGGGGTTTATGCTCACCGTTTGGGGGGGTCAGGCTTCGTTTGATGAGCAGTCAGTTGGTGTGACGAAACGCCCTTTGACACGCCACCTGTGGACTCTACACGTGTTCCTCGGCTCAGTCAGGAGGGTCCAGACATTCTGGTCTGTCCAGTCGTGGCACAGATGGAGGTCCATCCTGGGACACGTCTCCAGACGGAGCTACATGACGGCGGTTTAGTGAGGAACTGCTGAGGTGGTTCTGTATGATGCCCGCCCCCCCCCCCCCCCCCCCCCCCCACAGCTGATCAGAGAGCAGAGATTTTCTGGTTTGGAACCAGCAGAACCGTTTCTGTTCCGTCACTGTTCCGCGGCGAGGACTCTGTTTTCCTGCGTCTTGCTTCCTGTGTTGAGTCTCCAGAAGGCTGACACCATTGTTTGGGGGTCCGGAGAGGAAACCAGGCCCCCACCCCCCGAACAGACCGTATTCCCGACAACAACTGCAACAGTTGAGACCCAACTTGTCATATGATCTAAACTGGGGGGTAACAGTGGCCGGGCTCATTCTGAGGGGGGCAGAGGCGTGAAGCCACAGGAGGAAGTGACCTCACATCCTCGTTAGAGACGACCCGGTTCTCCGGCATGAAGGAGACTTCCAGAACCGGTGCCAGAGGCTGAGGAGCAGCGTTCGGCGGCTGCAGAAAGCAGATGTGCTTTCAGGGGGTGGTGACATCACTTCCTGCTGTGACACACCGCAATCCAAATGGTGCTTGTGTACTTGCACTCAGCACCGTGGTGACCACAAGCAGCGTGCAAAGCATTCCAGTAAGAAACAAAGAGAAGTTCCTCCACGACCTCCGATCCTCTGCTTTCCGTGTTCAGGCAGAACCAAGACATCCTTCAGAGGAAATCCGGGTCAGCAGCCGACCCGTCAAAGGTCACGGCTCAGTTCTTCCTCCTCCATGATCTTCTGAGTTTGGACTTTAATCTGACTGAGATCTGATTTACTTCTGAGGATTACGGGAGAGCCGAAGAAGAACCAAATTTGGGATTAGAAGGATGTGTATCTGTGTGTCTGTGTGTGTAACTTTGTGTGTATATTTGTGTGTTTGTGTGTAACTTTTTGTGTGTGTGTATCTGTGCGTGTGTGTTTGTCTGTGTGTGTGTGTTTGTCTGTGTGTGTGTGTCTGTGTATTTGTCTGTGTGTGTCTGTGTGTGTTTCCCTCATCCACACATGAAGAAGTCGACAAAAACAGAAGTAAATGTGGGCGGGACTCCTGGGGGGGGGGGGTGTTTCCTTCATATGTTTGAATAAAAACGAACACATTCATGCACAGAACATCCAGGCTGCAGCGTCAAAACTCAAAAGCCGTGTCGTCCGGGACGACCTGAGTGTCAGAGCCGCTGTTGCCACGGTAACGTGTGCCCTTCCAAACACTGACAGCCTCGGACCACCGCCGTATTTTCTCTGCCGAGAGGAAACGACAAGACAAAGTTTAAGGAAGTGGACCAGCACCTCCTGCACCCCCGGACCTGAACTAAGCTTTTTCTGCTGCCGAGGGGGGTGGGGGGTTCTATTTATAACAATGGCCACAGCGTAAAGCATCCTGAGAACAGAGGGCTCATCAGCAAGGCACAGCTTCCACCAGGAATGTGACCAAATAGTTCTCATAAACACAAAACCTCGGGGGCTGCTGGGAAAATATGATTTTCCCAAATGCCCCCCCACCGCCACCACAAGGTTAAGGAACTTCATCCATAAAAACACTTTAAATGTGTTTGCAAATTTATGCAGAGCAAGGATGGGATCAAAGATCTTTAAGATGTGGAACATTTCTGCTGCTGTTCCTTTACTTTAGTTTCTGTTATCTCACCATGTTCCAGAGTCTCCGTTCTGTAACGATGTTCCAGAGTCTTTTTTTCTTTTCTTCTTCTTTCTGTTATTCTTACTAACTTGTCCAACAGCTGGGCAGACAAATGAGAGCTGAGGGCCTCTTGTGTTGGACATATTTTACTTTAACAAGAGGGGTTATTAATCTTCAGACAAACCAGAGGTATGTCTGAATAAACCCCTTTTGTAATTGAGGCTAAACTTTATTAATTTCAATCATATTTGAAAATCTTTGGTGTTGGACCGGACGGAAAAGGAAAGGAGGGAAGAAGAGAGAGGGATGTTAGAGAGAGGGGGGTTAAGAGGGTGATTATGGGAGGGGGGGTAAGACCATGAAGCAGCATAGAGCAGCAAGTTTACTGGATGTTTATCATTACGGTAAGGTTCAAATGTAGTACAAAAAGGGCGGGGCCTGTTCACACACACACTCAAATGTTATAAACACACCTGCTAGCTGCAGAAATGTCCACATGTCAACATGTACACAAAACAGATAGTGTTCACGAACGCATACCTATGCCTTTAAACCAACTAGTGTGAAATATTTAATTCATTCAATCATGCAAACTATTAGTGCAAAGGTGAGCTAACACCTGTGCTCAGGTGAGTGTTTATGTTCTTCTAAAATGGATGGTGGAATGTGAAAAGAAGGAGGGAGAGTGCCCAGCCATCCCCACACCAAGACCCCCACCGCAGCAGCAGCGGCAGCCGGAACCCCACAGCGCCACACGGGAACCGGCAGGGAACAACCGCCCCCCGGGCGACCCAGTCCGCCACCCAGGCCAGGGCCAGCAGGACCACCGCGAGGCCCCCAGAGCCAGAGAGCAGGGAGCCAAGGAGGGAAAGGGATCGCCGCCCCAGCCCAACCAGGAGAGCGGCCCCCCCGTCGCGCCGGGAGAGCCCAACGCAGGGCCCCTCCCGAGAAGGGCGCCCACAGCCCCAGACAAGCAGCCCATCACCCCCCAGGACTTCCGGGCATCCCCCCCGCCCCAACCCCAGGTACGAGCCAGGAACCCCCAAGGGAGACCCGCTCCGCACTCCAGGCAGCCACGCACCCGGCCCACGGTTGGTCCAGGGAGGAGCAAGGCAGGGGCCAGCCGACCCCGCCCAGGAAGGGAGCACCCCAGGGAAAAGGGGGAACCACGAGGGGTGTTGTAAACATGGCCCGACCAGGCTCGGCCACATTTGGAAATTTGACTGGGCCCAGTGCTCAGGGGCAAGGACCAGAACCCACCCCACAGGGACACAGACACCCCCGGCTCAAGTGTAATGTGACCCCCCCCCCCCCCCCCCACACACACACACACACAAACACCCACGCGGAGAGAGCACTGCCGGGCCTAGGGGACACGGCCACCGTTGCCAAGGGCCATGTTCCAGAGTCTCCATTCTGTTACAATGTTCCAGAGTCTCCGCTCTGTTACAATGTCACAGAGTCTTTCTTCTGTAATGATGTTCCAGGGTCTTTGTTCTGTAACGATGTTCAAGAGTCTCCATTCTGTTACAATGTTCCAGAGTCTCCGCTCTGTTACAATGTCACAGAGTCTTTCTTCTGTAACGATGTTCCAGAGTCTCCGTTCTATCACGATGTTACAGAGTCTCAATTCTGTCATGATGTTCCAGAGTCTTTGTTCTGTAACGATGTTCAGGAGTCTCCGTTCTATCACGATGTTACAGAGTCTCAATTCTGTCACGATGTTACAGAGTCTATCTTCTGTAACGATGTTCCAGAGTCTCCGTTCTGTCACGATGTTACAGAGTCTCCGCTCTGTTACAATGTCACAGAGTCTTTCTTCTGTTACGATGTTCAAGAGTCTTTGTTCTGTAACGATGTTCCAGAGTCTCCGCTCTGTTACAATGTCACAGAGTCTTTCTTCTGTAACGATGTTCCAGAGTCTTTGCTCTGTAACGATGTTCAAGAGTCTTTGTTCTGTAACAATGTTCCAGAGTCTCAATTCTGTCATGATGTTCCAGAGTCTTTGTTCTGTAACGATGTTCAGAAGTCTCCATTCTGTTACAATGTTACAGAGCCTCCGTTCTGTAACGATGTTCCAGAGTCTCCGTTCTGTCACGATGTTACAGAGCCTCCGTTCTGTAACGATGTTCCAGAGTCTTTGTTCTGTAACGATATTCCAGAGTCTTTGTTCTGTAACGATGTTCCAGAGTCTTTGTTCTGTAACGATGTTCAAGGGTCTTTGTTCTGTAACGATGTTGCAGAGTCTGTGTTCTGTTACGATGTTCCAGAACCTCTGTTCTGTAACGATGTTCCAGCGTCTTTGTTCTGTAACGATGTTCCAGAGTCTCCGTTCTGTCACGATGTTACAGAGTCTGTGTTCTGTTACGATGTTTCAGAACTTCCTTTCTGTAACGATGTTCCAGAGTCTTTGTTCTGTAACGATGTTCCAGAGTCTCCGTTCTGTAACGATGTTCCAGAGTATCCGTTCTGTTACGATGTTCCAGAGTCTTTGTTCTGTTACGATGTTTCAGAACTTCCTTTCTGTGACGATGTTCCAGAGTCTTTGTTCTGTAACGATGTTCCAGAGTCTCCGTTCTGTAACGATGTTCCAGAGTATCCGTTCTGTTACGATGTTCCAGAGTCTTTGTTCTGAAACGATGTTTCAGAGTCACCGTTCTGTAACGATGTTCCAGAGTCTCCGTTCTGTCACGATGTTCCAGAGTCTCCGTTCTGTCACGATGTTCCAGAGTCTTTGTTCTGTAACGATATTCCAGAGTCTTTGTTCTGTAACGATGTTCCAGAGTCTTTGTTCTGTAACGATATTCCAGAGTCTTTGTTCTGTAACGATGTTCCAGAGTCTTTGTTCTGTAACGATGTTCAAGAGTCTTTGTTCTGTAACGATGTTGCAGAGTCTGTGTTCTGTTACGATGTTCCAGAACCTCTGTTCTGTAACGATGTTCCAGCGTCTTTGTTCTGAAAAGATGTTTAAGAGTCACCGTTCTGTTACAATGTTACAGAGTCTCCGTTCTGTAACAATGTTCCGGAGTCTCCGTTCTGTCAGGATGTTACAGAGTCACCGGTCTGTTACGATGTTCCAAAATCTTTGTTCCGTAACGATGTTCCAGAGTCTTTGTTCTGTAATTATGTTCCAGAGCCTCTGTTCTGTAACGATGTTCCAGAGTCTCCGTTCTGTCAGGATGTTACAGAGTCACCGGTCTGTTACGATGTTCCAAAATCTTTGTTCCGTAACGATGTTCCAGAGTCTTTGTTCTGTAATTATGTTGCAGAGTCTGTGTTCTGTTACGATGTTCCAGAGTCTCCGTTCTGTCAGGATGTTACAGAGTCACCGGTCTGTTACGATGTTCCAAAATCTTTGTTCCGTAACGATGTTCCAGAGTCTTTGTTCTGTAACGATGTTGCAGAGTCTGTGTTCTGTTACGATGTTCCAGAACCTCTGTTCTGTAACGATGTTCCAGCGTCTTTGTTCTGTAACGATGTTCCAGAGTCTCCGTTCTGTCACGATGTTACAGAGTCTGTGTTCTGTTACGATGTTTCAGAACTTCCTTTCTGTAACGATGTTCCAGAGTCTTTGTTCTGTAACGATGTTCCAGAGTCTCCGTTCTGTAACGATGTTCCAGAGTATCCGTTCTGTTACGATGTTCCAGAGTCTTTGTTCTGTTACGATGTTTCAGAACTTCCTTTCTGTGACGATGTTCCAGAGTCTTTGTTCTGTAACGATGTTCCAGAGTCTCCGTTCTGTAACGATGTTCCAGAGTATCCGTTCTGTTACGATGTTCCAGAGTCTTTGTTCTGAAACGATGTTTCAGAGTCACCGTTCTGTAACGATGTTCCAGAGTCTCCGTTCTGTCACGATGTTCCAGAGTCTCCGTTCTGTCACGATGTTCCAGAGTCTTTGTTCTGTAACGATATTCCAGAGTCTTTGTTCTGTAACGATGTTCCAGAGTCTTTGTTCTGTAACGATATTCCAGAGTCTTTGTTCTGTAACGATGTTCCAGAGTCTTTGTTCTGTAACGATGTTCAAGAGTCTTTGTTCTGTAACGATGTTGCAGAGTCTGTGTTCTGTTACGATGTTCCAGAACCTCTGTTCTGTAACGATGTTCCAGCGTCTTTGTTCTGAAAAGATGTTTAAGAGTCACCGTTCTGTTACAATGTTACAGAGTCTCCGTTCTGTAACAATGTTCCGGAGTCTCCGTTCTGTCAGGATGTTACAGAGTCACCGGTCTGTTACGATGTTCCAAAATCTTTGTTCCGTAACGATGTTCCAGAGTCTTTGTTCTTTAATTATGTTCCAGAGCCTCTGTTCTGTAACGATGTTCCAGAGTCTCCGTTCTGTCAGGATGTTACAGAGTCACCGGTCTGTTACGATGTTCCAAAATCTTTGTTCCGTAACGATGTTCCAGAGTCTTTGTTCTGTAATTATGTTCCAGAGCCTCTGTTCTGTAACGATGTTCCAGAGTCTCCGTTCTGAAACAATGTTACAGAGTCTTTGTTCTGAAACGATGTTTCAGAGTATCCGTTCTGTTACGATGCTTCAGAGACTTTGTTCTGTTACGATGTTCCAGAGTCTCCGTTCTGTTACGATGTTACAGAGTCTCCATTCTATAACGATGTTCCAGAGTCTTTGTTCTGTAACACTGTTTCAGAGTCTCCGTTCTTTAACGATGTTCAAGAGTCTTTGTTCTGTAACGATGTTCCAGAGTATTTGTTCTTTAACGATGTTCCAAAGTCTCCGATCTGTAACGATGTTCCACAGCCTCCGTTCTGTCACGATGTTCCAGAGTCTCTGTTCTGTAACGATGTTCCACAGTCTTTGTTCTGTAATTGATGTTCCAGAATCTCCGTTCTGTTAAGATGTGCCAGAGCCTCCGTTCTGTAACGATGTTCCAGAGTATTTGTTTTGTAACGATGTTCCGGAGTCTTTGTTCTGTCACGATGTTCCAGAGCCTCCGTTCTGTAACGATGTTCCAGAGCCTCCGTTCTGTAACGATGTTCCACAGTCTTTGTTCTAAAACGATGCTCCAGAGTCTTTGTTCTGTAACGATGTTCCAGAGTCTCCGTTCTGTTACGATGTTCCAGAGTCTCCGTTCTGTAACGATGTTGCAGAGTCTGTGTTCTGTTACGATGTTCCAGAGTCTCCGTTCTGTTACGATGTTCCAAAGTCTCCGTTCTTTTAAGATGTTCCAGAGTCTTTGTTTTGTAACGATGTTCAAGAGTCTCCATTCTGTTACAATGTCACAGAGTCTTTCTTCTGTAACGATGTTCCAGAGTCTCCGTTCTATCACGATGTTACAGAGTCTCAATTCTGTCATGATGTTCCAGAGTCTTTGTTCTGTAACGATGTTCAGGAGTCTCCGTTCTATCACGATGTTACAGAGTCTCAATTCTGTCACGATGTTACAGAGTCTTTCTTCTGTAACGATGTTCCAGAGTCTCCGTTCTGTCACGATGTTACAGAGTCTTTCTTCTGTTACGATGTTCAAGAGTCTTTGTTATGTAACGATGTTCCAGAGTCTCCGCTCTGTTACAATGTCACAGAGTCTTTCTTCTGTAACGATATTCCAGAGTCTTTGCTCTGTAACGATGTTCAAGAGTCTTTGTTCTGTAACAATGTTCCAGAGTCTCAATTCTGTCATGATGTTCCAGAGTCTTTGTTTTGTAACGATGTTCAGAAGTCTCCATTCTGTTACAATGTTACAGAGCCTCCGTTCTGTAACGATGTTCCAGAGTCTCCGTTCTGTCACGATGTTACAGAGCCTCCATTCTGTAACGATGTTCCAGAGTCTTTGTTCTGTAACGATATTCCAGAGTCTTTGTTCTGTAACAATGTTCCAGAGTCTTTGTTCTGTAACGATGTTCAAGAGTCTTTGTTCTGTAACGATGTTGCAGAGTCTGTGTTCTGTTACAATGTTCCAGAACCTCTGTTCTGTAACGATGTCCAGCGTCTTTGTTCTGTAACGATGTTCCAGAGTCTCCGTTCTGTCACGATGTTACAGAGTCTGTGTTCTGTTAAGATGTTTCAGAACTTCCTTTCTGTAACGATGTTCCAGAGTCTTTGTTCTGTAACGATGTTCCAGAGTCTCCGTTCTGTAACGATGTTCCAGAGTATCCGTTCTGTTACGATGTTCCAGAGTCTTTGTTCTGAAACGATGTTTCAGAGTCACCGTTCTGTCACGATGTTCCAGAGTCACCGTTCTGTCACGATGTTCCAGAGTCTCTGTTCTGTCACGATGTTACAGAGTCTGTGTTCTGTTACGATGTTTCAGAACTTCCTTTCTGTAACGATGTTCCAGAGTCTTTGTTCTGTAACGATGTTCCAGAGTCTCCGTTCTGTAACGATGTTCCAGAGTATCCGTTCTGTTACGATGTTCCAGAGTCTTTGTTCTGAAACGATGTTTCAGAGTCACCGTTCTGTAACGATGTTCCAGAGTCTCCGTTCTGTCACGATGTTCCAGAGTCTTTGTTCTGTAACGATGTTCCAGAGTCTTTGTTCTGTAACGATGTTGCAGAGTCTGTGTTCTGTTACGATGTTCCAGAACCTCTGTTCTGTAACGATGTTCCAGCGTCTTTGTTCTGAAAAGATGTTTCAGAGTCACCGTTCTGTAACCATGTTCCAGAGTATTTGTTATGTAACAATGTTCCAGAGTCTCCGATCTGTAACGTTGTTCCAGAGTCACCGTTCTGTTACGATGTTCCAGAGTCTCCGTTCTGTTACGATGTTCCAGAGCCTCTGTTCTGTTACAATGTTACAGAGTCTCCGTTCTGTAACAATGTTCCGGAGTCTCCGTTCTGTCAGGATGTTACAGAGTCACCGGTCTGTTACGATGTTCCAAAATCTTTGTTCCGTAACGATGTTCCAGAGTCTTTGTTCTGTAATTATGTTCCAGAGCCTCTGTTCTGTAACGATGTTCCAGAGTCTCCGTTCTGTCAGGATGTTACAGAGTCACCGGTCTGTTACGATGTTCCAAAATCTTTGTTCCGTAACGATGTTCCAGAGTCTTTGTTCTGTAATTATGTTCCAGAGCCTCTGTTCTGTAACGATGTTCCAGAGTCTCCGTTCTGAAACAATGTTACAGAGTCTTTGTTCTGAAACGATGTTTCAGAGTATCCGTTCTGTTACGATGCTTCAGAGACTTTGTTCTGTTACGATGTTCCAGAGTCTCCGTTCTGTTACGATGTTACAGAGTCTCCATTCTATAACGATGTTCCAGAGTCTTTGTTCTGTAACACTGTTTCAGAGTCTCCGTTCTTTAACGATGTTCAAGAGTCTTTGTTCTGTAACGATGTTCCAGAGTATTTGTTCTTTAACGATGTTCCAAAGTCTCCGATCTGTAACGATGTTCCACAGCCTCCGTTCTGTCACGATGTTCCAGAGTCTCCGTTCTGTAACGATGTTCCACAGTCTTTGTTCTGTAATTGATGTTCCAGAATCTCCGTTCTGTTAAGATGTGCCAGAGCCTCCGTTCTGGAACGATGTTCCAGAGTATTTGTTTTGTAACGATGTTCCGGAGTCTTTGTTCTGTCACGATGTTCCAGAGCCTCCGTTCTGTAACGATGTTCCACAGTCTTTGTTCTGAAACGATGCTCCAGAGTCTTTGTTCTGTAACGATGTTCCAGAGTCTCCGTTCTGTTACGATGTTCCAGAGTCTCCGTTCTGTAACGATGTTGCAGAGTCTGTGTTCTGTTACGATGTTCCAGAGTCTCCGTTCTGTTACGATGTTCCAGAGTCTCCGGTTTGTAACGATGTTGCAGAGTCTGTGTTCTGTTACGATGTTCCAGAGTCTCCGTTCTGTTACGATGTTCCAAAGTCTCCGTTCTTTTAAGATGTTCCAGAGTCTTTGTTTTGTAACGATGTTCAAGAGTCTTTGTTCTGTAACGATATTCCAGAGTCTACGTTCTGTTACGATGTTCCAGAATCTCCGTTCTGTTAAGATGTTCCAGAGCCTCCGTTCTGTAACGATGTTACAGAGTCTCCGTTCTGTTACGATGTTCCAGAGTCTTTGTTCTGTAACGATGTTCCAGAGTCTTAGTTCTGTAACGATATTCCAGAGTCTACGTTCTGTTACGATGTTCATGAATCTCCGTTCTGTTAAGATGTTCCAGAGCCTCCGTTCTGTAAAGATGTTCCAGAGCCTCCGTTCTGTTACGATGTTCCAGAGTCTCCGTTCTGTAACGATGTTCCAGAGCCTCCGTTCTGTAACGATGTTCCAGAGCCTCCGTTCTGTTACGATGTTCCAGAGTCTCCGTTCTGTTACGATGTTCCAGAGTCTCCGTTCTGTAAAGATGTTGCAGAGTCTGTGTTCTGTTACAATGTTCCAGAGCCTCCGTTCTGTTACGATGCTTCAGAGTCTTTGTTCTGTAACGAAGTTCCAGAGTCTACGTTCTGTTACGATGTTCCAGAATCTCCGTTCTGTTAAGATGTGCCAGAGCCTCCGTTCTGTAACGATGTTCCAGAGTATTTGTTTTGTAACGATGTTCCAGAGTCTCCGTTCTGTTACGATGTTCCAGAGTCTCCGTTCTGTTACGATGTTCCAGAGTCTCCGTTCTTTAACGATGTTGCAGAGTCTCCGTTCTGTTACGATGTTCCAAAGTCTTTGTTCTGTAACGATGCTCCAGAGTCTTTGTTCTGTAACGATGTTCCAGAGTCTCTGTTCTGTTACGATGTTCCAGAGTCTCCGTTCTGTAACGATGTTGCAGAGTCTGTGTTCTGTTACGATGTTCCAGAGTCTCCGTTCTGTTACGATGTTTCAGAGTCACCGTTCTGTAACAATGTTCCAGAGTCTTTGTTATGTAACAATGTTCCAGAGTCTCCGATCTGTAACGTTGTTCCAGAGTCACCGTTCTGTTACGATGTTCCAGAATCTCCGTTCTGTTAAGATGTGCCAGAGCCTCCGTTCTGTAACGATGTTCCAGAGTATTTGTTTTGTAACGATGTTCCGGAGTCTTTGTTCTGTCACGATGTTCCAGAGCCTCCGTTCTGTAACGATGTTCCACAGTCTTTGTTCTGAAAGGATGCTCCAGAGTCTTTGTTCTGTAACGATGTTCCAGAGTCTCCGTTCTGTTACGATGTTCCAGAGTCTCCGTTCTGTAACGATGTTGCAGAGTCTGTGTTCTGTTACGATGTTCCAGAGTCTCCGTTCTGTTACGATGTTCCAGAGTCTCCGTTCTGTAACGATGTTGCAGAGTCTGTGTTCTGTTACGATGTTCCAGAGTCTCCGTTCTGTTACGATGTTCCAAAGTCTCCGTTCTTTTAAGATGTTCCAGAGTCTTTGTTTTGTAACGATGTTCAAGAGTCTTTGTTCTGTAACGATATTCCAGAGTCTACGTTCTGTTACGATGTTCCAGAATCTCCGTTCTGTTAAGATGTTCCAGAGCCTCCGTTCTGTAACGATGTTACAGAGTCTCCGTTCTGTTACGATGTTCCAGAGTCTTTGTTCTGTAACGATGTTCCAGGGTCTTTGTTCTGTAACAATATTCCAGAGTCTACGTTCTGTTACGATGTTCCAGAATCTCCGTTCTGTTAAGATGTTCCAGAGCCTCCGTTCTGTAACGATGTTCCAGAGCCTCCGTTCTGTTACGATGTTCCAGAGCCTCCGTTCTGTAACGATGTTCCAGAGCCTCCGTTCTGTAACGATGTTCCAGAGCCTCCGTTCTGTTACGATGTTCCAGAGTCTCCGTTCTGTTACGATGTTCCAGAGTCTCCGTTCTGTAAAGATGTTGCAGAGTCTGTGTTCTGTTACAATGTTCCAGAGCCTCCGTTCTGTTACGATGCTTCAGAGTCTTTGTTCTGTAACGATGTTCCAGAGTCTACGTTCTGTTACGATGTTCCAGAATCTCCGTTCTGTTAAGATGTGCCAGAGCCTCCGTTCTGTAACGATGTTCCAGAGTATTTGTTTTGTAACGATGTTCCAGAGTCTCCGTTCTGTTAAGATGTTCCAGAGTCTCCGTTCTGTAACGATGTTGCAGAGTCTGTGTTCTGTTACGATGTTCCAGAGTCTCCGTTCTGTTACGATGTTTCAGAGTCACCGTTCTGTAACAATGTTCCAGAGTCTTTGTTATGTAACAATGTTCCAGAGTCTCCGATCTGTAACGTTGTTCCAGAGTCACCGTTCTGTTACGATGTTCCAGAATCTCCGTTCTGTTAAGATGTGCCAGAGCCTCCGTTCTGTAACGATGTTCCAGAGTATTTGTTTTGTAACGATGTTCCGGAGTCTTTGTTCTGTCACGATGTTCCAGAGCCTCCGTTCTGTAACGATGTTCCACAGTCTTTGTTCTGAAAGGATGCTCCAGAGTCTTTGTTCTGTAACGATGTTCCAGAGTCTCCGTTCTGTTACGATGTTCCAGAGTCTCCGTTCTGTAACGATGTTGCAGAGTCTGTGTTCTGTTACGATGTTCCAGAGTCTCCGTTCTGTTACGATGTTCCAGAGTCTCCGTTCTGTAACGATGTTGCAGAGTCTGTGTTCTGTTACGATGTTCCAGAGTCTCCGTTCTGTTACGATGTTCCAAAGTCTCCGTTCTTTTAAGATGTTCCAGAGTCTTTGTTTTGTAACGATGTTCAAGAGTCTTTGTTCTGTAACGATATTCCAGAGTCTACGTTCTGTTACGATGTTCCAGAATCTCCGTTCTGTTAAGATGTTCCAGAGCCTCCGTTCTGTAACGATGTTACAGAGTCTCCGTTCTGTTACGATGTTCCAGAGTCTTTGTTCTGTAACGATGTTCCAGGGTCTTTGTTCTGTAACAATATTCCAGAGTCTACGTTCTGTTACGATGTTCCAGAATCTCCGTTCTGTTAAGATGTTCCAGAGCCTCCGTTCTGTAACGATGTTCCAGAGCCTCCGTTCTGTTACGATGTTCCAGAGCCTCCGTTCTGTAACGATGTTCCAGAGCCTCCGTTCTGTAACGATGTTCCAGAGCCTCCGTTCTGTTACGATGTTCCAGAGTCTCCGTTCTGTTACGATGTTCCAGAGTCTCCGTTCTGTAAAGATGTTGCAGAGTCTGTGTTCTGTTACAATGTTCCAGAGCCTCCGTTCTGTTACGATGCTTCAGAGTCTTTGTTCTGTAACGATGTTCCAGAGTCTACGTTCTGTTACGATGTTCCAGAATCTCCGTTCTGTTAAGATGTGCCAGAGCCTCCGTTCTGTAACGATGTTCCAGAGTATTTGTTTTGTAACGATGTTCCAGAGTCTCCGTTCTGTTAAGATGTTCCAGAGTCTCCGTTCTGTTACGATGTTCCAGAGTCTCCGTTCTTTAACGATGTTGCAGAGTCTCCGTTCTGTTACGATGTTCCAAAGTCTTTGTTCTGTAACGATGCTCCAGAGTCTTTGTTCTGTAACGATGTTCCAGAGTCTCCGTTCTGTTACGATGTTTCAGAGTCACCGTTCTGTAACAATGTTCCAGAGTCTTTGTTATGTAACAATGTTCCAGAGTCTCCGATCTGTAACGTTGTTCCAGAGTCACCGTTCTGTTACGATGTTCCAGAGTCTCCGTTCTGTTACGATGTTCCAGAGCCTCTGTTCTGTTACAATGTTACAGAGTCTCTGTTCTGTAACAATGTTCCGGAGTCTCCGTTCTCTCAGGATGTTACAGAGTCACCGGTCTGTTACGATGTTCCAAAATCTTTGTTCCGTAACGATGTTCCAGAGTCTTTGTTCTGTAATTATGTTCCAGAGCCTCTGTTCTGTAACGATGTTCCAGAGTCTCCGTTCAGAAACAATGTTACAGAGTCTTTGTTCTGAAACGATGTTTCAGAGTATCCGTTCTGTTACGATGTTACAGAGTCTCCATTCTATAACGATGTTCCAGAGTCTTTGTTCTGTAACACTGTTTCAGAGTCTCCGTTCTTTAACAATGTTCAAGAGTCTTTGTTCTGTAACGATGTTCCAGAGTATTTGTTCTTTAACGATGTTCCAAAGTCTCCGATCTGTAACGATGTTCCACAGCCTCCGTTCTGTCACGATGTTCCAGAGTCTCCGTTCTGTAACGATGTTCCACAGTCTTTGTTCTGTAATTGATGTTCCAGAATCTCCGTTCTGTTAAGATGTGCCAGAGCCTCCGTTCTGTAACGATGTTCCAGAGTATTTGTTTTGTAACGATGTTCCGGAGTCTTTGTTCTGTCACGATGTTCCAGAGCCTCCGTTCTGTAACGATGTTCCACAGTCTTTGTTCTGAAACGATGCTCCAGAGTCTTTGTTCTGTAACGATGTACCAGAGTCTCCGTTCTGTTACGATGTTCCAGAGTCTCCGTTCTGTAACGATGTTCCAGAGTCTCCGTTCTGAAACGATGTTGCAGAGTCTGTGTTCTGTTACGATGTTCCAGAGTCTCCGTTCTGTTACGATGTTCCAAAGTCTCCGTTCTTTTAAGATGTTCCAGAGTCTTTGATTTGTAACGATGTTCAAGAGTCTTTGTTCTGTAACGATATTCCAGAGTCTACGTTCTGTTACGATGTTACAGAGTCTCCGTTCTGTTACGATGTTCCAGAGTCTTTGTTCTGTAACGATGTTCCAGAGTCTTTGTTCTGTAACGATATTCCAGAGTCTACGTTCTGTTACGATGTTCCAGAATCTCCGTTCTGTTAAGGTGTTCCAGAGCCTCCGTTCTGTAACGATGTTCCAGAGCCTCCGTTCTGTTACGATGTTCCAGAGTCTCCGTTCTGTAACGATGTTCCAGAGCTTCCGTTCTGTAACGATGTTCCAGAGCCTCCGTTCTGTTACGATGTTCCAGAGTCTCCGTTCTGTTACGATGTTCCAGAGTCTCCGTTCTGTCAAGATGTTGCAGAGTCTGTGTTCTGTTACAATGTTCCAGAGCCTCCGTTCTGTTACGATGCTTCAGAGTCTTTGTTCTGTAACGATGTTCCAGAGTCTACGTTCTGTTACGATGTTCCAGAATCTCCGTTCTGTTAAGATGTGCCAGAGCCTCCGTTCTGTAACGATGTTCCAGAGTATTTGTTTTGTAACGATGTTCCAGAGTCTCCGTTCTGTTAAGATGTTCCAGAGTCTCCATTCTGTTACGATGTTCCAGAGTCTCCGTTCTGTAACGATGTTGCAGAGTCTCCGTTCTGTTACGATGTTCCAAAGTCTTTGTTCTGTAACGATACTCCAGAGTCTTTGTTCTGTAACGATGTTCCAGAGTCTCCGTTCTGTTACGATGTTCCAGAGTCTCCGTTCTGTAACGATGTTGCAGAGTCTGTGTTCTGTTACGATGTTCCAGAGTCTCCGTTCTGTTACGATGTTCCAAAGTCTCCGTTCTTTTAAGATGTTCCAGAGTCTATGTTTTGTAACGATGTTCAAGAGTCTTTGTTCTGTAACGATATTCCAGAGTCTACGTTCTGTTACGATGTTCCAGAATCTCCGTTCTGTTAAGATGTTCCAGAGCCTCCGTTCTGTAACGATGTTCCAGAGTCTCCGTTCTGTTACGATGTTCCAGAGTCTCCGTTCTGTAACGATGTTGCAGAGTCTGTGTTCTGTTACGATGTTCCAGAGTCTCCGTTCTGTTACGATGTTCCAAAGTCTCCGTTCTTTTAAGATGTTCCAGAGTCTTTGTTTTGTAACGATGTTCAAGAGTCTTTGTTCTGTAACGATATTCCAGAGTCTACGTTCTGTTACGATGTTCCAGAATCTCCGTTCTGTTAAGATGTTCCAGAGCCTCCGTTCTGTAGCGATGTTCCAGAGCCTCCGTTCTGTAACGATGTTTCAGAGTCTCCGTTCTGTAACGATGTTGCAGAGTCTGTGTTCTGTTACGATGTATCAGAGCCTCCGTTCTGTTACGATGCTTCAGAGTCTTTGTTCTGTAACGATGTTCCAGCGTCTCCGTTCTGTTACGATGTTCCAGAGTCTCCGTTCTGTTAAGATGTTCCAGAGTCTTTGTTCTGTAACGATGTTCCAGAGTCTCCGTTCTGTAACGATATTCTAGAGTCTACGTTCTGTTACGATGTTCCAGAATCTCCGTTCTGTTAAGATGTTCCAGAGCCTCCGTTCTGTAACGATGTTCTAGAGTCTCCGTTCTGTAACGATGTTGCAGAGTCTGTGTTCTGTTACGATGTTCCAGAGCCTCCGTTCTGTAACGATGTTCCAGAGCCTCCCTTCTGTAACGATGTTCCATAGTCTCCGTTCTGTAACGATGTTGCAGAGTCTGTGTTCTGTTACGATGTTCCAGAGTCTCCGTTCTGTTACGATGTTCCAAAGTCTCCGTTCTTTTAAGATGTTCCAGAGTCTTTGTTTTGTAACGATGTTCAAGAGTCTTTGTTCTGTAACGATATTCCAGAGTCTACCTTCTGTTACGATGTTCCAGAATCTCCGTTCTGTTAAGATGTTCCAGAGCCTCCGTTCTGTAACGATGTTACAGAGTCTCCGTTCTGTTACGATGTTCCAGAGTCTTTGTTCTGTAACGATGTTCCAGAGTCTTAGTTCTGTAACGATATTCCAGAGTCTACGTTCTGTTACGATGTTCATGAATCTCCGTTCTGTTAAGATGTTCCAGAGCCTCCGTTCTGTAAAGATGTTCCAGAGCCTCCGTTCTGTTACGATGTTCCAGAGTCTCCGTTCTGTAACGATGTTCCAGAGCCTCCGTTCTGTAACGATGTTCCAGAGCCTCCGTTCTGTTACGATGTTCCAGAGTCTCCGTTCTGTTACGATGTTCCAGAGTCTCCGTTCTGTAAAGATGTTGCAGAGTCTGTGTTCTGTTACAATGTTCCAGAGCCTCCGTTCTGTTACGATGCTTCAGAGTCTTTGTTCTGTAACGAAGTTCCAGAGTCTACGTTCTGTTACGATGTTCCAGAATCTCCGTTCTGTTAAGATGTGCCAGAGCCTCCGTTCTGTAACGATGTTCCAGAGTATTTGTTTTGTAACGATGTTCCAGAGTCTCCGTTCTGTTACGATGTTCCAGAGTCTCCGTTCTGTTACGATGTTCCAGAGTCTCCGTTCTTTAACGATGTTGCAGAGTCTCCGTTCTGTTACGATGTTCCAAAGTCTTTGTTCTGTAACGATGCTCCAGAGTCTTTGTTCTGTAACGATGTTCCAGAGTTTCTGTTCTGTTACGATGTTCCAGAGTCTCCGTTCTGTAACGATGTTGCAGAGTCTGTGTTCTGTTACGATGTTCCAGAGTCTCCGTTCTGTTACGATGTTTCAGAGTCACCGTTCTGTAACAATGTTCCAGAGTCTTTGTTATGTAACAATGTTCCAGAGTCTCCGATCTGTAACGTTGTTCCAGAGTCACCGTTCTGTTACGATGTTCCAGAATCTCCGTTCTGTTAAGATGTGCCAGAGCCTCCGTTCTGTAACGATGTTCCAGAGTATTTGTTTTGTAACGATGTTCCGGAGTCTTTGTTCTGTCACGATGTTCCAGAGCCTCCGTTCTGTAACGATGTTCCACAGTCTTTGTTCTGAAACGATGCTCCAGAGTCTTTGTTCTGTAACGATGTTCCAGAGTCTCCGTTCTGTTACGATGTTGCAGAGTCTGTGTTCTGTTACGATGTTCCAGAGTCTCCGTTCTGTTACGATGTTCCAGAGTCTCCGTTCTGTTACGATGTTGCAGAGTCTGTGTTCTGTTACGATGTTCCAGAGTCTCCGTTCTGTTACGATGTTCCAGAGTCTCCGTTCTGTAACGATGTTGCAGAGTCTGTGTTCTGTTACGATGTTCCAGAGTCTCCGTTCTGTTACGATGTTCCAAAGTCTCCGTTCTTTTAAGATGTTCCAGAGTCTTTGTTTTGTAACGATGTTCAAGAGTCTTTGTTCTGTAACGATATTCCAGAGTCTACGTTCTGTTACGATGTTCCAGAATCTCCGTTCTGTTAAGATGTTCCAGAGCCTCCGTTCTGTAACGATGTTACAGAGTCTCCGTTCTGTTACGATGTTCCAGAGTCTTTGTTCTGTAACGATGTTCCAGAGTCTTTGTTCTGTAACGATATTCCAGAGTCTACGTTCTGTTACGATGTTCCAGAATCTCCGTTCTGTTAAGATGTTCCAGAGCCTCCGTTCTGTAACGATGTTCCAGAGCCTCCGTTCTGTTACGATGTTCCAGAGTCTCCGTTCTGTAACGATGTTCCAGAGCCTCCGTTCTGTAACGATGTTCCAGAGCCTCCGTTCTGTTACGATGTTCCAGAGTCTCCGTTCTGTTACGATGTTCCAGAGTCTCCGTTCTGTAAAGATGTTGCAGAGTCTGTGTCTGTTACAATGTTCCAGAGCCTCCGTTCTGTTACGATGCTTCAGAGTCTTTGTTCTGTAACGATGTTCCAGAGTCTACGTTCTGTTACGATGTTCCAGAATCTCCGTTCTGTTAAGATGTGCCAGAGCCTCCGTTCTGTAACGATGTTCCAGAGTATTTGTTTTGTAACGATGTTCCAGAGTCTCCGTTCTGTTAAGATGTTCCAGAGTCTCCGTTCTGTTACGATGTTCCAGAGTCTCCGTTCTTTAACGATGTTGCAGAGTCTCCGTTCTGTTACAATGTTCCAAAGTCTTTGTTCTGTAACGATGCTCCAGAGTCTTTGTTCTGTAACGATGTTCCAGAGTCTCCGTTCTGTTACGATGTTTCAGAGTCACCGTTCTGTAACAATGTTCCAGAGTCTTTGTTATGTAACAATGTTCCAGAGTCTCCGATCTGTAACGTTGTTCCAGAGTCACCGTTCTGTTACGATGTTCCAGAGTCTCCGTTCTGTTACGATGTTCCAGAGCCTCTGTTCTGTTACAATGTTACAGAGTCTCCGTTCTGTAACAATGTTCCGGAGTCTCCGTTCTCTCAGGATGTTACAGAGTCACCGGTCTGTTACGATGTTCCAAAATCTTTGTTCCGTAACGATGTTCCAGAGTCTTTGTTCTGTAATTATGTTCCAGAGCCTCTGTTCTGTAACGATGTTCCAGAGTCTCCGTTCAGAAACAATGTTACAGAGTCTTTGTTCTGAAACGATGTTTCAGAGTATCCGTTCTGTTACGATGTTACAGAGTCTCCATTCTATAACGATGTTCCAGAGTCTTTGTTCTGTAACACTGTTTCAGAGTCTCCGTTCTTTAACAATGTTCAAGAGTCTTTGTTCTGTAACGATGTTCCAGAGTATTTGTTCTTTAACGATGTTCCAAAGTCTCCGATCTGTAACGATGTTCCACAGCCTCCGTTCTGTCACGATGTTCCAGAGTCTCCGTTCCGTAACGATGTTCCACAGTCTTTGTTCTGTAATTGATGTTCCAGAATCTCCGTTCTGTAACGATGTTCCAGAGTATTTGTTTTGTAACGATGTTCCGGAGTCTTTGTTCTGTCACGATGTTCCAGAGCCTCCGTTCTGTAACGATGTTCCACAGTCTTTGTTCTGAAACGATGCTCCAGAGTCTTTGTTCTGTAACGATGTACCAGAGTCTCCGTTCTGTTACGATGTTCCAGAGTCTCCGTTCTGTAACGATGTTCCAGAGTCTCCGTTCTGAAACGATGTTGCAGAGTCTGTGTTCTGTTACGATGTTCCAGAGTCTCCGTTCTGTTACGATGTTCCAAAGTCTCCGTTCTTTTAAGATGTTCCAGAGTCTTTGATTTGTAACGATGTTCAAGAGTCTTTGTTCTGTAACGATATTCCAGAGTCTACGTTCTGTTACGATGTTACAGAGTCTCCGTTCTGTTAAGATGTTCCAGAGCCTCCGTTCTGTAACGATGTTCCAGAGCCTCCGTTCTGTTACGATGTTCCAGAGTCTCCGTTCTGTAACGATGTTCCAGAGCTTCCGTTCTGTAACGATGTTCCAGAGCCTCCGTTCTGTTACGATGTTCCAGAGTCTGTGTTCTGTTACGATGTTCCAGAGTCTCCGTTCTGTAAAGATGTTGCAGAGTCTGTGTTCTGTTACAATGTTCCAGAGCCTCCGTTCTGTTACGATGCTTCAGAGTCTTTGTTCTGTAACGATGTTCCAGAGTCTACGTTCTGTTACGATGTTCCAGAATCTCCGTTCTGTTAAGATGTGCCAGAGCCTCCGTTCTGTAACGATGTTCCAGAGTATTTGTTTTGTAACGATGTTCCAGAGTCTCCGTTCTGTTAAGATGTTCCAGAGTCTCCATTCTGTTACGATGTTCCAGAGTCTCCGTTCTGTAACGATGTTGCAGAGTCTCCGTTCTGTTACGATGTTCCAAAGTCTTTGTTCTGTAACGATACTCCAGAGTCTTTGTTCTGTAACGATGTTCCAGAGTCTCCGTTCTGTTACGATGTTCCAGAGTCTCCGTTCTGTAACGATGTTGCAGAGTCTGTGTTCTGTTACGATGTTCCAGAGTCTCCGTTCTGTTACGATGTTCCAAAGTCTCCGTTCTTTTAAGATGTTCCAGAGTCTATGTTTTGTAACGATGTTCAAGAGTCTTTGTTCTGTAACGATATTCCAGAGTCTACGTTCTGTTACGATGTTCCAGAATCTCCGTTCTGTTAAGATGTTCCAGAGCCTCCGTTCTGTAACGATGTTCCAGAGTCTCCGTTCTGTTACGATGTTCCAGAGTCTCCGTTCTGTAACGATGTTGCAGAGTCTGTGTTCTGTTACGATGTTCCAGAGTCTCCGTTCTGTTACGATGTTCCAAAGTCTCCGTTCTTTTAAGATGTTCCAGAGTCTTTGTTTTGTAACGATGTTCAAGAGTCTTTGTTCTGTAACGATATTCCAGAGTCTACGTTCTGTTACGATGTTCCAGAATCTCCGTTCTGTTAAGATGTTCCAGAGCCTCCGTTCTGTAGCGATGTTCCAGAGCCTCCGTTCTGTAACGATGTTTCAGAGTCTCCGTTCTGTAACGATGTTGCAGAGTCTGTGTTCTGTTACGATGTATCAGAGCCTCCGTTCTGTTACGATGCTTCAGAGTCTTTGTTCTGTAACGATGTTCCAGCGTCTCCGTTCTGTTACGATGTTCCAGAGTCTCCGTTCTGTTAAGATGTTCCAGAGTCTTTGTTCTGTAACGATGTTCCAGAGTCTCCGTTCTGTAACGATATTCTAGAGTCTACGTTCTGTTACGATGTTCCAGAATCTCCGTTCTGTTAAGATGTTCCAGAGCCTCCGTTCTGTAACGATGTTCTAGAGTCTCCGTTCTGTAACGATGTTGCAGAGTCTGTGTTCTGTTACGATGTTCCAGAGCCTCCGTTCTGTAACGATGTTCCAGAGCCTCCCTTCTGTAACGATGTTCCATAGTCTCCGTTCTGTAACGATGTTGCAGAGTCTGTTTTCTGGTATGATGTTCCAGAGCCTCCGTTCTCTTACGATGCTTCAGAGTCTTTGTTCTGTAACGATGTTCCAGAGCCTTTGTTCTGTAACAATGTTCCAGAGTCTTTGTTCTGTAACGATATTCCAGAGTCTACGTTCTGTTACGATGTTCCAGAATCTCCGTTCTGTAAGATGTTCCAGAGCCTCCGTTCTGTAACGATGTTCCAGAAAATCCGTTCTGTTACGATGTTCCAGAGTCTCCGTTCTGTTACGATGCTTCAGAGTCTTTGTTCTGTAACGATGTTCCAGAGTCTTTGTTCTGTAACGATATTCCAGAGTCTACGTTCTGTTACGATGTTCCAGAATCTCCGTTCTGTTAAGATGTTCCAGAGTCTCCGTTCTGTTACGATGTTCCAGAGTCTCCGTTCTGTAACGATGTTGCAGAGTCTGTGTTCTGAGATTCAAAGATTCAAGATTCAAAGAGTTTATTGTCATGTGCACAGTAAAGAAACGGGTTTCCCTGCACAATGAAATTCTTTCTTTGCTGTCTGCTCCGAATGCCCAAAAGTATAGAGGAAACAAAAACAATTCACTCACATCATACACACAAAAACACAAGATGTCGAGTGGCTGTTGCAAAAGTGCAAATGTGCAAAAGTGACAGTGACAGTAGCAGCAATTAGGGTAAGCAAAGGTGCAGTTTGTTTTTCCAGACTCCAGTCAGCTGTTAAGGAGTCTGATGGCAGAGGGAAAGAAAGAGTTCTTGAGTCTGGTGGTCCTGCACTTCACACTCCTGTACCTCCGTCCTGAGGGGAGGAGAGTGAACAGTCCTCGTTGCGGGTGGGTGGGGTCCTTGATGATGGAGGCAGCTCTCCTGCACACCCTGCGTTTGTAGATGCTCTGCAGCGAGGGAAGAGGAGTCCTGGTGATCTTGGACGCAGTCTTTACCACTCTCTGCAGGCGTTTGCGGTCCGCAGCGGTAGAGCTGCCGTACCACACTGTGATGCCGCTGGTCAGGATGGACTCAACCATGCAGCTGTAGAAGTTGCTGAGGATCTTCGGGGACATGCCGAACCTCCTCAGCCTCCTCAGAAAGTACAGCCGCTGATGAGCCTTCTTCACCAGCTGTGACGTGTTTAGTGTCCAGGTGAGGTCCTGGCTGAGGTGGACCCCCAGATATCTGAAGCTGCTCACCCTCTCCACTTCCAGACCTCGGATAAGAAGCGGCTGATGAGGGTTCCTCCTCTCCTTCCTCATGTCCACTATCATCTCCTTTGTCTTGTCTGTGTTGAGGGTGAGGTTGTTGTCCTCACCCCATGTCACCAGACTGGCCACCTCCCTCCTGTAGGCTGCTTCGTCCCCGCCAGTGATTCTGTTACGATGTTCCAGAGCCTCCGTTCTGTTACGATGCTTCAGAGCCTTTGTTCTGTAACGATGTTCCAGAATCTCCGTTCTGTTACGATGTTCCAGAGTATTTGTTTTGTAACGATGTTCCGGAGTCTTTGTTCTGTCACGATGTTCCAGAGCCTCCGTTCTGTAACGATGTTCCACAGTCTTTGTTCTGAAACGATGCTCCAGAGTCTTTGTTCTGTAACGATGTTCCAGAGTCTCCGTTCTGTTAAGATGTTCCAGAGTCTCCGTTCTGTAACGATGTTGCAGAGTCTGTTTTCTGGTACGATGTTCCAGAGTCTCCGTTCTGTTACGATGTTCCAGAGTCTCCGTTCTGTAACGATGTTGCAGAGTCTGTGTTCTGTTACGATGTTCCAGAGTCTCCGTTCTGTTACGATGTTCCAAAGTCTCCGTTCTTTTAAGATGTTCCAGAGTCTTTGTTTTGTAACGATGTTCAAGAGTCTTTGTTCTGTAACGATATTCCAGAGTCTACGTTCTGTTACGATGTTCCAGAATCTCCGTTCTGTTAAGATGTTCCAGAGCCTCCGTTCTGTAACAATGTTCCAGAGTCTCCGTTCTGTTACGATGTTCCAGAGTCTCCGTTCTGTTAAGATGTTCCAGAGTCTTTGTTCTGTAACGATGTTCCAGAGTCTTTGTTCTGTAACGATATTCCAGAGTCTACGTTCTGTTACGATGTTCCAGAATCTCCGTTCTGTTAAGATGTTCCAGAGCCTCCGTTCTGTTACGATGTTCCAGAGTCTCCGTTCTGTAACGATGTTCCAGAGCCTCCGTTCTGTAACGATGTTCCAGAGCCTCCGTTCTGAAACGATGTTCCAGAGCCTCCGTTCTGTTACGATGTTCCAGAGTCTCCGTTCTGTTACGATGTTCCAGAGTCTCCGTTCTGTAACGATGTTGCAGAGTCGGTGTTCTGTTACAATGTTCCAGAGCCTCCGTTCTGTTACGATGCTTCAGAATCTTTGTTCTGTAACGATGTTTCAGAGTCTATGTTCTGTTACGATGTTCCAGAATCTTTGTTCTGTTAAGATGTGCCAGAGCCTCCGTTCTGTAACGATGTTCCAGAGTATTTGTTTTGTAACGATGTTCCAGAGTCTCCGTTCTGTTACGATGTTCCAGAGTCTCCGTTCTGTTACGATGTTCCAGAGTCTCCGTTCTGTAACGATGTTGCAGAGTCTCCGTTCTGTTACGATGTTCCAAAGTCTTTGTTCTGTAACGATGCTCCAGAGTCTTTGTTCTGTAACGATGTTCCAGAGTCTCCGTTCTGAAACAATGTTACAGAATCTTTGTTCTGAAACGATGTTTCAGAGTATCCGTTCTGTTACGATGCTTCAGAGACTTTGTTCTGTTACGATGTTCCAGAGTCTCCGTTCTGTTACGATGTTACAGAGTCTCCATTCTATAACGATGTTCCAGAGTCTTTGTTCTGTAACACTGTTTCAGAGTCTCCGTTCTTTAACGATGTTCAAGAGTCTTTGTTCTGTAACGATGTTCCAGAGTCTCCGTTCTGTTACGATGTACCAAAGTCTTTGTTCTGTAACGATGTTCCAGAGTCTCCGTTCTGTTACGATGTTCCAGAGTCTCCGTTCTGTAACGATGTTGCAGAGTCTGTGTTCTGTTACGATGTTCCAGAATCTCCGTTCTGTTAAGATGTTCCAGAGTCTCCGTTCAGTAACGATGTTGCAGAGTCTGTGTTCTGTTACGATGTTCCAGAGCCTCCGTTCTGTAACGATGTTCCAGAGCCTCCGTTCTGTAACGATGTTCCATAGTCTCCGTTCTGTAACGATGTTGCAGAGTCTGTGTTCTGGTATGATGTTGCAGAGCCTCCGTTCTGTTACGATGCTTCAGAGTCTTTGTCCTGTAACGATGTTCCAGAGTCCCCGTTCTGTTGCGATGTTCCAGAGTCTCCGTTCTGTTAAGATGTTCCAGAGTCTTTGTTCTGTAACAATGTTCCAGAGTCTTTGTTCTGTAACGATATTCCAGAGTCTACGTTCTGTTAAGATGTTCCAGAGCCTCCGTTCTGTAACGATGTTCCAGAAACTCCGTTCTGTTACGATGTTCCAGAGTCTCCGTTCTGTTACGATGCTTCAGAGTCTTTGTTCTGTAACGATGTTCCAGAGTCTTTGTTCTGTAACGATATTCCAGAGTATACGTTCTGTTACGATGTTCCAGAATCTCCGTTCTGTTAAGATGTTCCAGAGCCTCCGTTCTGTTACGATGCTTCAGAGTCTTTGTTCTGTAACGATGTTCCAGAATCTCCGTTCTGTTACGATGTTCCAGAGTCTCCGTTCTGTGAAGATGTTCCAGAGTCTTTGTTCTGTAACGATGTTCCAGAGTCTTTGTTCTGTAACGATATTCCAGAGTCTTTGTTCTATAACGTTATTCTAGAGTCTCCGTTTTGTAACGATGTTGCAGAGTCTGTGTTCTGTTACGATATTCCAGAGTCTATGTTTTGTTACGATGTTCCAGAATCTCCGTTCTGTTAAGATGTTCCAGAGCCTCCGTTCTTTTAAGATGTTCCAGAGTCTTTGTTCTGTAACGATGTTGCAGAGTCTGTGTTCTGTTACGATGTTCCAGAGCCTCCGTTCTGTTACGATGCTTCAGAGTCTTTGTTCTGTAACGATGTTCCAGAGTCTCCGTTCTGTTACGATGTTCCAGAGTCTCCGTTCTGTTAAGATGTTCCAGAGTCTTTGTTCTGTAACGATGTTCCAGAGTCTTTGTTCTGTAACGATATTCTAGAGTCTACGTTCTGTTACGATGTTCCAGAATCTCCTTTCTGTTAAGATGTTCCAGAGCCTCCGTTCTGTAACGATGTTCCAGAGTCTCCGTTCTGTAACGATGTTGCAGAGTCTGTGTTCTGTTACGATGTTCCAGAGCCTCCGTTCTGTAACGATGTTCCAGAGCCTCCGTTCTGTAACGATGTTCCAGAGTCTCCGTTCTGTAACGATGTTGCAGAGTCTGTGTTCTGGTATGATGTTCCAGAGCCTCCGTTCTGTTACGATGTTCCAGAATCTCCGTTCTGTTAAGATGTTCCAGAGCCTCCGTTCTGTAACGATGTTCCAGAGTCTACGTTCTGTTACGATGTTCCAGAATCTCCGTTCTGTTAAGATGTTCCAGAGCCTCCGTTCTGTAACGATGTTCCAGAGCCTCCGTTCTGTTACGATGTTCCAGAGTCTCCGTTCTGTTACGATGCTTCAGAGTCTTTGTTCTGTAACGATGTTCCAGAGTCTTTGTTCTGTAACGATATTCCAGAGTCTACATTCTGTTACGATGTTCCAGAATATCCGTTCTGTTAAGATGTTTCAGAGCCTCCGTTCTGTAACGATGTTCCAGAATCTGTGTTCTGTAATGATGTTGCAGAGTCTGTGTTCTGTTACGATGTTCCAGAGTCTTTGTTCTGTAACGATATTCCAGAGTCTCCGTGTTGTTACGATGTTACAGAATCTTTGTTCTGTAACGATTTTCCAGAGCCTCCGTTCTGTAACGATGTTGCAGAGTATTTGTTCTGTAAGGATGTTCCAGAGCCTCCGTTCTGCAGCTTACAAACGGACAGTCAAACAGGAACATCCCAAGATGGCGGCGTTTGACCTTTTTAAGACTGAAAACATCCATACATCCATCCAAACAAACATCCTAACCTGATTAGATAAGCTCGGCCTCCACAGACCAAAGGATTGATGGAGAGCAGGAATTAGAAAAACGATCCATTTATTAAATTCTGGATCATGAAGTTTCACTCAGAGCTGGAGCTGAAAGCTGGAAGTCCTCCACTGTCATCATCGTGTAGAAGAAAAGCTTCTTGTTTCCTCTGCAGCCATTTCAGATTCTAACATCAATGTTTGTAGAGATTATTAGGACGTTCCACCACTTTATCAGCTGATCCATGTTTCCATGATCCATGTCCAAGCCTGTTTGCACAAATTATACTAGAATAAATTAGACAGGACTGGATCCAGCTTTTTAACTAGATCCAGCTGTTCAACTACATCCAGCTGTTTAACTAGATCCAGATGTTCTACTAGATCCAGTTGTTCTACTAGATCCAGCTGTTTAACTAGATCCAGCTGTTCTACTAGATCCAGCTGTTCTACTAGATCCAGCTGTTCAACTTCATCCAGCTTTTTAACTAGATCCAGCTGTTCAACTAGATCCAGCTGTTTACTAGATCCAGCTGTTCTACTAGATGCAGCTATTCCACTAGATCCAGTTGTTCTACTAGATCCAGCTGTTCAACTAGACCCAGCTGTTTAACTAGATCCAGCTGTTCTACTAGATCCAGCTGTTCTACTAGATCCAGCTGTTCAACTAAATCGAGCTGTTCAACTAGATCCAGCTGTTCTACTAGATCCAGCTGTTCTACTAGATCCAGCTGTTCTACTAGTTCCAGCTGTTCAACTAAATCGAGCTGTTTATCTAGATCCAGCTGTTCTACTAGATGCAGCTGTTTAACTAGATCCAGTTGTTCTACTAGATCCAGCTGTTCAACTAGATCCAGCTGTTCTACTAGATCCAGCTGTTTAACTAGATCCAGCTGTTCAACTAGATCCAGCTGTTTAACTAGATCCAGCTGTTCTACTAGATGCAGCTATTCCACTAGATCCAGTTGTTCTACTAGATCCAGCTGTTCAACTAGATCCAGCTGTTTAACTAGATCCAGCTGTTCTACTAGATGCAGCTATTCCACTAGATCCAGTTGTTCTACTAGATCCAGCTGTTCAACTAGATCCAGCTGTTTAACTAGATCCAGCTGTTCTACTAGATCCAGCTGTTCTACTAGATCCAGCTGTTCAACTAAATCGAGCTGTTTAACTAGATCCAGCTGTTCTACTAGATGCAGCTATTCCACTAGATCCAGTTGTTCTACTAGATCCAGCTGTTCAACTAGATCCAGCTGTTTAACTAGATCCAGCTGTTCTACTAGATCCAGCTGTTCTACTAGATCCAGCTGTTTAACTAGATCCAGCTGTTCTACTAGATCCAGCTATTCCACTAGATCCAGCTGTTCTACTAGATCCAGCTGTTCTACTAGATCCAGTTGTTCTGCTAGATCCAGCTGTTCTACTGATCCAGTTGTTCCACTAGATCCAGCTGTTCTACTAGATCCAGTTGTTCCACTAGATCCAGCTGTTCCACTAGATTCAACTTTTCAAACAGGATTCTGTTTGAAACCAGCAAACTTTGGAGCCAACTGGAGCCTGAAACTGTTTCTGTCCTTGCTGTACGTGTGGGTGGGGGAACCTGCTGCTGTTCTGGATCCAGGTCCCGCTCCGGAACTTGACCCGAACCACCAAAGCTTGAACCGATTCTAACATTAAGGGGAAGTTGATTTTGACCACGTGCGCACAAGCGCTGGTCTTTCAAATGACCCCCCCCCCCCTCCCCCGGCCTACCTTCTCTGCAGCTGTCCTCCTCTCATCCTCTCTCCCCACCGTCGGCCCGGACTGAAGCCTCCAGTCAACCGGAGAACTTGACACCCCCCCCCCCCCCATCTCACGCAGCTCCGCGTGCCCGAATGCGCGAGCTGAAAGCAGCTGCTCGATTCGGCGACCAGTGTAGATGTAAAGCGCACGCGGACAGCGGTGAGGGGCGTGGCTCTGCCATTGACTGTGGGTCAGATTAGGTGAAGAGGAACCGGAACCGGCTCTTGTTGAAGACTGACGGTTTCTGAGACTTTCCGCTGATCTCCGGTCAAACAGCGGAACTACTCTCCCGTTAAATGCTGTTTCATTTCAATCAGTCCGAGCTTTGGGCTACGTTTTATTTGTATGCGTGTCGTTTATTCTAACGGACTTAACTCGTAACAATTAAAGATGCCGTTTCCCCAAGGAGGTGCTGGCGCCCTCTGCTGGACACGGAGCGAACAACGGGGTTCCGCTCGGAGTTTACCGTCTCAAAAAGTGTAAAAACAACATAAACATGTGCTATGAAATTGGCACAAGAATATTAAGTAATAAGTATTCTAATAAAGTCGCTGCACTTTAGCTCATTTATCTGGAGTCCTGTCGCTTCCAGATGAAGAAACACGTGACCATTCATCAGAACCTAAAGCGGATCCGCGGGTCTCTGTCATGAAAACGGTTTCAGGCAGCTCACCTGGGCCGTCCCGTCAGGATCCCCTCTGCCGTCCCTTTTGGGGTCATTCCAGGTCGCAGATCAAAGGCTCCGACCGTCACTTGTCGTCCGCGCGCGTGCTGCTCTCCCCCGGTGACGGTTTCCCGCTGGGCCTCGTGACTCTGATCCGCGCAGACTTTTTTGGGTTTCCCCGTTCACGTCAGGATGCTCAATGCTCGGTCACACCTTTCATCACGCCGCACCCACTTCCGGCCTGCAGCGTCTTCTTCAGAACTTCACCGCTGGAGGCGAACAGCTGGTCACAGCTGGAACGGACCCGGATGTGACGGGGGCGTGGACCCGTTCTTCACCACCACGTTCTTTAGCACGCATGAGTCCCATCCTCAACCTACAGTCTGAGGATACTTGGATGGAATTAATGACCAAATGATGCATTATTAACATCTATGAACTTTTTCATATTTGAGGGATTCTATCCATCAACCAATCTGCTCCACTTTCTTAACCACTGTCTTTTTAATAATGGCTAACAATGCAGTCGCGTCTGAACATACAAGATTTCTTATGGGGGGGGGGGTCAAACTCATTTTCACTGAGGGCCACATCAGCATAGCGGCTGTCCTCAGAGGGCCAGATATAACTTATACATGTAACTAAATGTAATGAAAAATACATGTAAATACTCCTTGATGTTAAACAACTCATTATTTCTTTATTATAACTTTTTAAAGTGACCATAGAAAACATTTGTTTGCTTTTTATTGTAGCATAAATCCTTATTCTGTCAGGTTCGGTTATATGGTGTTTAAGTGGACGGACCTGTGGAGTGGGCAGGAATCACCTGCTGCATAACGTGGACAAGAACAGGGAGATGGTTTCCTTCTAGGAGGCTCAGACACCGGAAACACCACAACACTTTACAATAACTCACAGTGTAACAGGTGACCTTTGCAGATTGTTACCTGTTTGTAAATTGTCTTTAAATCACATCACCTTATTTGTTTACATTCATGCTACATTTTTGTTTTTTTTATATTATTCTATTTTTTCTTCTGTTTACTTGCTACAGTAACACACAATTTCCCACGTGTGGGATCAATACAGTACTTCCAACTCTGTTTCTAATGTATAGTTGCCCAATCCGATACTCAAGTCCGGTTCCCCCTAGACATTAATAAATACACACCAACTTTTTTTTTTTGAATTAAAACTTTAATGCTCTCTCTGGCCATATAAAATGACATGGGGGGCCACATTTGGCCCGCAGGCCTTGAGTTTGACACATGTGACTCATCCCATCCCTCATGTATCTGTTCTAAACACATGCTTCCTGGTTTGCCCTTTGACCCTCAGAACCAATCACATTCCTATTGTTCTGTAAAATGTTGACCCATCAGTGGATGAGTAGACGTTCCTTCTCTGATATTGTAACGTCAGCTCATGACCACGATGACTGACAGGACTGTTGGACTTTGGCTGAAAGAGTCCATTTCCATCCCAAAAGTCCTTCATGTGATCATCCATCCAAAAATGTTCACTGTTTTCTTCTTCTCCTCCCATATTTGTTTGGAGACACTTTTTATCATCTTGCCCACCATTGCTGGGGGGCCTTCCACTGGCTACGATTGTTGGACGGGGGGGGGGACTCTCCAAGCTGGTGTGTGGGGCACACTTCAACATTGTTTGGCATTATATGCATTGGATTTGGTTAATTTGATTGATTTGTAGCATTAATTGAAGACAATAAAAGAAGAAGATGCTCGTATGTTTGTTTTTCAGGATTCATCGGTGGCCTTGGTTTGTCTGTTTGTAACTTTCTCTGTAAATAAAGTTTGTTTTGATTGAAAGAGGGCTCCTTGTCACATAATCTGCCCTGGTGACCCCAAACCTGCTGGCAGAGAGCCACAGGGGGGCGACTGGTCTGCAGGTTCCGGGGTTTGAATGATCTTAACCTGGTGTAACTTCACTTCTTACATTTCTGTAACAAATCCATGAAAGACTCAGCTGGGTTTGTTATTTCTGAGTCTTCAGCTCTTGTCAAAGTTAGCTGTTTTAGTAAACACAGGAGTCCTGCTCTGGTGTCATTTAACATCCCTTCCCCGTCTTCCTTCCTGCTGCTCAGTTACAGCTGGAGGACGATGTTCATCCTTTGAATCATGGCTCACATCTCAGCCTTACAGGCTCTCATCCAGGGATCCGTCCCAGCTTCACGCTTCTCCTGACGTGAAGCCGTTCGTTCTGAAATGTTGGTGTTTTAAACGCTGCATTTCCCGCTTTAACTGCAGTCCTGCCCCCCCCAGTCCTCCCTCTGCTTCCATATTCTGCTCACCGTCTCGGCACAAACAGTCTTTCAGGTCATCCGCACCCTGACCCCCAGCTGATTACCTACTCAATAGTATTGAACCAACCCCTTTGGACTCCTGTGACGCTGGGTTGGTCCAGTTTTCCTGAACAACGGCATCCAAACCACCAAAGAACTGAACATTTCCAGCAGCTGCTGGATAATACAGCTGGTTCTCCAGCAGCTCTGATGTGGAATCTGGTTCCATCATTGACCCAAAGTAAAGTCCAGCTGTCCGTTCTCCTTTCACTGTCATCAGTCCAGCTATTCCTCCTCCTCCATCGCTCTCTTCTCCATCTGCTGATCCTTTCAGTGTAGAACCAGAATGTTTATTGGTGACCGGCTGAGGTGTAGGTCATCCGTTTAACCTTTAGCTTGCTGTTAGCATGACCTCAGCGTTCCTGTGACTGTCAGACGTTTTCCTGCTGCCGTCATGACCATCAGCTCTGCTGGCGTCTCCATCCACCGGAACGTCTCATGTTGCTGCAACACCGTTGCCTCTTCGGAGCATCTTCAGATCAGCTGATCCGATCTTATCCAATCCTGCTTTTTCCAGTAGCGCCTTCACAGTCTAAATTTCAGATCTCTGTCCTCCTTCACCGATCACAGCAGCCTTTGAATCGTTCAGTCGTGCTGCTACTCCTTTTCTGTCCTGTGATCCCACTTCCACTCAGGACGTTCCTGCAAACATTGTCCTCTGTGTTTCTTTGTTCTTCTGTTTTAGTGCTTTCTCTGAACGTTTTTGCCGTTTTCGTCTCCCCCTGTTTTCTTTGTGTTTCTGAGCCCCTCTGGACTGAAGCTCGCACTTCCATCTTCTAAACTTCTGGATCGTTTTTCAGTTTTCTCTAAAAACCTTCTGAATGTTTTCTTCATCCGTGCTTTTTCTCTCTAATCCGTCTTCACCTCCATGACTGACACACTGGCGTCTTCCTCATCCCCATCCAGAGCTGAACCACTTCACCAGCCGTCATTTGAAGCAGCATTTAACAGAAACACAGATTAAGGAGAACCAGAAACTGCACTTATGATCCCCGTTTGAACGTTGGGATGAATATTATCGCAGACTTTTTGTGTTTTTTTACTTTGATATCAAATGTTTGTGGTCAGAACAGACCTCCTATTTTTTTATTTGTGGCCGTCCTTGTCCTTCATAAACGTCAGCAGCGGACGTTTTGGTACATGCGCGTGTCGAACGTGAGGGGGCGCTGTTTCCCTCAGCGCAGTGTGAGCAGAGCCCCGCGGCGCATGCGCGTGACGCAGCTGGAGGGGAAGTGCTCCTGTCTGCGCCTCATTCATGCGGCCGGACGTTAGCAGGTTTATTAGCGCAGAGGCGGCCGCGGCTCCCCCAGTGAACACCGACAGAGGCTCCGGTAAGTGTTCCCGCTCTTCTGGGGCACCGTCGGTTGGTGTGCACCCCCCCGCCTCCGCGCGCGCGCGGGGACACATACAGCCTCGTGCGGCGGTGTGTCCTCGGCTCGAGACAATCATCAGACCATCAGCCTCAGCCTGCTCCGTGACTGTCAGCCCCCCCCGATGGAGTCCCTCTCTGTGGATCAGAAACAGCTGTTCCGGTCCCGGAGACCCGGGCGTACCGGGGACCGTCGGGGTGCAGCCCGGTTCCTCCGAACCGTTCAACTTTTTCAGCAGGGAGTCAGTGTTGGTTTGTGCGGGGCATTGCGGGACTGTGGGGGTCATGGAGGGTCAGTGCGGGACCGTGCGGGTCCTCCGTGTCACGTCAGTCCAGATGAAGGTCGGCGGTGCGGCTTCCAACCGCTTTTGATGTCGTCATTCATTGTTATTATTATTATGAGGCGCGTGCGGGTTAACTCTTATCGTGCGCGTGCTCGGCCTTGCATAACGGCAGCAGGTCGCGGCGCTCAGGTGCGCAGCGGTCAGGTGTCACCTGTCTGAAGGTCAGTGGAACAGGACACGGTGTCCTCAGCTCTATTCTATTGAGTTCGGACCCGGTTCTTCTGGCGGATCAAACCCGTTTTCTCTCTGTGGGGGGCACCGCCCTCCCCTCATGTTGCCCCCAGGGGCAGCACCGGGGGCCGTTCTGCCTCTGGTGTCACCCTGAAGGTGGTTTAAGGCCGTGAAGGTCTGAGGTGTTTGAAGTCGACGCTGCAGCTCCGAGCTGCGACCTTTCCCCTACTTTCTGCAGCTCTGGAGGGTCATGTGACGCAGGGGGCGGGGCCTGACTGTCAACGCTACTCCAGGGTTGCCAGGTTGGGAGGATTTTCGCTAATATAAAGTTTCTTTAGAATTGGTTTATGTGCAGCAACAACATATCGGCTTGTAGAGAAAATTCTGGAAAAATGTGAGAAAAAGATCCTGCAGGGAAACGTGATGTAGGAGGTTCTGATCACTGTGGAGAACCGGTTCTGGACCACACCGACCATCCAGAAAAACAGAGTCACTCCAACATCAGGGAGGGCAGCGTTCGACCTCTGATGGGAAGGCTGCAGGAGCACTTCCTGCTTCAGAGTGCCCTTGAGAAAACCACAACGGTTTGGATCAAGAAATACTCACAAAGGCGTTTTAAGCCCAATTTTCTGTCTACACGTCAACTGAAAATGACACAGGAACACGTTACAAACGCCAAAACCTGCGTCCTTCTGGGGGTCATTCTGGAATTAGGGTAGAATAATATATATTAGCATACGCCAGGCCAAACTAATAATGAACATGATAATGCTAACAAAAACACAGCTTCCTGTTGAAAATCACTGACAGATTCTTAGTCGGTCTTCTCCTAGAAAAGAAGCAGACTGACGCATGAGCGGGAACCGACGGATACATGAGCGGGAACCGACGGATACATGAGCGGGAACCGACCGACGCCTGAGCGGGAACCAACGGATACATGAGCGGGAACCTACCGACGCCTGAGCGGGAACCGACCGACGCCTGAGCGGGAACCAACGGATACATGAGCGGGAACCTACCGACGCCTGAGCGGGAACCGACCGACGCCTGAGCGGGAACCGACCGACGCCTGAGCGGGAACCGACTGATACATGAGCGGGAACCAACGGACGCCTGAGCAGGAACCGACGGATAGATGAGCGGGAACAGACCGACGCCTGGGCGGGAACCGACTGATACATGAGCGGGAACCAACGGACGCCTGAGCGGGAACCGACGGATACATGAGCGGGAACCGACCGACGCCTGAGCGGGAACCGACTGATACATGAGCGGGAACCAACGGACGCCTGAGCGGGAACTGACGGATACATGAGCGGGAACCGACCGACGCCTGAGCGGGAACCGACCGATGCCTGGGCGGGAACCGACTGATACATGAGCGGGAACCAACGGCCGCCTGAGCGGGAACCGACCGACGCCTGAGCGGGAACCAACGGATACATGAGCGGGAACCTACCGACGCCTGAGCGGGAACCGACGGACGCCTGAGCGGGAACCGACGGACGCCTGAGCGGGAACCGACGGACGCCTGAGCGGGAACCGACGGACGCCTGAGCGGGAACCGACCGACGCCTGAGCGGGAACCGACGGATAGATGAGTGGGAACAGACCGACGCCTGGGCGGGAACCGACTGATACATGAGCGGGAACCAACGGACGCCTGAGCGGGAACCGACGGATACATGAGCGGGAACCGACCGACGCCTGAGCGGGAACCGACCGACGCCTGAGCGGGAACCGACTGATACATGAGCGGGAACCGACCGACGCCTGAGCGGGAACCGACTGATACATGAGCGGGAACCTACCGACGCCTGAGCGGGAACCGACGGATAGATGAGCGGGAACAGACCGACGCCTGGGCGGGAACCGACTGATACATGAGCGGGAACCAACGGACGCCTGAGCGGGAACCGACGGATACATGAGCGGGAACCGACTGATACATGAGCGGGAACCGACCGACGCCTGAGCGGGAACCGACGGATACATGAGCGGGAACCGACCGACGCCTGAGCGGGAACCGACCGACGCCTGAGCGGGAACCGACTGATACATGAGCGGGAACCAACGGACGCCTGAGCGGGAACTGACGGATACATGAGCGGGAACCGACCGACGCCTGAGCGGGAACCGACCGACGCCTGGGCGGGAACCGACTGATACATGAGCGGGAACCAACGGCCGCCTGAGCGGGAACCGACCGACGCCTGAGCGGGAACCGACTGATACATGAGCGGGAACCGACCGACGCCTGAGCGGGAACCGACCGACACCTGAATCGGACCAGGTTCCACTTGAGTACGTCTGCCTTTTGAACCTTACAAAAAGGCGGAACGGATGGAAAAGAGGCCTGAAGACCTCCTGCTCTTCTCAGAATGAAGCGCCTTTTGAGGACCACCCCTCCTTTGGTCCACGAGCTCCTGAGTGCACACTGAATGAAGTCCTGGAGCTGGAGGGTCAGCGCAGGCTTCCAGGAGACCCCTGAGAAGAGGTGGAATCCGCATCCCCCTCCCCCCACATGACAGGATGGTGTGAAGCCCCTCCCCTCCCAGCAGCCCTTCATATTGTTATAGGAATGCAACCCTACAGGTTCTCCAGGTTCAGGTCTTCCTGCACAAACGGCTCCTTCTGAGCATCGATTTCTTGGACTCCATCATAAGAACCGGTGGAGAACTGCCCCACCTTTCCTCTGTTGTTGGGGGGGGGGGGGGGGGGGGGGGGGGGGGGGGGGGGGGGGGGGGGTGTGAATGTTTTTCTACAATTAAAGTGAACCGATTGTTGTGTCAGAGGTCGTCTCAGGTCGTCTCAGGTTGTCACTGCACGGCGGCGTAGGGTCTCTGGAGATTATCCTGCGTTTCCTGTCGTCATCTTGGTTTCTTCCTCCCTTCCTTTCAGTGACCCCCCCTCAGTAAAAGCCACCATGGCAGAAGCCCACCAGGCGGTGGCCTTTCAGTTCACAGTCACTCCCGATGGCATCGACCTCCACCTGTCCCATGAGGCCCTGCGGCAGGTCTACCTGTCCGGCCTGCATTCCTGGAAGAAGAGATTTGTTCGCTTTAAGGTGAGAAGTCTTGAAGATTGAAAGGTGGGAACTTCACCAACAACCGTTTAGTGTGAGAAATATTCAATGTCCCCTGTGCTCCCGCCTTCCTGGCCTTGAATGAGGTCACATGACCTCAGCCGTCTCTTTGGCGGCTTCCTCCCTGTGGGGTTCATACCTGTGTCTCCACAGAACGGCGTGATGACCGGCGTGTACCCCGGCAGCCCGGCGGGGTTCATGGTGGTGGTGGTCTCCTACATGTCCTACAACAAGTTCAAGCAGCTGGATCCTTCTCTGGGGCTGATGGCCCGGCTGGGACATTACGTCCCCATCAGGTAGGGGGCGCTGACGCTCACAGCAGATGCTTCCTGTAGTGTGAAATGGGCATGACTCCAGGTCCACAGCAGAACCTCCTGCCTGGAAGGGTCCACGAGGTTCTGGTGGGGTTTCAGGGCAGGGATCCAGCATTCCCAGCAGGGGCAGTGAGCTCCTGCAGCCACACGGGGGTCCAGTGTTTCCAGGCACAGAGGGTTGGGTCAGGGAGGGCAAACACAGATGGGGTGATTGTCTGTGGCGTATGAAGGTATTAATGTTCCAAAATGGACGAGCTTGTATATTTGATTTGAGAACTTGTAATACAGAATGTGAATACTTGTGCAAAAAAAATCTGCATCTGTGTGCAAAATCTTCTGCTGTGAACTGACAAATTTCCATTTGTATGTGTTCATTTAGAGTTCCTGCATTTAAGAACAACAGATCATTTCTCATTAAAATGCTGGAAAAAAACGTTTTTTTTCTTCAGAAATGCATTTGTAGTTCACTCTCTGTGTTAATACAAAATGATTGAGAGACTTGCTGTCACATTTGAACGTTTATCAGAAGAGTTATTGAAGCAGGAAGTCCGACTCTGTGACGCTCTTTCTAACTTTACCAAGTTCTCAGAATCCTGCACTCTGATTGGTTGACTCCGCCTCCTCTAACCCTCCCTCCCTCCCAGGTCCATTATCGGACACAGATCAGTTAAGACACAAGTTTCTCACCAGGAATGTGTCAGAATTCAGAGCGCAGTTGTAGCGCACTTGTGATTTGCGCCAGCAGATTCAAGCACACGCAGAAGCACATTTGAGCAGTTGGAATCACAGATTTGAAGTTGGAACTCTAAATGAAAACATGCAAAGGGGAATTTGTCAGTTCACAGCAGAAGATTTTTACACACAGATGCAGATTTTTTTTGCACAAGTATTCACATTCTGTATTACAAGTTCTCAAATCAAATATACAAGCTCGTCCATTTTAGAACATTAATACCTTCATAGTGGCGCCCCCTGTGGGAACTAGACTGAGCGACACCCCCCATCCCCCACAGAAGATGGTTTACTTCAGCTCCAACCGAATGAAGTCAATTCAGTCACCACGTTTTCACGATATGGACGCCGCCATGTTGGAGCCACATGGCATCACTAATCAGTGACTGGTCAGAGTTCAGGCTGGGCCATATGGCCTAAAAATAAAATAAAGATTTTATTTTTTTTAATTCGATTTCCGATTTTTTTTTTCACGACCCCCCCCCCCCCCCCCCACACACACACACACACACACACTTAAGGAAAGCAATAAGTACAAACGGCAGACAACTTAAAGCAAATTTTACTTTTATTTAATCAAACTCAAGCCAAATGTTACCCTCATTTCTGGGATGAATAGTAAATAAATGAACACGGTCATGGAATCAAAGTCCCAGCTGTGTTTTGAGTCACACTTTGTCGTCCAGACTAGAAGGAGACAAACATTCACCGTGAGAGTAGCAGCATTTTCTAAAGGATTAACAATACAGCTCAGATCTGGGCTCTAAGGTTTGAATTCAATGAAGAAACGCCGTCTTCTCCACCGTATCTATGGGTACCATGACTTTGGCTGTATGCAAAGCCACCACTTCGGTGATTGTTGGATCTTGTTCCTTTCTTGGGAACAAACTTCCCGCTCTCACCGGTAGCCATGCTGTTGCTGGCTCAGCTGTTTCCTGTGTGTTGCTGCTGTTTGTCGCTTCCCACTCCGCCGTGTGAAACTAGCGCTACGGAAGCTCTGGGGAGCCAAAAATGCGCCATTACACAAAAACTCGATTTAGTTATTTTTGAAATCGCCCGTGACAAAAAATTTGAATTAATTCATTCAATCGATTTTTCGCCCAGGCCTAGTCAGTCTGTCTGAGTCCACGTTTCTATGGCAACCATTCTGACCAATCAGCTGTGAGCTCGTTGGAACAGGCCACTCTCCTACAACTTGAAAGTGGGATACATGAAGTCTGTCAAACATATTGGACCATGGGGGCAGCTGGCCCCACCCACTTTCTCTGATTGGTCAGAAAAAACAGCAGTTACTCTTTGTGTTGGTCAGAACAACAACCATTGGAAACATCTTCTTGATATTTCTCTGTTGAAACATTTTTTGGATTTTGGCTTCCTGGAACCAGTTCCAGTTTGGAACGCTGGGGGGGGGGGGGGGGGTGGAACAACCCTCCCCCATCAGTCCCATGTGCATCTCTGCCGTGCACGCTCATGCAGTGTTTCTGAACGTCTGTCTCCCTCCCTCTGCAGTAAATACATGTCCACCGACAGCCAGAGGGTAGTGGGGGGGGTTCTGGTCGGCACAGGCGTGTGGGTCACCATCATCATGATCATGAGGAACGTCCTGAAGTCTCTGCTGTCGTGGCACGGCTGGATGGAGGCCCGCCATGGAACCATGTCCTGGTCTACAAAGCTGTGGCTGGTGAGCCTCTTCCCTCCTCTGAGTTTCTGCCTGGGGAGCTTCAGCTCAGGTTCCTGCGGGTTAGGAAGTCCTCTGGTTCTGACCAATAGAAACGTACAGGGCCTTGCCAAAGGATTTGGCCTCCTCGAACTTTTCAACCTTTTGCCACGTTTCAGGCTGCAAACATAAAGATATAAAACTGTAACTTTTTATGAAGAACCAACAACAAGTGGGACACAATCATGAAGTGGAACCACATTTATTGGATATTTCAAACTAGTTTAACAAAATAAAATGTGGAATATTGGGCGTTCAAAAGTTCTGCTCCTTTCCTTTCAGTGCAGCAAACTCTCTCCAGATGTTCAGTGAGGATCTCTGAATGATCCAATGTTGATCTAAATCAGTGTTTTTCAACCTTTCTGAGCCACGGCACACTTTAACCTCGACCGAAATCCTGCGATTCACCAGCATTCAAACTTTATAAAAAGCAGAAACTCATAGTCTATTGATCTACAGTCCCTCCTTGATCTCACGTTCATTATAGTGATAATTGTGGCAGAAAAAACTGGAAGCTGCAGCTGTTTTTCTAAAAGATGGAATAAAAGTTAAGTGAGTTTTCAGTAATAATTTTCAATTAAATTATTAGACATTTTACCCTGGTAGTTGTATTTCCCTCCAGTTTATTAACATGCAATTTGATGTAACCTCACAAAAAACACAAATATAATGTTTCTAAATTGTGATTTATTTTTTAAATGTTAGTGCAAAGGCAACTGTAATTTTTGAACAATACGATCAGAATATGTTTGATAAATTTTACACAAAAAGACTAACATTATATTTATGTTTTCTGTAGCTCCACAAAAAGTGAACAAAAATGTTTGATTTCTTTTTAGATGATTAAATTGTTTCAATTTAGTTTAATTGTGTCTGTGTCACCTTCATCCTGTTTCTTAAATGTTCTTACTTCTTCTTAAGTTTAACATCTAAAATAATCCAGACGTTCTTAGAAAAGTGTTTCAGTTAGAAAGATGACTTGGACCAAACTCTGGGATGTTTGGCTGTTAAGAAACACAAACCTGGAAGGGGAACTAAACTGTTGACCTCTGACCTCTGATTTCATCAAGAACATTGAAAAACTCTTTGATGTGTGTTCATTGTGGTTTAAGACGTTTAACAGGGATGACTCATTGTAGAGCAGAGACGCTGTCACTTTAACCCAATGCATCATGGGAGATGTAGTGATGGCAGACAGACTCTTCTCTGAGCTTCCAGCAGATTCTGTGGAAAGCTACACCGCTATAGACGAGCTTTAGCTGGTATTTTTGTTGGAACTGAGAGACTCTATGAGCAGAATCAGAACAAGGAAGTGAAGACTTTAACCACTTCTGATTGGTCAGACTGATGAGGTGTGATTGATGAGGCGTTCGTTTAGCGTTCGGTGAGCATTAGTCTGACTTTTTGGTGAGCGTTCGTTGAGTGTTTGGTGAGGGTTCGTTGAGTGTTTGGTGAGGGTTCGTTTAGCTTTTGTTAAGCGTTCGCTGAGCGTTCGCTGAGCGTTCGCTGAGCATTCGTTGAGTGTTTGGTGAGCGTTTGGTGAACGTTCGGTGAGCGTTTGTTGAGTGTTTGGTGAGGGTTCGTTTAGCTTTTGTTAAGCATTCGTTGAGCGTTCGTTGAGCGTTCGCTGAGCATTCGTTGAGTGTAGGGTGAGCGTTTGGTGAACGTTCGGTGAGCGTTTGTTGAGTGTTTGGTGAGGGTTCGTTTAGCTTTTGTTAAGCATTCGTTGAGCGTTCGTTGAGCGTTCGCTGAGCATTCGTTGAGTGTAGGGTGAGCGTTCGTTGAGTGTAGGGTGAGCGTTCGTTGAGTGTTTTGTGAGCGTTCGTTGAATGTTTGGTGAGCGTTTGTTGAGTGTTTGGTGAGCGTTTGGTGAACGTTCGGTGAGCGTTTGTTGAGTGTTTGGTGAGGGTTCGTTTAGCTTTTGTTAAGCATTCGTTGAGCGTTCGCTGAGCATTCGTTGAGTGTAGGGTGAGCGTTCGTTGAGTGTAGGGTGAGCGTTCGTTGAGTGTAGGGTGAGCATTCGTTGAGTGTAGGGTGAGCGTTCGTTGAGTGTAGGGTGAGCGTTCGTTGAGTGTAGGGTGAGCGTTCGTTGAGTGTAGGGTGAGCGTTCGTTGAGTGTTTTGTGAGAGTTCGTTGAGTGTAGGGTGAGAGTTCGTTGAGTGTTTGGTGAGCGTTTGGTGAACGTTCGGTGAGCGTTTGTTGAGTGTTTGGTGAGCGTTCGTTGAGTGTAGGGTGAGAGTTCGTTGAGTGTTTTGTGAGCGTTCGTTGAATGTTTGGTGAGCGTTTGTTGAGTGTTTGGTGAGCGTTTGGTGAACGTTCGGTGAGCGTTTGTTGAGTGTTTGGTGAGGGTTCGTTTAGATTTTGTTAAGCATTCGTTGAGCGTTCGCTGAGCATTCGTTGAGTGTAGGGTGAGCGTTCGTTGAGTGTAGGGTGAGCGTTCGTTGAGTGTAGGGTGAGCGTTCGTTTAGCTTTTGTTAAGCATTCGTTGAGCGTTCGCTGAGCATTCGTTGAGTGTAGGGTGAGCGTTCGTTGAGTGTAGGGTGAGAGTTCGTTGAGTGTTTTGTGAGCGTTCGTTGAATGTTTGGTGAGCGTTTGTTGAGTGTTTGGTGAGCGTTTGGTGAACGTTCGGTGAGCGTTTGTTGAGTGTTTGGTGAGGGTTCGTTTAGCTTTTGTTAAGCATTCGTTGAGCGTTCGCTGAGCATTCGTTGAGTGTAGGGTGAGCGTTCGTTGAGTGTAGGGTGAGCGTTCGTTGAGTGTAGGGTGAGCGTTCGTTGAGTGTAGGGTGAGAGTTCGTTGAGTGTTTTGTGAGCGTTCGTTGAATGTTTGGTGAGCGTTCGTTTATTGTCGTTGAGTATTTGGTGAGCGTTCGTTGAATGTTTGGTGAGCGTTTGTTGAGTGTTTGGTGAGCGTTCGTTTATTGTCGTTAAGTATTTGGTGAGAGTTCGTTGAGTGTTTTGTGAGCGTTCGTTGAATGTTTTGTGAGCGTTCGTTTATTGTCGTTGAGTGTTTGGTGAGCATTCGTTGAGTGTTTGAGCGTTTGTTTGGCGTTCGGTGAGTGTTTGTTTAGCGTTTGTTAAGTTTTTGGTGAGCGTTCGGTGAGTGTTCGTTAAGTGTTCGGTGAGCGTTCGTTGAGTGTTTAGCGTTTGGTGAGCGTTCGTTTAGTGTTTGGTGAGCGTTCATTGAGCGTACGTTGAGTGTTTGGTGAGCGTTCGTTGAGCGTTCGGTGAGCGTTCGGTGAGTGTTTAGCGTTTGTTGAGCGTTCGTTTAGTGTTTGGTGAGCGTTTGTTGAGTGTTTAGACATTGTTCAGAGAGTTTTTGGCGGGCTCTGTTTTGAAATCAAACGGTTCTCCTCTGCTCTGTTCTATGCTCAGGTTCTCGTGAAGATCTTCTCGGGCAGGAAGCCGATGCTTTACAGTTTCCAGAACTCTCTGCCCCGCCTGCCCGTCCCCCCCATCAAGGACACCTGCAGAAGGGTAACCCCCCCCCCCTTCCTGACCTTGTTTTTGCCATAGTTTTGATCACAGGAATATTTCCCAAAGCTGAAAGCTTCTGCTGATTCTGACGTTTTTTTCCTGCATCCGTTTTTGCGTTTCCGTCACACTCGTGGTAAAATGGCTCTGAGTTCCATGAATGTCGGTTCTGTAGCGGGCAGACGTTCCGCAGGATGAGGTGTGATTGAAAGGTGTGACCCCGCCTCTCTGCCTGCAGTACCTGGAGTCGGTGCGCCCACTGATGGATGACGAGCAGTTTCACAGGATGAAAGGTTTGGCCGAAGACTTTGAGAAGAACCTGGGCCCCCGGCTGCAGTGGTACCTCAAGCTGAAGTCCTGGTGGGCGTCAAACTATGTAAGTCGTTTTGGATCCAAAGTCATCATTTCTGTATTTGATGCCCCGCCCCCTCACTGTTTCTCTACACCTGCAACAGGTCAGTGACTGGTGGGAGGAGTATATTTACCTGAGAGGTCGGGGACCAATCATGGTCAACAGTAACTACTATGCCATGGTGAGTTTGAACATCCCCTGCCGAGGTCATTTACCCAGAGTTCCTTGCTCCCTGTGGTCATGGATCCTGTGATGGCCGACCTGGAAAGGATCTTTGGAGTTTAACAGACACAGTAGAAACTCGACCTCGTTGTATTTGAGAATTTCTGGTCAAACTGGCAGATTTCTCTTTGTGAGACAAAAGGACCCAACTGTAAAATGTAGATAAAAGACTTAAGTAATTATAATAACAATGGCTTAGAGCTATCTACGCTTCTCCAGACGCTCAAAGTTCTTCCAATCTGTCCATCATTCATTCATACTTGGTGACGGCAGCTACTGTTGTAGCCACAGCTGACCCGGGGCAGACTGATGGGGGCGTGGCTGCCAGTTGGCGCCTACTGTCCCTCTGATCATCACCGGGACATTTATGCACCGGTGGAGCCACACTGGAGGCAGGGAGGGACACAACGACAGCTGACTGGGGGGAGCGGGGATCGAACTGCCGAACCTTCCATCATTGGACGAGCTGCTCAACCGCCTGAGCCACTGCCACAATGATGAATTGTAGATTTGTTTGAAGCACTTTATGTAGAACATTAATAAAACCTCGTTCTGATGGTGAGATGTTCTTCTGGGAGGAAGTTCCAGACGTTTCCTCCTCAAGTTTAGCCTTTAGAGCCACTTTATTCTCAACTTTTATTTTGAAACTTCAGAAAAATGGTTTTAGCTGAACTCCACAAACTCTTCTTTTGTTTTTTTAACTTGATGTTTTCAGAAATACTTGGGTTTTTTGTCTCTCTCTATGAGGAGGTCACGGCGGACCAAAGGGACCGCCCACTCGCGCCAGAATCAACCAGAGGTCAACGCGCTCTCTGTGGTTTCAGGAAGTGACATGATTCCTCCTCCACAGGATTTCCTCTACGTGTTCCCCACCTCCATCCAGGCGGCGCGGGCAGGGAACGCCATCCACGCCATCATGCTGTACAGGAGGAGGCTGGACAGAGCGCAGATCAAACCTGTAAGTGGCGGGACGTCCCGCTCCTCCTCGTGGAGGACTCCTCTAGCAGTGTGGCGTGCTGAGCGGCTGAACCTCGGGAAGTTAGAACGTTCTGCCGTTTGAAGGTTTTCTACGGAACCCTCCAGGTGCCAGTGGTTAAAAAAAGAAATCCAAACAACCGTGCACACGGATGGTGTGTACATGCACAATGTGCATGTCTCTGAGCGGAGCAGCAGGACTCGTAGCTTCCTGTTTGTGGGAAGGGGAGGTGCGCCCTCTAGAGGAGGCTTCGGACCGCAGGCCGTACGGCTGCTCTGCGTGACTCAGGAGAACCGGGTCTCCCGGGAGATTTGTGTCTCCAAGCAGAGGAGCGGCTTTGGGACGGGCGGAGGCGGGTCCTGAGAAAACGTTCAAACAATGACGTGAGTTTGTGTTTCCAGTCGGGTCCAGACAAATAAAGGCCGATGTTATTCCAGTTTAAGTTCATCTACACTAATGTTGTTGGCACGCATTAACCTAATGCCAATCCTTCTTCTGGGTCGGTTCTGCCAATAATGAAGAACTGGCCGCACTGATTTAAACAACTACAAGTGAACAGGAACCTAATAATAATCCTAACAATGATAAAAGCCCGTTTAGAAGATCGTCTCGCTCAGTGACGGAGCTCTGCTTGTTTACAACAGAACGTCCACTTTCTTCTTCTATGGTCTTACCGTCATCTGTCCAGTCCAATCACTATCTGACGCGTCATCGGACCAACGGACAGCCAATCGCACAGTGTGACGTCATCATTTGCAGATCAGATTTATTCTTTGACTGGCACCTGCAGGGCTCCGTAGTTTTCCTCTGAGCGTCTGACTGAAGTGTTTTTGTCAGAAACGTCTCGTCCTCCTGCGTCTGTCCTCGGCCTGCATGGGTGTCTGCGTCTGTCAGACTGCAGCCTGCAGTCGCTGTGATGCATGAGCTTCCTGTTACTCACATGCGCTTGTCTCTGTTTTGTGCCGGACGCTGCGTTAGATTTACTTGCTGGCCAACAAGGTTCCTCTGTGCTCTGCTCAATGGGAGCGAATGTTTAACACCACCCGCGTCCCGGGCGTGGAGACAGGTAAGAGGAGGGTCCTCCGCCCTGCTGGAAAGCCTGACGTCTGGCCAACAGCAGCGGCAAAGCCCCAAGGCGGCGCCGGGCGCCGTCACAGACGCCGAAGCTCACGCGTCTTGGAAGAAAGGCGGCGCTGGCTTTGGGGCTCTGCTGGCGCTCTGAGCCGACGGTCCACAGGCTCCTGCTCGTCCCTCGTCTTCCTCCTGTCCAACCTTCATCCCACTTCATCTGTAGGGCGTGGGTGTGGGGGGGCTGCTGCTCTCTGGGGTTTTGGGGAAGTGCTTTGTAATCTCTGTGTTTGACTCTCCCCTTTTGCTTTTCAGCTCATGCTGCTACACACTATTCCCATGTGCTCAGCCCAGTACGAGCGCGTGTTCAACACCACGCGTGTTCCAGGTGTAGAAACAGGTAGAGTCCTGAGCGGCGCTGCCTCCACCTGCTGCCTCAGAGCGCAGCAGCACTGCATGACATTCAAACACCGGTCTGCATCACGGCGCAGTAAGAGGGGGGGGGGATAAATGCGAGCGTAGAAATGATAAAAACACGAGGAGCCAGAAAGCTGCTTTCACCTCGGACCACCAGCATGGGGGGGGGGGGGGGGGGGGGGGAATGCTCAGCAACCCCCCCCCCCTCAGGATGAGAGCTGGGTCCTTATTATCATTCCTCTGCCACCGTGCTTCACAGAGGACTTCATGAGCTGATGATTGACGGCAGGTTATTGTGTTTGTGGACCAAACACAGATTATGTGTAGTGACTACACTACCCAGAATGCCTGGAGGGGCAAATAGGCAGGTGACTGGTTAGAGGTCGATGGGAGGTTTTTCTAGTTAGCAATTATCAGCCTTTGCAAAGAGAATATTTAAAAATCGTTAAAGACAATTTTTATTTATGTCCTTTTAAATGGTTATAATAACCGGTAAGTCATTGGGATCGCAAGGCACAGCAAGAAGTTTGGGAGGCGCTATAGCCCCCCCCCCTCGACTATAGAAGAAGACAGACACAGACTTACGTTTCATGCTGTATTCACACTGACCGTTCTTGAACGCATCACACACGGGTTTAGGAGCGCGCATGCATCCTGTTTTTTTATGATATTTTTTCCTGCAATTCAAGTTATTCACGTTATAAACCGACCAATCAGACGCCTCAATAAAAGTAGGAGGAGCCTGCTGGCCCCACATCTAACATTCAAAACATTTGATAGATTTGTGTAGCCTGCTTTCAAGTGGAAGGGGTGTGGCCTTCCCACAAGCTCACTCCTGATTGATGAATGTGGTTGTCATAGAAACCGTCTCTTGGCCCAATCAGTGATGAGGCTGAAGAGGGGAGTGGAAGGTGTGACGTTACTGTTGTTGGTGGGTTTGCCCAGAGATGCCATCGGAGCAGAAGCCAGTGGACATGTTGGTGATGAGGAGGTTTGGGATCCAGGAGAGGAGCGTAGGACAGATGGCGGTTGATGTAGCATCAAAGGTGGAAATGTTCTTTGAGAAGAGGCAGCAACAGAGGAGCTCAGACAGACCACATCCTGTGTAGACGGTGTCATCTGCAGGAGATCAGAGACTGCAAAGCAGTGGTGGGTGAGTGTTTCCAGACAGCAGAGGATGGTGGTGTGGTTGATGACTCTGGTGATGAAGATGATGAAGATAGAAAGGACAAAGGCAGAGGAGAGGACACACTGGTGGAAGCTGAAAGAGGAAGAATGTTGAGGACTTTTAAGAAGCGGCTGAAACAGACTCTGGGTGTTCAGGAGAAACTCCAGCTGATGAGATCAGGGAGACGAGTGAACTTGGTCACCAGGACAGAAAGTTCTAAGTGGGAGGACATCCTTCTGCTTCTGAGTTCCTCTGTGGGGAAAAACGCTTTTCTAGTTGATCTGAGGCCGGATTGGTCCTTCAGTCAAACAGACAGGAGTCTGCATGTTGGATGGACTAAACTCAGGGTAAACCGGTTCCTGTGAGCCCAGACCAGTCTTCAGGTGAAGAAGCAGCCGTTTGTCCTGGGGGGGTCGTGTGTTTCTTTCCTTCTGCTGTGTTTCCTCTGCTCAGAACCGGGTCAGTTCTGGTTTGAGCCCAAAGCCTTCTGATGCTCAGACCAGCACTGTCTCCGTTCCCCGTCCTCCCATCAGCCCATCCCTCTCCGTAACCCCCACCTCCCCGCATGTCCCACGTCCTCTCCTCTAGTCCTGGACTCTGAGGGCTCCTGTCATCACCTCGTCTGAGATTGGACACGCTAACAGACGGGACGTCCTGAAGGCTTCCCGTCATCCGCAGACAGCTGGTGTGCAGGACCCCAGACCGTCGCCTCAGAAACCCTAACCTGAAGAAGAAATGCTCCTCCTTCCTGTTTCCCGTCTGTTTGTCTCCCCCCACAGACACGCTGCAGCACGTGAACGAGAGCAAACACATCGTGGTCTACCACAAGGGGCGCTATTTCAAGGTGTGGATGTTTTATGACGGGCGGCTGCTGCTGCCGCGCGAGATCGAGCAGCAGATGGAGAGGATCCTGGCAGACCAATCGGAGCCTTTGCCGGGGGAGGAGAAGCTGGCGGCGCTGACCGCGGGGGAGAGGTGGGGCCAACACAACACAGCCGGTGATGGGGGGGGGGGTGGGGTTTGCTGACCTGGCCTCCTGACTTCTGCAGGACTCCCTGGGCAAAGTGCCGTGAAACGTACTTCAGCCGTGGGAAGAACAAGCAGTCCCTGGAGGCCGTGGAGAAGGCGGCCTTCGTGGTGACCCTGGACGACACGGAGCAGCGTTACGATCTGGACAACAAAGTCAAGTCTCTGGACAGCTACGCCAAGTCGCTGCTGCACGGGAATTGCCATGACAGGTGGCGCCGGCGCTCCTCTGTGATCTGATGTGGTGCACGGCCAGTTCTTGACGCTGGACTCTGTCCTCAGGTGGTTCGACAAGTCCTTCAACCTGATCGTCTTCAAGAACGGCACCATGGGGCTGAACGCCGAGCACTCGTGGGCCGACGCCCCCATCGTGGGTCATCTGTGGGAGGTACGGCTGTGCGGGTCATAAAGCCCGGCGTCCGGTCAGATGGGACCAGGCGTTGAGCAGAGCAACATGTGTTGTGTTGCAGCACGTTCTGTCCATGGACCCCATCCGGCTGGGCTACGCCGACGACGGCCACTGCCGAGGGAAGCCCCACCCCACCCTGCCCGGCCCCCAGAGGCTGCAGTGGGACATCCCCGCTGAGGTAAAAGCCGTTCCTCACGGGGGGACCGGTCCAAAGAGGCGTTTGTCAAATGAGGCGCATGAACGTGTGTTTGTCCACACGCCAGTGCCAGGAGGTCATCGAGTGCTCGCTGTCCGTGGCGCGCGCTCTGGCGGACGACGTGGACTGCCACATCATTCCCTTTGAGGAGTTTGGAAAGGGGCTGATCAAGAAGTGCCGCACCAGCCCGGACGCCTTCATCCAGATCGCCCTCCAGCTGGCCCATTTCAGGGTGAGTCCAGCAGCCGGTGCGGGACACCTGCCCAGGTGAGGTCGGCTGTGGGCGGGCCTTAAGCTCTGCTCCTCTGCCAACAGGACAAGGGGAAGTTCTGCCTGACCTATGAGGCCTCCATGACCCGCCTGTTCCGGGAGGGCCGGACGGAAACCGTGCGCTCGTGCACGGTGGAGACCTGTGACTTCGTCCGCGCCATGACCCGCGAGGAGACGGTGAGCGCCGCCGTCGGGCCCGACCGCAGACCGCTGTGCTCTCTGCCGTGTTTGACCCCTGCTCCTCGCCGCAGAGGGAGGAGCGCCTCCGCTTGCTCAAAGTGGCTGCAAGCAAACATCAGAACCTGTACCGCCTGGCCATGACGGGACACGGCATCGACCGCCACCTCTTCTGTCTCTACGTGGTCTCCAAGTACCTGGGCGAGGACTCGTCCTTCCTGAAGGAGGTGAGGCTGCTCCTGGTTGGTGGACATCCCGCTGCGCGCCGGCTAAAGGTCTGTCCTCCCCCAGGTGCTGTCCGAGCCGTGGAGGCTCTCCACCAGTCAGACGCCTCTGCAGCAGGTGGAGCTGTTTGATCTGGTCAGGCACCCCGAATACGTGTCCGCGGGGGGGGGCTTCGGTCCGGTACGTCCGCCCAAACGTGAGTGACGCTGGCCGTGAAGTCCGCTCTCTGACCAGCGTCTGTCTGTGCTCAAAGGTCGCCGACGATGGTTACGGGGTCTCCTACATCATTGTGGGGGAGGAACTCATCAACTTCCACATCTCCAGCAAGCGCTCCAGTCCAGAGACGGTGAGTTTGCTGTGGGAAGCTCTGCAGAGGTCTGCTGGCCCCCCCCTCATGACCAATGCCTGCCTTTCAGGACTCTCATCGCTTCGGCTCCAACATCCGACAGGCCATGCTGGATCTTCTGGGCCTTTTCAACCTGGAGCCCAAAGCCAGCGAGTGACGGGCTGTGCGTGCACGAGGCGCCGCGCAGCCGCCGCAGCCGCAGCCGCTGCAGCAGCAGCAGCAGCCGCAGCAGCCGCTCTCGGAGGGTCTCTTTCTTTAGGCTTGTACAGAATCAGTGGGTGGGGGTGGGAGGATGTGAAGCTAATCGTATTTCAGAATCAATGCTGGTGTGCGTCTCTCTAGGCAGAGCCGGCCTGCAGTCCAGGTGTTGCACCGATCAGAGTCTGTTTCAGGTGCCTTAGTGACAAACCCAGGAGGGTTCCAATCTGGCGTCACGTCAGAGTTTGCTCACTAGCATGGAGCCACGACGGAGGAGCGTTTCATGGTTCTCCTCTTTGGTCTGTGCTGCTGGAGGCCGCTGCTCCACTTGGACAGAGGTCACACTAGGGTCATTTCAGTAGTTGGCATAGCAACGGTTGGGTGGGAGTTCATCACTGCTGTGCACTCCTTGGACAAACCGGGAAGATCCACTTTGGCAGCTTCAGTGTCGCCCGGGGGAAGCTGCTGGGGGGCCGGGAGGTCCCGCACTGCCTGGTTGGGGTTCGGTTCCTCGTGGCCGCCACGCCAGCGTCTCCTTCAGTGACGTTTAGGAACGGCAGCCGTCAGTCCATCCTATTTATTTATAGTTTCTTCTTCTGGGTCTGAATTCCTACATTTAACAGCTGAATGTGACGACAATAAAAGTTAATTTAAGTTTGATCTCTAGATGAAAATGCTCGTTTGGTTGTCGGTTTGCTGCCTGTGGTTTGACTTTTATCTGCGTAGATCTGATTTTTACACTGCTGCATGTTTTAAAGATGAAGCTGTAAATGTTTGCCTGTAATTTAAAGAAGACGAGCAGCAGATGAACCAAACCTTTTAACAATAAACTCCATGTCCAGCAGCCACATGCGGCGCCAGCTCCATGTCTTCTCATCCTGACTTTAGACCTAAAGCCGCGCTCTGGCAGGGATTTGGCGGTTCCTGGCGGCGGCCTCGTCACAGACGTTTGCGGTGAGAAGAGCAGCTGAAGGGAGGGAGGAGGAGGAGGAGGGATGTTCAGTGGCGTCATGCGGCTGCAGCATCTTCATCGGCCGTCTGCGGTGGCATCAGCAGGCTGAGGCGTCCAGGGATTCCTTTAACACTGGGAGGGAATCTGACGGGTTTCATTTAGGATTCCGGGTTTTAGTTAGCGGATCTCTGGGCTTAAAGTGAAAGCTGCATTCTGTCTGGATACCAGCAGGGGGAGACAGAAACCCCTCAGAATCTGATCACAACTGACTTTAGTTTGGTCTCCATTTAGCGACTTATTACCAAATTGTTGATGTGGATTTGTGCGTTCTGAAGCTTCAACAGTCAGAACCGGAAACGGATCAGGGCGGTTCCACCTCCTGATGGATCTGGAATGGTAACAGCAGCGTATTTGAGGTAAAGCGAAGCTCTTCTGTGCGTCTGTGTTTCCTCACATTTGATGTTTCAAGGACTCAAAGGAAAGAGGATCAAATTTTTCTTCAAACCTTTAAACACAAACCGTGAAGATGCTTTCAGACTCGGCTCGTCCATCCAGAGGAGGAAGAAAAGCAGTTCCTCCTCCACCTGATGGACCAGAAACCAGGCTGAGGAGAAGCTGCTCGCTTCATTCTGATGACGGTTTTTGCACATTTGCTGTTTGACACCAGACGAGGAACGGGGAAGCCGCCGCTGCACCTGCAGGGGTGATCTGCGTCGGCGCTGCTGTCCTCTGATGGGCCTGCTGCTTTAAGTGTGAAAATTCACCAGAACTCTGATTTGGACCAAACAAGAACTCTGGTTCTCCTAAGAGAGCGGGTGTCTGTTCAGTTGCAGGTGAACTCTGGTGCGGTTCACCTCAGTGTGAACGCAGACAGGCTGTCCAAAGGTCCTGGAAGCTGAGTGTACGGCGGCAGCGGGAATCTGGAGAAGTTCTCAAAGCCGTCATGCTCCTGTCATGGTTCTGGTTTTTAGTTCTGAAGCTAAAACCTGCCTGCCGTCAAAATCCGATCCCTCCCGCTGTTCCCCGCCGTGGGTGGGGTCTTCATGTGTTCCTCCTGGGGGTCTTCAGTCATAAGCTGCTAATGAAGCCGTAAAGCAGCAGGAGGTTCTCAGACAGCTGAGAGGAGGGCATGCCCCCCCCCCCCCCCCCCCCCCCTGAAGACTGCCTTACTGAGTTCTTGTTCTGGCTGAGCCTTTGGTTCGGTTGCTCAGACAGAAATGGGAGGAGTTTGGTCTTTTCTGTTCAGGCATGATCCGGACCTGCATGGAGGTCAAATTCCCGCCACGGGGGAACCAGGATGAAGTCTCAGACTCTGATAGAGGCCCGGAAAAGCCATTTGTTCCTGAGCAGAGTCTGAAACCTGAAACCTTGACCTGCACTTTCTAAAAGTAGACCTTGGAGAGACCTGCAGCTCATGTGGCTCTCCTGCACCCCCCAAGAGAAAAGAGAGGAGCCAATGTGACCTATATTAATAATTAGTTATCATTATTGTTGCGTATTAGTATTATCAGTATTATCGGCTCCTGGTTGTTGCCTGACAGGAACACACACACACACACACCCCGTCAGCTTCAGGGTCCACAACAGGAAGTGGGCTGGACGAAAAAAAAAGAAAGTTTTCATAGCTTGAAAGAAATTCAGCCACTGAGGGGTTAAAATGAATGACTGCATAGCAGCTCTGAGTTCAGCTCAGCGGCTGTAGACGTTTCAAATGTGACGTCTGCATGTCGGACGCTGGTCACACGTCCAAAATGTCGTCAGCGTCTGAAACTTCAGCACCGCTGCTTTGCTTTGGTTTCTGATCAACAGCCGCTGACATTTGGGTCGTTTTGAACTTTCTCAGGATGCAGGACCAGGTCCAGATTCAGGTTCAGATTTAGATCCAGATCCAGGTCTGGGTCCATGTCTGGTTTCAGGTCCAGGTCCAGGTTTCTCTTATGAGCTCAGTAGGACTCTAAGCTGCTTATACTTTGTAAATTTGTTTGAAACCAACCAATCGGTATCGAGCACTGCCACTTTCAGCAGACACCACTAGATCATGTAACCTCTGCAGCACAGTCGGCCGTGGTGCAGAGGTTGAGCGGCCAACCTCTGATCAGAAGATTGCAGGTTCGGTTCCTGCCTTTCCTGCCCAAGTGTTGAAGTGTCCTTGGGCAAGACACTGAACGTTGCTCCTGGTGTTCAGCGATGAAGCCGGTAAGCGCTTTGGGCCTTCTAAGAAGGAAGTAGAATGTTTTACAGGTAGACGGCATTTAGCACCAGCATTAGCCATAAATGCTTCATCCATATTTATTGAACCAACGGTCGCAACAACAGCACGATGTGGAGAATTAAAACAATAAAAAACTCTTGATAAAATAAAGTCTTTATGCAGACGATGCTTTACTTTTCATTCTAAATTGTCAATATTCTGTCAGCAGAACATTGGCTGCTATAGACACATTTAAAGCCACATTCTCTTCTATCTCCAACTGGAACAAGTCAGTTTTATCATCCCTAGCTAGAATGTTCTGCAAACACAACTTATAGCAGTGAAAACGGGAAACATTTCATGACAGCATCAATACCAGGTCCAGGAAATGTAACACTTTCCACCAGTAGCAGCAAAAAGAGTTAAAGTCCTGGATGATCAGAAAGGAGGGGGGGGGGGGGGGGGCTCAGTGTATTGTCTAGCTCACAAATGTGATATTTTTCATTTTTTTTCATCTGTTTCTGATCCACAACAATTTGAACAAAGAAATACTCAGAAATCCAGTTTTAATCTTCATTTTCTTTATAAATGTCCCCCATCAGAAGAATAAGATAGAAACTCCAGAAAGAGCTTTTTCATCAGAGTGGGTCTTTAACGCTCAGGTTCTGAGAAAGAGTTGGGGTCGTTCAAAGACCAGCTATAGCTGGGGGGTTAAAGAGTTACTGAAGCATTTACACCTGCCTAACTGGGGGGAATGCACATTTTTTAGTCATTGTTATATTTTGAAAACCATAAAACTTGGGTAACAAGAAGAATTCTGAACCACCAGAACGTTTTGAAATAGCTGAAAGTGTGAAGGAGCTTCAATGAACCAAAGACGTTATGGAAAGTAGAAAAAGACTCTCAGTAGTGTGAATGCTAACGCTTTACTAACTTCACACAAATGGAATCATCTTTCATGTTCATGACGACAGTAAAGGAAATCTACTTTTTCAGCTTTTATTCTTAAAGAATTGGAGTCAAATGTATTTAGACTGAATGATTCTAGTTTTCTCTCCGCAACACCCAAAGTATGCATCCCTGTAGTCTGTTATAATCCAACTGTAGGAATCTTACAAGGGTACGGCCCAGAAGAGAACTGCTCAGTCACCTGGAACAATGTCCAATGTCTCTGCTGCCCCGAGTCGCTGCATGCAGATGTGTGACTTGCGGCGGTCACCTCCACCACGCCGCCGTCACTGCAGGCTGGACTAGGTCTACAGTCAACCTGTGAGAGAATTTCTTTAAAGAGGAAAGGCTGTTGCTCAGGGGGAATCCCACTTTTTCAGCAGAGGCGATCTTGACCCAGTGTCCCAGGAAGCGGTTACGTCTGGACTTTGTCTTCTGCAGTGGAAGAACGTTAAGGTCTTTGTGTCTTGTTGCACCTGAAGCTGCCTTCATTGTCATTGGGCAGTTGGCTGGTTCCTAAGCTTAGTGGAGGTTTCAGACCTGGGGGGCACCCTCACCTGGTTGATCCAGCTCGGCGAGGCCGTGGTTGGGGGTGTGACCGCTGTAGCAACAACAATATTTGAAGGTTCTCTGCCCAGTTGATGTGGTGGTCATCCTCATCATCGCGCTTTATTTCATTGTATGAATGTTTATCAAACTGTTGTCAAGTCTTTGTTTTCAATACACTGGAGATTTAATTGAATTATGTTTAATTCTGGACGTGAATTCCCCCATAAGATCATGGAATACACAGTTTGACCAGAAAATATGGGAAAAATGTAAACTTTATTGCAACTTTGTCTTTCTACATTCTTGATTCACAGACAACACAGTCATGGAGATTCTCCCAAACCCCCAAATCCAGACCATCTACCCAGATTTGAAGAGGCTTGTTAGTAAGACAGATGGCAAAGAAGCTCAGTTGATTAAAGAACGGGAGAACAAATCAAGCTTTTGATGAATGAAACACAGCAATTCTTTAAAAAAAACCTCAACGTGGAAACTAGGAAAGCTCCGGTTCTGGAAGATCACAGCTCATCTGGTAGACGTTCTGCTCTGAAGAGATTAAGTCGTCAGTGTGTTCGCCACATTCTGACATAAGACATTCAGTAACCAGATTAGCTTCATCCACCTGGACGTTAACCTGTTCGACCAGCTACTGCGGTGGTTGAATCATTGAAGACGCGTCTGCCGGCCAGTCAAAGGCAGCGTGAAGACAGACGTCTTTCTGGGTGGACTCAGAGGAAGATCAGCACATGAACACTTCAAACAAAGGTCGCGTTCTACCAAACCACCAGTTTGTCCTGTTGACTTTCCTAAGCTTTCTCCTCGGTGATGAAGGAGCCTTTTAACACGTCTGTTGGCCGTTTAAAGAACGGAGCTCTGCTGCACAGACTGGCATTACGGCTAAGACGGTGGCCTCAGCTTCCTCTGAGCAGACATTCAGGTATGTCCAGCACAGAAACTGAAACGTTCCAGGAGGATCACTGAGAGCTTGATGGCATGAAATGGACGAAGGCTTTGGAACAGTTACATTCAGGAGACGTCTGGTCATTTCAGGTAAAAAAACACCTTCAGAGTGAGGAAGACTTGGGTTTTATGGCATCCATGCTTGCAGCTTTCTTCATCCAGAGATCTTCACAGAAACTTTGGGCCTAACAAAAAAACTTTTTTGACTTCATTTCAACATTTGGTCTTTGTGAATAAATCTGACTGTTTCGGGTCTTTGTTCCTCCCAATCTCTGGGTAGCAGCAACTAAAATGTGAAAGACTGTAGAAAAAAGGCATTTAAACGCACAATTCTTTAGAAACTCTGCAAAAATCCCAGAACCAAGAGAACAAAGAGGTAAGTCTGATTAACACCTTGTTTTTTAACGGAGGAAAATGCAACAAAACAAAGCCACAATTTGAACTATAAAGTGCAAGTAAACATTTTTAAAAATCACCTGGAGGCAGGGCTTGACTCAGGATGGATGGTCTCTAGTTTAAAAGTGCATGTTGACAAGACCACAAGTCCTTTTGAAAAGAAGTGACCTCATTGAAACAGTAACTGGATAAGGAAGGAGACGCTGCCGGTGGACTCAGCTTCTCCGAAAGAAAACAGCAACCTGCTCCAGAGGAACAGGGTAGTCCTGCAGAAACGTCCCCCCGTCAAACATCTGTGCGTCCCGGCTGTCCTGCCACTGGAAGCCTCCGTCGGGTAAATAAATATCCCTCTGCACGGCCCCCTTCTCCACCACCGGGGCCACCAGGACCTGCACACACACAAAGGTCAGTGCGGGATCTCAGGGTCTGTCCTCTGATAGACAATCACAAGGACAACAGCTTTCAGTTATAAGACATCTGCCTCCTGAAGACCAGATAAACTGTACAGAGTGAACTCCATGGAAAGATTGAACGTACTCAACACAGCTGCACAACTGCAGGGCTTTTCTTTTAACTCCTCAAACTAAATTAGTTTCTGAGGGAGAACTGAAGATGACAAAAACCTAAGGTGCTTCAGAGCTACTCAGAGGGTACCAACACGGATTTTAGGTTGTCCAGGTCTGCGGAAGGTCACAGAAAGGAGCGGGTGCATCTTAAGGGGAGCTCAGGTGTGTCTTGCAGTTACAGAACCTCAGAAGACGTCAGAAAAATGGAACATAGCATTGTCACGCGTGTGGTAAGTGTATCGTGAAGTATTCATAAGAATAATGGATGTTCAACGCACTTCTGATGTTCATGTGATGCTGTGGTACGGCGTCATTACGCCAAACTCTGGTCGTACGGCGTCATTACGCCACAGTCTGGTCGTACGGCGTCATTACGCCAAACTCTGGTCGTACGGCGTCATTACGCCAAACTCTGGTCGTACGGCGTCATTACGCCAAACTCTGGTCGTACGGCGTCATTACGCCAAACTCTGGTCGTACGGCGTCATTACGCCAAACTCTGGTCGTACGGCGTCATTACGCCACAGTCTGGTTTAAAGGTGTCATTACGCCAAACTCTGGTCGTACGGCGTCATTACGCCACATTCTGGTCATACGGCGTCATTACGCCACAGTCTGGTCGTACGGCGTCATTACGCCACATTCTGGTTTTATGGTGTCATTACGCCAAACTCTGGTCGTACGGCGTCATTACGCCACATTCTGGTTTTATGGTGTCATTACGCCAAACTCTGGTCGTACGGCGTCATTACGCCACAGTCTGGTCGTACGGCGTCATTACGCCACAGTCTGGTCGTACGGCGTCATTACGCCACATTCTGGTTTTATGGTGTCATTACGCCAAACTCTGGTCGTACGGCGTCATTACGCCACATTCTGGTCGTACGGCGTCATTACGCCACAGTCTGGTCGTACGGCGTCATTACGCCACATTCTGGTTTTATCGTGTCATTACGCCAAACTCTGGTCGTACGGCGTCATTACGCCACAGTCTGGTAGTACGGCGTCATTACGCCACAGTCTGGTCGTACGGCGTCATTACGCCACAGTCTGGTCGTACGGCGTCATTACGCCACATTCTGGTCGTACGGCGTCATTACGCCACATTCTGGTTTTATGGTGTCATTACGCCACAGTCTGGTCGTACGGCGTCATTACGCCACAGTCTGGTCGTACGGCTTCATTACGCCACATTCTGGTCGTACGGCGTCATTACGCCACATTCTGGTTTTATGGTGTCATTACGCCAAACTCTGGTCGTACGGCGTCATTACGCCACAGTCTGGTCGTACGGCGTCATTACGCCACATTCTGGTAGTACGGCGTCATTACGCCACATTCTGGTTTTATGGTGTCATTACGCCAAACTCTGGTCGTACGGCGTCATTACGCCACAGTCTGGTCGTACGGCGTCATTACGCCACATTCTGGTCGTACGGCGTCATTACGCCAAACTCTGGTCGTACGGCGTCATTACGCCACATTCTGGTTTTATGGTGTCATTACGCCAAACTCTGGTCGTACGGCGTCATTACGCCACAGTCTGGTAGTACGGCGTCATTACGCCACATTCTGGTCGTACGGCGTCATTACTTCACAGTCTGGTCGTACGGCGTCATTACGCCACATTCTGGTTTTATGGTGTCATTACGCCACATTCTGGTTTTATGGTGTCATTACGCCAAACTCTGGTCGTACGGCGTCATTACGCCACAGTCTGGTAGTACGGCGTCATTACGCCACAGTATGGTAGTACGGCGTCATTACGCCACAGTCTGACCGTACGGCGTTATTACGCCACAGTCTGGTCGTACGGTGTCATTACGCCACAGTCTGGTCGTACGGCGTCATTAAGCCACAGTCTGGTCGTACGGCGTCATTACGCCACAGTCTGGTCGTATGGCGTCATTACGCCACATTCTGGTTTTATGGTGTCATTACGCCAAACTCTGGTCGTACGGCGTCATTACGCCCCAGTCTGGTAGTACGGCGTCATTACGCCACAGTCTGACCGTACGGTGTCATTACGCCACAGTCTGGTAGTACGGCGTCATTACGCCACAGTCTGACCGTACGGTGTCATTACGCCACAGTCTGGTCGTACGGTGTCATTACGCCACAGTCTGGTCGTACGGCGTCATTACGCCACAGTCTGGTCGTACGGTGTCATTACGCCACAGTCTGGTTTTATGGTGTCATTACGCCACAGTCTGGTCGTACGGCGTCATTACGCCACAGTCTGGTCGTACGGCGTCATTACGCCACATTCTGGTAGTACGGCGTCATTACGCCACATTCTGGTTTTATGGTGTCATTACGCCAAACTCTGGTCGTACGGCGTCATTACGCCACAGTCTGGTCGTACGGCATCATTACGCCACATTCTGGTCGTACGGCGTCATTACGCCAAACTCTGGTCGTACGGCGTCATTACGCCACATTCTGGTTTTATGGTGTCATTACGCCAAACTCTGGTCGTACGGCGTCATTACGCCACAGTCTGGTAGTACGGCGTCATTACGCCACATTCTGGTCGTACGGCGTCATTACTTCACAGTCTGGTCGTACGGCGTCATTACGCCACATTCTGGTTTTATGGTGTCATTACGCCACATTCTGGTTTTATGGTGTCATTACGCCAAACTCTGGTCGTACGGCGTCATTACGCCACAGTCTGGTAGTACGGCGTCATTACGCCACAGTATGGTAGTACGGCGTCATTACGCCACAGTCTGACCGTACGGCGTTATTACGCCACAGTCTGGTCGTACGGTGTCATTAAGCCACAGTCTGGTCGTACGGCGTCATTACGCCACAGTCTGGTCGTACGGCGTTATTACGCCACAGTCTGGTCGTACGGTGTCATTAAGCCACAGTCTGGTCGTACGGCGTCATTACGCCACAGTATGGTAGTACGGCGTCATTACGCCACAGTCTGACCGTACGGCGTTATTACGCCACAGTCTGGTCGTACGGTGTCATTAATCCACAGTCTGGTCGTACGGTGTAATTAAGCCACAGTCTGGTCGTACGGCGTCATTACGCCACAGTCTGGTCGTACGGCGTCATTAAGCCACAGTCTGGTCGTACGGCGTCATTACGCCACAGTCTGGTCGTACGGCGTCATTACGCCACATTCTGGTTTTATGGTGTCATTACGCCACAGTCTGACCGTACGGTGTCATTACGCCACAGTCTGGTAGTACGGCGTCATTACGCCACAGTCTGACCGTACGGTGTCATTACGCCACAGTCTGGTCGTACGGTGTCATTACGCCACAGTCTGGTCGTACGGCGTCATTACGCCACAGTCTGGTCGTACGGTGTCATTACGCCACAGTCTGGTTTTATGGTGTCATTACGCCACAGTCTGGTCGTACGGCGTCATTACGCCACAGTCTGGTCGTACGGCGTCATTACGCCACATTCTGGTTTTATGGTGTCATTACTCCACAGTCTGACCGTACGGCGTCATTACGCCACAGTCTGGTCGTACGGCGTCATTACGCCACATTCTGGTTTTATGGTGTCATTACGCCACAGTCTGGTCGTACGGCGTCATTACGCCACAGTCTGGTCGTACGGCGTCATTATGCCAAATTCTGGTCATACGGCGTCATTACGCCACAGTCTGGTCGTACGGTGTCATTACGCCACAGTCTGGTCGTACGGCGTCATTATGCCACATTCTGGTCGTACGGCGTCATTACGCCACAGTCTGACCGTACGGTGTCATTACGCCACAGTCTGGTCGTACGGCGTCATTACGCCACACTTTGGTCGTACGGCGTCATTACGCCACACTTTGGTCGTACGGCGTCATTACGCCACAGTCTGGTCGTACGGCGTCATTACACCACACTCTGGTTTTTACGTTGGACAGCGAGGGACTGACAAACACGGTTTTGTCCCTCTGTGGTTTGGGTCGGCTCAGGTGTTCAGGTGAGCTACCCATCTACCCAAGCGGTTCGCACACACCCAGTGTGAGTGCAGCCCAACTCCACCTCGTGTGTGAGCTGTGTGAAAGTTGTCCTGAAGCTGCAAATGAAGCTCATCAGCATCACAGCAAAAAGGAATTACCTCGTCTCCAATCAAGAACTGGTCATCAATGGTGAACGTGGTGGGATCAGTAGGACTGAGCCACCACATGGGACGATAGATGGGCTTTCCTGTCGTCTGCCACTCCTCTGCATATTTCTTAATCAGTGGGACCACTTCCTTCTGGTGCTTTGCGATGTAGGTCCGAGTCAGATTCAGCAGCTGTGGTTCAACAATCAGGACACACCGAAAAGGAAGCCTTGGTTAGCCAAAAAAACCTGAAGAGGGATAAGAACCGGACCGCTTTCAATCACTCAACGAAAGAAAAACTATTTCAACTCCAGAAAATGTAAGTAAAGATTTTCTAAGTGATGTTTGGAGTGTCTTTTCATCTGAACACCTAGATGAGACAGTAAAGACGTCACACTTTAACTTCATGACTTTATTGTTGCCACGTCTGTCTTTAGTTTCCATGACTTTTCTGAGAAGGTCACATCCTCTCTAACATCCTGGGACTCAAATTGAATTTGACGGCGTTTTTAGGAAAATGTCTTTTTCATGACCAGGACTAAGAGCGTTTGGAATGAATCGAAGTCGCAGCGTGGCTTTGAGTGGATTTTTCTCTAATTGAGAAGCCAGGCATGTGTGGCTTTGAGGTTTTCCACCACTTGATTGAGGCGCTGTCGTTGCAGTGACCTGTCTGCGACTGTCTCGAGTCTCACCGAGTCTGGAAAGAAAGGTGCAGAGTTTCCCTCCGGCAGCACAGGGGCCTGCTGTCCACTGAACATCCACTGACTTCATTCAGCTTTCTCAGTGAAGTGGTGCTGCACACCAACATGGAAAACTCGCGGCTGTCCAAAAGGCTTATTTTTATCCTTGTCACGCGATACAAGTCATAACCACGCCTTCCGTTTTCCTGCCTTCACCTTCTGCTGCTGGGACAAACGGGTCCGTCATTCCCACTCTGTCAAGTCCTCATGGAAATCTTAATCAGCTCACTAAAGTCTTTTTCCAGGACTTGTCCTCAAATTCATTATCATTCCAGTATTGAGCGGGAGCCATAAATCCAGAACAGAGGCTGTAATTCAGAACAGATGGACTCTAAACCACAGGTGGATGAAACCAGGGGGGGGGGGGGGGGGGGGGGGGGGCTGGAAAACTTCTCATCCTCTGAGGGAACAGAAACTCTTTTGGGAACCTGAGCTGCATCGCTGGAGAACTCCTCCGTGTCTGACGTCAGACGCCATTCTCTGTTTTCCTGCAGCCAGAGTCCAGATGAACGGGAACCTGCTGGTTCTGGGCTGGGGGGTCCAAAAACATCTGGTGTCTTCTTTCCAGGAGAAAGAACATGTTCCTCTTGTTTTGTCGCTTTAGCGCCTTTGTGGCTGCTTTGTGGGCGGCTGTGGTGCAGCGGTAGGGTGGTCGACCCATGATCGTAAGATTGCAGGTTCGATTCCCCCTCCTTGCACGCCCATGTCTTGAAGTGTCCTTGGGCGAGACACTGAACCCCACCTTGCCTCTGGTGGGAGGTTGGTGCGAGTGTTCAGCAGCGGAGCCGCCACCAGTGTGTGACTGTAAAGCGCTTTGGGCCTTGAAGGTAGAAAAGCGCTATATAAGTATTTATAAGTATATATAAGTATATATAAGTATACGCCATTTACCACTCGGGACACGACCACCATGTGATAAAATGCCGTCTCCTAATTACAAAAGCTGCGATTCCATTCTGGTCACATGACACCGGAAACGCTGCCGTGATTTGTGGAAAAGCATCAGTCTGTCTCGCTGTGCTGTACTAATTGACTGTATTAGAGAACTGGACTGAGCCCCTCCCCTTTTGGCGTTCCAAACAGGAAGTAACTGCTGATTCCACAGACTTCCACAGAGCAATAACAGCTGTTGGTCATTCTATTGGTCAGAATAAACATTCTGGAACTGATACATTTTTTGAGGTTCTTCATAATCCTCTTTTTTAACAATATTTTTTCTTTTTTTCCAGCTATTCAAGTTATAAACTGACCAATCAGACGCCTCAGTAAAATCATGCAGAGCCTGCTGGCCCCCACATCCAACATTCAAAACGTCTGACAGATTTGATAGAGCCCACTTGCACGTTTTAGGGGTGTGGCATTCCAACAAGCTCACTCCTGACTGGTGAGATATGGTTGCCATAGAAACGTTGACTCCGACCAAACGGTTACTAACAACACCTGGATCCAACATGGCGGCCTCGGTATATCTTGAAAAAATGACAACTGAATTGACTTCATTTGGTTGGAGTTGGAGGTAAATCCGTTTCTAGACGACGTCACTCAGTCCAGTTCTCAGATTCGGTCAGTAACTGGACCCTGAACTACTTTGGTCTCCAGCAGCTTCAGAACCAACCCCAGCAGAACATCAGCTGAGAGGAGCTTCTATGGAAATATCTCCAGCAGGAGCCTACCTGAGCGTGTTTCCAAAAGGTCAAAGACCTGCAGCAGAGCAGGGTTCATACAGGAGCAGGCAAATTCTGTTACAACTGCCCCAACGCAAGGTTCAAGGGCACAAAGACAGCAGAACGTCACGTCAACCGTCCACTCAATCAGCCAGTCATAGCCGAGTCTGTTTTCACTTCCCAAACACAAACTATGACAAAGCCATAGAATAGATTCATTTACAAACCCCTCCAGACACCATACCTGGTCCTCTCCGCAGACCCATGGAGGGGTGTAGAAGGAGATAACGGGGAGAAAGGCTGCAATCTCCAGCCAGCGGATGAACAGTTCCTCATCTGAGACCGGTTCTGCCGACAGAGAGCCTCCTGCCAAGACGGAGAAGACAGATGAAGGCTGGAGGTGATGACGTTGGCGGTCAACGGGATCTTCCACCGATCCAGAGTGGATCTTTATGAGAGTCCTGCTCTGATGGTTTTCTGGTCTGTTTTCAAAGGATTCCCGGTGGTCTTTTCATGATGATGATGCTGTTTTAGCCAAACTATGTGTTGTTTACTTGGACATAGTTTCAGGAAGAGGAAACCAAACGCGTACATGGATGGATCAGGATGGGGCGGAGCTTTTAGCCCGCCGATTGTAGTTTGTAGGACTAAACGACTAAAAGTTTTCCAACAGCGTTTTCTGCTCTGCTAAAGAAATCCTCAGAAATCCGATTTATTTGTAAATGTCCTCCATCATCTGACAAATGCTGCAAGATCACGTTAAAAACACAATTTTCATCAGAGTGGGTCTTCTAAGCCCCTCCCCTTCATGTTTAGGGTCTTCTGGGTCTCAGAACACTAGTCTAAACCCATCAGAACAGCAAAGGGTTCTAAAGTGACCCGGGAGCATTTTCCTACCGACGGCATCTGGAATGAGGAAGTTGTATCCCAGGAGCGAGTGGTGCAGCAGGGAGGGGATGAGCGCCCTCAGTCCCAGCGAGCTCCAGTCGGACTGCAGCGGCGGCATCCTCACGAACAGCGGCTTGTGGCTGGACCTGGGGAAACGGGGACAGGCGCCTTCAGGAGGCGGGGCACGGCCTGCAGAAAGAGGAGGCGGAGCTGGCGTACCGTGTGGCGGCGGTCATGACGGTGGAGTCTCCCATCATAGTGGCCAGGTCAGCCAGCAGTGCGATGTACTTGTCTCCTGCCAGAGCCGGTGGGGGCCGCAGGGCCTGCTCTTCAAACAGATCCCCCTCCCCGCCTTCCAGCGTGACGTACTCCATTCCTAAATGGGCCTGCAGCAATCCGAGTCGGTCCAGGAACCAGCTCACAGCGCCGGGGTTGGTCAGATTCAGTTTCACGCAGAAGTTCCCTCGCCACCGACTCATTATGGGAATCTGGGGAGGATGGGGAGGGGGCGGGTTCAACCTGCTGGTCGTCCTCTTCCAGCAGGTTGGGGGGGGGGGGGGGGGGGGTAATGATCATGGAGTTGCATGGTTTGCATTTCTCAGGTCTCACCAGCTTTCCCTGGGGGGTCGAGGGCAGGCCAAGCCAGTACGCCTCAGTACCGTCAGTCAGGGAGGAGTGGAACCGTGTGCTGTCCACCCCCATGAAGGGGGACAGGGTGATGGAAATGTTGAGAAGCTTCACAAGTGGGAGGTCCCTGGTCTTGGACGGCCCCCTTTTCCTGCCGCTGAGGAAGTCGTGGTCCTGCAGAAACCCGAATGTTTGAGCGGGAAATTCACAATCCCCTAAAATCAACAGATTCAGATCAAAGAGCTTTGAGGACCACCCCCCCCCCCCCCCCTTACTGCCCCCCAGAAGGAGGAGCATCTCTTATGATAATAATAATGGATTTATCTCAAAGTTCTTCCAGTGTGTCCATCATTTATTCATTCTTGGTGATGGTAGCCACTGATGTACCACAGCTGCCCCGGGGCAGACTGACGGGGGGCGTGGCCCCTCTGACCATCACCGGGACATTTATGCACATTCATCAAACCCCCGACCCTTCGTTCATTGGACGACCCGCTCTACCGCCTGAGCCACTGCCGCCCAAAGATGGAACAGACGACGTCTCAGCAGTCCCTGCTGAAGAGTTAAACATGGGGGGCGGGGGGTTATTAATGAGGTTTGCCCCTCTGAGGAGAGGTAAACCTCAGGGGGCCATATTTAACCCTTCATTTTCACAAAGCCCCCCGCTCCTGTGCAGGGGGGGGGGCACGCATGGCTGTTTTTAAGTATCAAAAAACCTGAGATTCCAAGAAGTTCTGTGTGCCCCCCCCCCCCCCCCCCCCCCCCCCCCAGCTGGAAACAGGAACACCCTGTTCTCCACCTGATGCGGAGTGAGAACGGGCGGATCCCCGGTCGGAGCCCAGCGTGGGCCGGTGTCAGGATCGTTAGTCTTGGCTGAGGTCCCATCAGGTCTGCAGCCCCCCAGCAGCACGGTCTCCCCCAGGAGGTTCTGTTTTCTGTTCTCGTCTTTCTTTGTTCAGTTAGGGAACGACAGTCAAAGGCATTCCATCATCCGGTTCCTCACGCCGGCTGCAGACTGGGCTACAGTCTCTACAGGAGCAGATCCAGAACCACCAGAACTTCAGGGAAAGCTCCTTCTAAGGCCAAAGGTCACAGATGCAGCCTGGAAAGCTGCTCATCCGTGACCCTGAGCGCTCAGAAACTCTGACCTGCATCTCTCCTGACGTAAGCTGAGCTGGGATGAAGCAGCATTTTGGGTTTCTGACCTTTAAAACAAACTTCAAGTTCATTTTTAGGGCTGAAAACGGAAATAGATAAGAGTTTTGCAGGTGTTGACCAGGTGTTTACCAGGTGTTGACCAGGTGTTGACCAGGTGTTGACCGGGTGTTGACCAGGTGTTGACCAGGTGTTGACCAGGTGTTGACCAGGTGTTGACCAGGAGTTGACCGGGTGTTCACCGGGTGTTGACCAGGTGTTGACCAGGTGTTGACCAGGTGTTGACCAGGTGTTCACCGGGTGTTCACCGGGTGTTTACCGGGTGTTTACCGGGTGTTCAATCATGCTGACTCAGTACTTCTGACCCTCCCCCCCCCCATACATTTGTTGTTTGTTTTACAGTTTAGATTCTGTTCTTAAGTTCTGTGTCGTCATGGCGATCACGTCCAGAGAAGAACCTGGGGCGGTGTAAGAAATGAAGAACTGCATCGGCAGGAACTGACCATTTCAGAGAGGAGGGTGGTGGAATGCTCGCTGAGGCTGATGACCCCCTCCCCCAGCTGGTGTCTCCTCAGACGGTTAGAGAAGGTCCTCAGCTCCCTCTCCACCTTCAGCCCTGAGTCCACATTGGTGAGCAGCTTCCAAAAGGGCAGCCTGTAGGACACATGGGGGGGCATTCAGGAGTGTCACTGGGGTGGGGGGGCACAGTCACCAAACTCACCACAGCGCCCTCATGCTGGGCAGCTCCCTGCTGCGCTGCAGGAGCTGCTGCTGGGCCCCCTGGTGAGCGGCCCGGAGGTGGGGAGCAACACACACGCTGTACTGCAGCAGGGGGCGCTCCAGACCCGCCCGGGACTGCAGGCAGAACTGCTGCCGACTGTCCAGGCCCAGCTGCAGGGGGATGTCGGGGGGAACCAGCACCGCCACACCTGCAGGCCACAAACAAACGTTACTGATGGGATGCATCAGGACAAACGGCAGATCAGGCTCTGATCCTGAGGTCCTGATCCTGCAGGTTCTGATCCGGAAGCAGAGCATATGTTCAGATCCGGATGGAGAACGGCGCTGCAGCATCACCGCTTCACCTCAGGCTGTTTGGAGGCGGAGCTTCTGCTTCCAGAGGAACAGCTGATCTTTCTCCGGTCTGACCTTCATCCAGACGTTTGTGAAACATCTTCCTCCAGTGAGGGTCCCTCTCTGACTCCTTTGATGTGGTTGGTTCGGTTCTGCTGAGGGACATTTAGTTCTTCCCAGACCCAGAAAATTCAGTTCCCTGAGTGAGGAGAACCTCCGGATCCAAAGGGAAAATGACACGACGGGATGTTTTGAAGCGGAAACTACTTGGCTCATGTGGTGGAATGACTGGAATGCCTCCTCTTCCTCAGGTTACTCTCACCCCCCCTGACTCTCACTTTCTCCTTCTCGCCATCTGCAGGTGTCGGCCCCCCTAAACCGCGTGGGCTGAAAACCGGGTCTAAAGGCCCGTACACACCGGGACGAATATTCGCCAGGCGTTATTCACCAGCGTTTTTCGCCACGTTTTTTGTGTTCACACCCAGGCGATTTTCGCTGACGATGAGTGGAGTGAACATGCAATTTAAATCCCTGACATTAGATGGCGCTTAATGTAAACAGAAATACTCCTGTACACAAGGTGGCGCTGCGCAACTTTACGATTCTTAAAGTCGCTTTTCACTCAGAAGAAGAGAGCAAGTATTTACACGCTTGTCAGAATCAAACAAAGAAAACATGAATATTTCAAGCACCAGTAGCTCCAACTGGTGCTTGGTTCGGGGATATTTTAGAATGTCCGTCATTATTTCTTCGCGGCAGTGTAGACGCTACTTGGCGTCTATCTTCTTCGCTGGTATGTGTGCTCAGCAAGGCAGTTTTGTGTTTGAGCGCCCCCAAGTTGGGTTTTACTGTAACTTCAGAAGCTCCAGACACGTGTGCAAAAGCGCCGTTCTCATTGGTCGAGCCAGAGGCATTGGTTTTTTTTGACGCTTTGACGCGTGGCGTTTTTTCGCGTCGGTGTGCACACTCTCATTGGTGCCCTTTGTTTAGTCACGAGGCGTAAGCCTGAGAGCTGGGCTGTCCTCAGACCCGCTTTCTGGTTTCAATGTGCTGTTCTCATGCAGGCGGGTTCTGGTGTTCGGGTTCTAATCGGATTCCTTCAGATCAGGATGTAAGAAGGGCTTAAGCCGCAGAAGAGCCGTCCGCCTCCCAGAGATTCTCACGTGTTTGCAACGGAGAATGTCAAAGAGATCCTGGTGACACCTGAGCTGCTGACGGTCTGGCTGTGGATCCGTGAGACATGAAACCCACAGTGGACCTGGAAACCATGCTGAACACAGAACCAGCAGAACTAGCAGGTCCAGCAGAACCGGCAGGACCAGCAGAACTAGCAGGTCCAGCAGAACCAGCAGGTCCAGCAGAACCGGCAGGACTAGCAGAACCGGCAGAACCAGCAGGTCCAGCAGAACCAGCAGGTCCAGCAGAACCAGCAGAACTAGCAGGTCCAGCAGAATCGACAGAACCAGCAGGTCCAGCAGAACCAGCAGGTCCAGCGGAACCAGCAGAACTAGCAGGTCCAGCAGAACCAGCAGGTCCAGCAGAACCGGCAGAACCAGCAGGTCCAGCAGAACCAGCAGGTCCAGCAGAACCAGCAGAACTAGCAGGTCCAGCAGAATCGACAGAACCAGCAGGTCCAGCAGAACCAGCAGGTCCAGCGGAACCGGCAGAACCAGCAGAACTAGCAGGTCCAGCAGAACCAGCAGGTCCAGCAGAACCGGCAGAACTAGCAGGTCCAGCAGAATCGACAGAACCAGCAGGGTCCAGCAGAACCAGCAGGTCCAGCAGAACCAGCAGGTCCAGCGGAACCGGCAGAACAAGCAGAACTAGCAGGTCCAGCAGAACCAGCAGGTCCAGCAGAACCGGCAGAACCAGCAGGTCCAGCGGCACCGGCAGAACCAGCAGGTCCAGCAGAACCAGCAGAACTAGCAAGTCCAGCAGAACCAGCAGGTCCAGCAGGTCCAGCAGAACCAGCAGAACTAGCAGGTCCAGCAGAATCGACAGAACCAGCAGGTCCAGCAGAACCAGCAGGGCCAGCGGAACCGGCAGAACCAGCAGAACTAGCAGGTCCAGCAGAACCAGCAGGTCCAGCAGAACCGGCAGAACCAGCAGGTCCAGCAGAACCAGCAGGTCCAGCGGAACCGGCAGAACCAGCAGGTCCAGCAGAACTAGCAGGTCCAGCAGAACCAGCAGGTCCAGCAGAACCGGCAGAACCAGCAGGTCCAGCAGAACCAGCAGGTCCAGCGGGACCGGCAGAACCAGCAGGTCCAGCAGAACCAGCAGGTCCAGCAGGTCCAGCAGAACCAGCAGGTCCAGCGGAACCGGCAGAACCAGCAGAACCAGCAGGTCCAGCGGAACTGGCAGAACCAGCAGAACCAGCAGGTCCAGCAGAACCGGCAGGTCCAGCAGATCCAGCAGAACCAGCAGGTCCAGCAGAACCAGCAGGTCCAGCATGTCCAGCAGAACCAGCATGTCCAGCAGGTCCAGCATGTCCAGCAGAACCAGCATGTCCAGCAGGTCCAGCAGGTCCAGCAGAACCAGCAGGTCCAGCGGAACCGGCAGAACCAGCAGGTCCAGCAGAACCAGCAGGTCCAGCAGGTCCAGCAGAACCAGCAGGTCCAGGTTCTGCAGACCGCTCACTCAGGGGCAGAGCCGTGAAGGTCCATCCCGGCGCCAGGAGGGCGTTTTCACGACGCTCCAACTTTCCCATAAAACTCTGAATGTGACCTTCAGGCAGCAGAAACTTCAGGAGAACGAAGCTCTCTGGACACACATGAAGGCTGTTGCACGTGCACGTGCACACTCCTCACACACACGCCTGTTGGAGCAACAACAATGGAAAGTTAGCTGCTGTGGCCAACCTTCACCCCCCCGGCTGCCGGATGGAACGGTCAAACGCTGACATCGTCAATAAGCAACAGGAAAGCTGTTTGATGTTCTTCTCGTGGGGGGGTTGAAGGTTACGCAGATGATCCAGCAGACCGGGCTTCAGGCTCGCACAGAACCGCATGAACCGGTCCCCGTCTGGTTCAGCCTATGAGCGCAGAGAAAGTTCTGGTCTTTGCAGAACCTCCTCTGGAAACACGGGACTGGGCGGAACCTCTTCAGATCATGAAGTGGAGCGTCCACTGGAGGGAGGAAACCTCTAGTTTTGGTGAAAACCAAAGCCCCCCCCCCCCCCCCCCTTTGATGGGGGGGGGGGGCTTTGGGGGGGGCTGGTTTTCTTTTCTTACACAATGTTCCGTGTGTGAGAACAAAGATAATCTGCTTTGTATCAAAGCCCGAGGGGGGGGGGGGGGGTTCTTAGAACAAACACCAGATTAAGACGACTTGAGTCTAAAGTTCCCGGCTTAATGCCCCCCCCCGCACATTCCACATCAGTCACATTAACCATTCACATCCGCCGCCGCTTCCCACCTTCCTCTTTGCCCCGGGACAAAATCTGACCCCCCCATCTAACCTGCTCTCTTTATAGAGACAACCCCCCCCCCCCCGTTCATTTAGGGTGTTTGGGGGGGCTTCCCTCCGTCCATCTGCGAGGTGACTATGAACACAGCACTGGGGGGGGGGGTCTTTACTGTCGCCCTGATGTCACCTGCAAGTGTGTTTTCATTTCCATTTGTTTGTGCTTCCACACCCCCACACCCCCACACCCCCACACCCCTGAGCCCCCGAGCCCCCGGGCCCCCGGGCCTCACCTGAGGAACCCAGGAAGTAGCGTTCCAGCACCGAGCCAAAGCCGTGGGGGGCGTTCCTCAGGTCGCTGACCACGAAGGGCTGCATGGTGACGTTCTGGTCATTGATGGGCCAGGTCTGCCCCCGCACGCTGGCCCCCCCGTACCACGACACGTTGACCATGGAGAAGCAGCTCTGGAAGGAGAGCAGACAGTGAGACCCCCCTGAGACCCCCCCAGGAGAGAAACACCATGACCTCCACAGAGAAGCTGAATGTGAGAAACCTGAGGGGGGGTCAGGGGTCAACAAAACTTCACGAGGCCTCTGTGTTAAGACCCCCCCATTTGAGGCAATACTTTCTAGAAACTGCTTTGGCGTTATTTTCCAGATGGGGGGGTGTCAGATCAGATGGGGGAGGGGGGTCAGATCAGATGGGGAGGGGGGGATCAGATGGGGGAGGGGGTATGATCATATGGGGGTGGGGGATCAGATGGGGGAGGGGGCGTCAGATCAGATGGGGAGGGGGTCAGATCAGATGGGGAGGGGGTCAGATCAGACGGCGGGGGGGGTCAGCAGACTAAACTTGATCCTTTCAGTAAAAACAGAATCTCCGCTGAAACTTTTTCTCTTCCAAAAATCCAAAAAGCTAAACTTTTCTGCTCATCTTCTCAGTTTGGGCGGGGGCCCATTTTTCACCTGAGCTCCACTCAGGTTTTACCTGCGATGCGTGGAGGGGCGTTTGGATGATTTGTGCGCATGAGGCTACATTTTGCGCGCGGTGACCCCGCGTGCGCACCCACCTTCAGCTCCACATGGCAATGCACCGGCGCCCACACCATGCTGTAGCACTCCGCGTCCGAGTCCTCCCCCGGCTCCAGGGAGATCTTCACGTCTGCCACCGAGTCCCACGTGTAGCAGAACTCGGTTTTGTTGAGCCAGCACAGATTCCTCACGAACGGAACCTCGGTATCGGGGTTCCCGACGTTCCCGACATCTATCTCCACGAAGGTCCGGTCCTCCGCCAGAGTCTGGATGACCAGCGAGTGGGTCCTCCGCTCCCAGATCAGTCCGCTGAAAGCCCCCCTGAGGATCCAGTTTTTGTTGGGCTGGTCCACCACTTGCCAGTAAATGATCCCGATGGTCATCACGAAGAAGACAGCAACCCCCAGACAGGCGATCGCTCCTTTCCAGGTCTCGTTCATCTCCTTGGAGCCCGTGTCCCACGTCACCTCTGGGATGGGGCTGGGGTTCCTGTTCCGGGCGTGGGGCATGACGTTCCGGGGATCAGACAACAATCACACAGCAGAAAGGCTGCAGGAGTGTCCGCGCGGCTTCATGGTGTCCTAATGTTTGCTGGAGGCTGCAGCGTGGAGCGGTGTGCTCGTGATCCTCCCAGCGTCTCTGCTGCGTTCGTGCGCAACTGTGCCAAGAGCGCAGCGCGGTCATGCGGAGAAAGCTGCGGGCAGAGCCGATCCCCGCGCGCCAGAGGATGAATGGAGAAGTGGCTGAACTGCTCCCGGTAGAAGCTGCATTCAAATCCCCCCCCCCCAGCCCAGTGTGGCACCACTGCCCACGAATAGCTCCCGAGACGTCGGGCTGCTTCTCCTGCACTTTCTGACATAACGCCGGGAAATGGAGGGCAGCCTGTGGTTATGGAGACTCTTGAAGCCCCCACCCCATGAAGAAGAAGCCGCCGGCAGCCTAGAGAAAAGCAACCCCACACGCTGCCCGCGTGCGTGATGGTGGATTCTCCGTGCGCAAAAGCGGCGCAGTTTTCATCTGGTTTGAACGTAACCCTGACCGTGTCAGGGCACACGCGCCACCACGGCAGATCACGTGATCTCCCCACTTTTCACATTTACAGTAAAAAGACCAAAAGTTCTGTTGGTTCATCTGATTCAATTTTAATTCAATTGTATTTCTTTGGCCCAATGTTTGCACCAACAGGCGCCTCAATGGGCTTCACGCCTGTGATATTTGTGAAAAAACACCAAGTCCCAGAATTCAACGCGTGATGGCTAATCTAGACTAAACCAACATCCCTGCCCTTATAGACCCTCCTTCTCTGCAAGGATAAACTCCTAAAGACAGCTCAGGGGGGGTCCACAGGAAGGAGGGATCCTGGAGGGGAGTGGGACAGAATGGCTCTGCACTAAGCAGAGGCATGGAGAACTAAAGGATCAAGAGTAGAGAGATCTGAGGAAAACTATGACTCCAGAACAGAAAGTGAGTTTAGTTCTGCTTTAATTCCAAAACTAAAAGTGTCTGCTGCAGGACAGAAAACAGGAACACAATTCAACCTTCTGCGAATGAGGAGTCACCTTTTCATCAACAAACATCAGCTGAGGTCAGAAATAAACCGAAGAGACGAGCGATGCAGAGCCTGACCTTCAGACGAACCCCGGGGTCGGTGACGTGAACGTCACTGAGGTTTCTCCTGGAAATGCTCTGTTTGGATTTCAAACTCAAATGCTCGGCCTGTTTGTGATCATCACAGGAAGCGAGATGTTCAGTGGAACTCGTGCAGAAACAGGGCAAAGAGTCGGAGGTGGCGGATCCGCCAGCATCTGAGGTGTCTGCTTCACATCTGCTGTCAATCACAACAAAAGGCTGATCGATGTGGCCTCAAACAGCAGCGTGTCTTCAGGCTGAACCCCAGAGTTCTGCTTTGCTCCTGAGAGCATCAGCTGACTGTTCCCTTTGACCCCCCCCCCCCCCCCCCCTCATGCAGCACATGGTGGGGGCAAAGACACAGGGTGAGGATGTGGGGGAACCTGCTGCCTCCATGATGGAGGTCCAGGAGCAACGGCAGAGCTCCGGTCATCAGATGGAAACTGTCATGAACCAAGGGGAGGAGCTTCCACTTCAGAGACGGCCTGCAGCCCTGCACGTGCACGCTGGGCTGCACATGCACGCTCGGCAGACGGCGTGTGCATTGGGAGCCTGAACCTCGGCTGCAGCACAGCCACACTCCTGGGTCAGAGGTCAAGCAGATGACTTTAGGAGGGGAGGCTCTGAACTTAACACGCCAGCTGGATTGCCCGTCACGGCTAATAATAGTTTGCAGACTGGTGCATGGCATCCCCCCACCCCCCACGGGAAGAAAGAGGAGAATCTGAGCTGAACCCGCTGCTCCCTCTGTCACGGCGTTTGGTGTTGACGGAGTTTGATGGCGAGGGACGCAGACAAGCTAACGGTTTGCCTCCCCAGCACGCCGCTGGCCTCCTTCACGCTGCAGCAGCGTCATCACAGGAAACCCTCCTGAAAGTTCCCGATGCCCCCTGAAGCTGCAGTGCATGCTAACAACAAACTACCTGTGTGGCAGCAATCCCAGCATGCATTTCCCCATCACCTGTGGATCCATCTGCAACCTCGCACGAGTGGAGTCCTGCAACAGCAGACGACAAAATGACAACAAGAAGGGTCCAACAGTCCGTCTGATGGTTTCAGGAAACGGCTCGCAGCCTCCAGACGCTTCAGACTGAAACTGACGGATTTCTTTGCTGTTTTTTCACAGCAAACTTCCTCCACAGCAGCTAAATGCTGAAGATCATCAAACTGGGATTCTGCCGCAGAGAAAAGAAAGAAAAAGACGAAGAATCAAAGAATCTGTCACAAAGGACGGAACAGACACACACACACACATGTTGTGTGTACAGTAATGAGTAAGTGAGTTTTCTGCTCCTCTGGAGCCGTTTATGTGCAGACTTCGTGGTTTACTTCCTTTTTTATTTCTTCTCATAATAACTGAATTTTTGCCACAACAGCAAATCTAGTAATGCGCTGAAACATCGACTGGAGCTGACAAAGTTCTACCATCGTGTCTGGATCTTCAATTTACTGCTTCCTCTCAGATTTTTCCAGGATATTTAACACCAACAACTTGCCCGAGTTCCAGGGGAAAGTTTCCATCGGGCCTCGGCGCTTGAACTTGGCGGGACGTTCAGACCCGAGAGTTTCCGTCTGCTTCCGCTGTGAAAATGTTCCTTCGTCCACAGGAGCAGTCTTCCTCTCTGCTGACGCCGGCGCTCCCTGCTCTCCACGTGTTCTTCTAAGGTTTTTTTGACCCTTTTTGTTCAGCAGAAGGTAAGCTGCCATGTGGGGGGGGCGGCTGGATGGGCACAAACCCAAACTCCTCAGGAGAAAGCTGGACGTGCCGGGCCTTCAGGCCTCATTTCCACTCCAAATCAATCTTTAATGGAAGAGGCATATTGTGATTGCACATGCTGCATGCGTGTCACAGGCAAACATGGCTTTGTGACAGGCGTGTGCATGTGACGGAGCGACACGGACCCAGCTGAGGAGCCGAGTCGTTCACTTTAGTGAACTGCTCCAAAACGTCCTTTAATAAACGGCTACAATTGAATCAAAAAGGAAATGAGATCTTTGGAAGAACTGCAACACGAGCAGTACGTTTGGAAAAAGCAATAAAATATAATAACATGCAGTTTAACTTCACACTCTCCAAAGGAGCACAGCTGTGTTCAGGATCCAACAATCTGTTTTTATGAACAGCAGTGGAAAACAGCGTGAGACCTGAAGGCTGCAGGTCCATGCGGGGCTCTCTGAGCCCCCCCTCTAAACAGAGCCTGCTCTGCCAAACGCCGCCGCTGAGGTCACGGATGCAGCTACTGCATCACCTGCAGCCGAGGAGGAAGCGGAGTGCAAGACAAGGAAAGATTCACCACGATGACGGATGGTTCCTGCACTACCAAGGTCCCAGGAAATAGTCTGATCCATGGAGAAGAGTTCAACCAACACACACCTGAAAAAGAGCTGATGGCTGTCAGTGCTGCCAGAGTAGAAAAAGAAAAAGAGAGACATTTTTCTGTCAAAGCTGTGTTTGCTGGACGTGTAACGATGAATCCATTTCTACCATCCAATCAGATCCATCCGTCTGAGGCAAATTGTTAATCGGATCAAATCAACTTAAAGCGTTAAAAATTGTGTTGCAGCAGAAACGGATGAGTCCATCATTCCAGTCCAATGTGTGGAAAGACTTTGAATATGTTATAGTTGAAATCTATACTGAGGATGGCAATATTGTAATCACAAATTTGTTTAACCCCTGTAAAAAACGTAGCCTTGAGAAATGACAAGAGCTTCCAATGGACAATATTTTGGTGATGGGGGAATTTGATGCACAAAACCCCTGAGGGGTATTAGAAATGATGAAGAGGGGAGACTTTTTGAGGATAAAGACTTGGTCTGTTTGAATGATGGGGCTGCGACTCGGCTTGGTGCTAGATCAGGAAACAAGACGTAATAAAAGCCAATAGGCAGTGATCATTACCCCATCCTTATCAGAATCAGAATCAGAATCACTTTATTTGCCAAGTACAGCGCATGTACAGGGAATTTGACTTCGGTTACTTGTGCTCTCGTGCAAACTAGCAAGGTAGAAGGATAAATAATAAAGGGATAAATAATATAAAAGAAAGTAAGTGTAAGGTAGCTGTATGAATAAATAAACATAACCAAATAAGGAAATAGATTGAAATAACAAGACAAAAAGATAAAAAATGAAAAATGCAGCAGCAGTAATTCCAGTATTGCTATAAAGTAGGAGTGGATGCAGATCACATCCACCAAGTGGCTATTGAGACAGGCCAAGTGGGACTTGTTGGGGCATATATGTGATCTGAAACTTTAAAGACAGTATGGGACAAAGTGTACATGAATTTACCAGAAATATCTGTGAAATAATTCTGAGGGCAACAAAACAATCAATTCCTCAAAGCATGGCAAGAGGAGATGCAGAATAGTGCCGTGGTGGACGGAGGGACGTACCAAAGTCCTTCAATCTGAGAATTAAGCTTTGAAACTATTGATTGTTTTCGGATCCTACTAGTGTGTAGAAGATTACAAGCTGCTGTCAGAAAAACAATCAAAATCACTAAGAGAGAATATTGGAGGGCATTTTGTGATACAATTGGTCGACAAATGGATATAAATAAGATATGGGGAAGAATTGGATGAATGGAATTCAGAGAGAATGTGGATTCCCAGTTTTGATGAACAGCAACATCAGACGGAGACAAAGCTGAAATGATGGCGGTGAGATTTGGCAAACTTCAGAGTTCTGACAATGTAGGAAGAGAAGGACAACCGAGACGGGAAGAATTGTTGAGAAACGATGGCCAAACACGAGAAAGAAGACGTTTCACAGTTAATTTATTGAATATTTATTTTACTAGGACAGAACTGAATAAAGCTTTACACAAGAGTCATGGAATCTGTTACACCATGAGAAAAAATCGAAGTGACTTGTCTCAGGACCTGTTGTTGGAACCTTAAAGAAAGTAGGTTGCTAACAGCATGGAAGGAAGCAATTTGGATCAGGATAAACAAACCTGGGAAAGACTAATCAAACCCTGAGCACCACAGGCTGATTGCACTACATTTACAAAATAATGGTAAAAATGACAAAGAAAAGGGGGAAGTATTTTGGTCCGGTGGACTTTCTCTACCCACTCTGGTGGGTAGAGAAAGTGTTGTGGCTGTATTCTTTGATATTGAAAAGCATGGACATGATGCGGAGGGAGGGAATATCGATTCAGTTGGGTAAGCTAGGGGGATGTGGGAACATGTATAACTGGATAAAAGACTTCTACAAGAGAGAACAATTTAAGTTAAATAGGTGAACAGTATTCTTCAAAGGTCAATGTGGATAATAGAACCCCACAAGGAAGCATTGTCAGTCCATTGCTATTTTGGATAATGATAAATGATAGGTTTGAAGGGATTGGGGGGGGGGGGGGGGGGGGGCTTCCCTTTTTGCTGATGATGGTGCTATTTGGAAGAGAGGCATGACTTTGGTCCATGTGACTAGAAAAGTACAGTCAGGACTCAAAGAGGTAGACGATTGGGCCAGCATATGGGGATCTACGTTTTCAGTGGAAAAAAACAAAGGTGTGGACAAAGGTGTCAGACAAAAACTAGGGCTTAGTACAAAATGTACGTGGGAAGGTGAAGAATTAGAACAAGTCAAGAAATGTAGATATTTGGGATTAGTTTTGGATGAAAAGCTAACATGGAATCATCATATCAATCGTATAGTGGATAAATGTAAGAAGGTTCTTGACATGATGTGATGCTTAGTGGGAAGGGATTGTGGTGCAGACGAGCTATGGTCAAAGCTCATCAGAGCCACGTTTGGCCATGCCAGTGCTGGATATGGTTCAGCATCAACAAACAGTCTTGGGAGGCTGGACAGAGTCCAGTTTGAAGCTTGAAGGATTTCAATGGGAGCGTTTTACACGACACCAACAGCATACTTCAGATTTAGAAGACAGAACTGCCGTTGGATTTGTGGAGGTTACAGCTGGATTTACAATACTGGGCCAACCTAAAAGGGCATAAACTGAATCATCCCACCAAAAATATATTGAATGACATTTTGGAGACACAGAAAAGAGGAATCAAGAGTTTTGATGGGTAATAGGACAGAAAACGCTAGAAATGGGGACAGATCTTGGGTGTGGGGGTGCGTGGTGGGGGGGTGGGGTGGTGGTCTGGCTTGGCTTGGGGGGGTGGTCCCTTTGCCTGTGCTGGGGGGGGTTGGCGGGGGGCCCTGCTCGGGGGGGGGGGGGGGGGCAGTGGCGCTGGATGGGCTGCCCATCTGCACCTGGGGCTGGGATCGGCCCTTCCCTGGCTCTGGGACGGGACGCTCTGGGTGTCATCCGCTTCGGCTGCGGGGTCTGGGGTGGGGTGGGGTGGGGGGCTTGTCGGCCCTGTCCTGTGGGGGGGGCGTTCTGGGGGTGAGGGGGGGCCCATTATTGGTACGGGTCGGGGGGGCTAACGGGTCGGGGTCTCCGCTGAGGCAATCAGTGGTTGCCTCGGCCGGTTGGCCTCCTTGGTCCCGTCAAGGCCTGACCAGAGCTCCTCTAGGGCCGGCGTCTGGGGGTGGGGGCCTGGGCTTGCTCCGGGGGTGGCGATGCTTTCTGGCTCCTCTCTCTCTGTGTGGGGCGGGTGGTGCCGGGCCTGGGGTGTCGGCGCCTCCGGGGGTGGGGCCCCTGGGCTGGGTGGCCCTGGCCCCTTTGCTGGGGGGGGGGGCTGGGGGACGGCTGTTTGACCACCAGGGGACAGTCTACCAGCTGTCCCCAACTTACCCCCTTCCTCATATAACCTCATATTAGGGTGAGGGGGTGGGGGGTCTAGCCTGCGATGCGCCTTGGGGGGGGTTCCTTGGCAGTGGCCCCCCTCCTATGGTTTCCGTATGGAGTGGCCCCCCCCTCTTTCGGTTTTATTTGCACCTTAGACATGTAGGGTCCTTGGTAGGGGGGGTGCTTGGACATCACTGCCAGCAAGCAGCGGATGTCCTCCTAGCACCCTACCTGCCAATTTTAACCGCACCTTAGACATTTAGGGCCCCTTGGTGGGGAGGGTGAGGGGACATCACTGTGAGTAATCAGGAGATGTCCCCTTAGTGCCCTACTCACCATTTTTAACTGCACCCCCCTTAGTACACACACCCCTCCCCCTTCAATATATACATTTCAACATAAACAAACACACACGCACACACATTTTGCAAGGAAGGTGGGACCTGGGTCCATCTGTCCCCTACCCCTTCTCTGGTGGGGGGTGCGGGCCCCTTGGCGACGGCGGGCGTGTCCCCTGGGTGCCGGCTCCCTGGGCCCGGCGGTGCTCTCTCCGCACTGTGGGGGGGTTCATATTACACCTGAGCCGGGGTGTTCGTGTCCCTGGGGGGTGGGTCCTGGTCCTTGCCCCTGAGCGCTGGGCCCTGCCAAACTTCCAACAGTGGCCGAGCCTGGTCGGGCCATATTTATAACACCCCTTGTGGGCCACCCTTTTTTCCCCGGGGTTCCCCCCTCCTGGGCGGGGGCGGCGGGCCCCTGCCTTGCTCCTCCCTGGACCAACCGTGGGCCGGGTGGATGGCTGCGTGGAGTGCGGAGCGGGTCTCCCTTGGGGGGTCCTGGCTCGTACCTGGGGTTGGGGCGGGGGGATGCCCGGAACTCCTGGGGGCCGGTGGGGTGCTCGTCTGGGGCTGTGGGCGCCCTTCTCCGGTGGGGCCCTGCGTTGGGCTCTCCCGGCGCGGCGGGGGGGCTGCTTTCCTGGCTGGGCTGGGGCGGCGCTCTCTTTCCCTCCGCTCCTCCCTGCTCTCTGCCTCTGGGGGCCTCGCGGCGGTCCTGCTGGCCCTGGCCTGGGTGGCGGTCTTGGTCGCCCGGGGGGCGGTTGTTCCCTGCCTGTTCCCGTGTGGCGGGGGAATTCCGGCTGCCGCTGCTGCTGCGGCGGGGGTCTTGGGGTGGGGATGGCTGTACTCTCTCCCTCCTTCTTTTCACATTCCACTATCCATTTTAGAAGAACATAAACACTCACCTGAGCACAGGTGTTAGCTCACCTTTGCACTAATAGTTTGCATGATTGAATGAATGAAAGATTTCACACTAGTTGGTTTAAAGGCATAGGTATGCGTTCGTGAGCACTATCTGTTTTGTGTACATGTCGACATGTGGACATTTTTGCAGCTAGCAGGTGTGTTGATAACATTTGAGTGTGTGTGTGGATAGGCCCCGCCCTTTTTGTACTACATTTGAACCGTACCGTAATGATAAACAACCAGTAAACCTGTCTGCTGTATGCTGCTTCATGGTCTTATCCCCCTTCCCCTCCTATTATCACCCTCCTACCCCCCATCTCTCTAGCGTCCCTCTCTCTTCTTCCCCTCTTTCCTTTTCCGTCCGGTCCAACACCAAAGATTTTCAAACATGATTGAAATTAATAAAGTTTGGCCTCAATTCCAAAAGGGGTTTATTCAGACATACCTTTGGTTTGTCTGAAGATTCATAACCCCTCTTGTTAAAGTAAAATATGTCCAACACAAGAGGCCCTCAGCTCTCATCTGCCTGCCTAGCTGTTGGACAGGACAAGTAAAAAAATAAATAAATAAAAAAATAAAAAAATAAAAATTAAAAAAAAAAGAAATGGGGACAGATAATCTTGACATCAGTCCCTCTGTGCCATTGCCAGTGCTGCTGCTGTGGTTGATTATGGAGAGTTTAGGATTCAGGATTCAAGGATTAAAGGTTTTATTGCCGTTTGCACATGCGGTACATCGGAATTTTTTTTGGCATCTCTCATGTCACGGTAAGTTAAAAAGGACAAAAAAACTGAAGAAAAATAATAAAAAAATAAATAGAATAAAGTTAAAAGTCAAAATTAGACAACAAATTTACAAGGTATATAAAAAAATATAAATATGAGTAAAATATGAATATGAATATTGCAGCGGCCCAGTCTGTACAGAAGAATTATTGCACATATTATTGTTTATTGCACTCAGTAATTCAGTCCGGTCTTCCCTTTCTGATGTCCTCTGCCAGCATTCTGATTGCTGTTGGGAAGAAGCTGTCGTGGAAGCGTGTGGTGTGTGCGTGGAAGCGTGTGGTGTGTGCGTGGATGCTTTAAGGCCTGCGGTGTCTGAGGTTGTGGCCTGAGTCCACACACTGGATCAGTCCATGAGCAGGGTGGTGTCTGTCTCTGATGATCTTAGAGACTCTCCTCCTGCAGAGCTGTTCATAGATGGTCTCCATGGATGGAAGGTTGCAACCTATAATGTTTCCCGCTGTGTTGATGAGCCTCTGCAGCATCTTCTTCTCTTTTATGGTGGTGTTACCAAACCAGGCTGTTAGTCCGCTTGTGAGGATGCTTTCCACAAGCCCCCTGTAGGCTTGGGTGAGGGTCCGGCGCTTGAGACCGGCCTTCTTCAGCAGCCTGATGAAGTACAGCCTCTGCTGGGCTTTCTTCACCGTGGCAACAGTGTTTCTTTCCCAGCTGAGGCTGTTGGTCGTCTGCAGACCCAGGAACCGGTGGCAGTCGGTCCGCTCCACCACAGTCCCGTTGATGATGAGCGGTTGATGTGGTGGTGCTTTCCTTCTGTAGTCCACGATTATTTCTTTTGTTTTCTCTACGTTGAGAACAAGGTGGTTGTCCTCTCCGTAGATGGTGATCCTGTGCACCAGGTCTCTGTATGCAGACTCGTCCCCTCCTCTGAGGACGGTTGTGTCGTCTGCATACTTGATGATGATGTTGTTGGAGTCGGGGGAGGTGGGCTTTGAGCTGAGGCAGAACCCCTGCCTGCCTGCCACCCCCTGTTCAGTGGATTTATCACTGTTAAATATTAGATGCAAATCCCGTAGTCCTCCTATAATACAAGGATACATAAATTAATACAGTGGTTATGTAGAAATATACAGTAACGCATCAAAGGGTCCTACGGGGGATCTAGGTACGGCATTTGTAATTCCTGAATTAATTTTGATTTTTCGAAAGAAACTCCGTTTGGAAATTTCAGTGTAGGCAGTGGAAATTGTTGTGTCTGCAATGGATCAGACCACTGAAGAGCCTTATATGCTCTGCGTGTCATTAGAGAGTATAAAAGCAGTTATTCAGACAGCAGACCTGATATTTCAATGGACATATCAGGACATTACATAAAATCCTCCACTAACAAAAAAGCTGTTGGAACAGTTGAAACATGGTCTCTTTTGAAACTTCAACAGATTCCTTTGCCTTTATTATTTTTGTTTTATTTTTACTTAACCTGTTTTACATTGTTATTATGGTTTTTTGATTTTTTGTTCATTTCCCTAGCAAACGTGAAAATTGTCCTTTATACACAGTGTGGAGTTTTGTATTTAGTATTTTGCATGTACAATATTTGTTACTAAAGTTTTAAAAAAAGGACAGACATAATACAGTTTACAGTCAGCAGGACTCTGTTGTATTTATGTGGATACCGGCACACATAGGAATTCAAGGAAATTAGGTAATGAATAGGAAATATTAGACAGATGACAAAGCAGGGGTGGGGCAATAAAGGAAGGTGGTATTACAGCATCCGGAGGGTTGTTGGGAAGATGGAATCTGCTGGACGTACGATACCAGAGAGCATGGTTGTGTCTAGACTTAGATCTGGTCACACATCAATGGAAATTCTAATCTTTTTAAACTAGGAAAACATATGAACGGTAAATGTGATGCAGTTGATGAAGGACTGTCTTGTAAGGAAAGGGATAAACTGGGAGGTTACAGATATTTTGGGTGACACCAGCAAATATTCGGTTCTGATTTGCTTCTTTAGGAAGACAAAATGATAATAAAAATGTAAGGGGATTCATACGTTCTTATTATTATTATTATTGTTATTTTATAGGCTGCTTACACTGTAAGTTGAGAGGAAATACATTTAATCTGTGCTGAATATCATGTGAATGAAGTATATTTGACAAACAAAGCTGACTTTGACTTGAGTAACTTTCTGACCCACACTCCACACCAGTAGGTGGCGGTAATGCACTTCGACGCTGTGTACCATCCGCAGTAAAACTCCACCAAATAAGGAGGAGGGGGAGGGGACCAATGAGTTATATCACTAGAGGAGACATCACGTGATTCCTCATGGGAGGAGAGCACCGCCATCTTGGTGAGGTCAACTTACTGCTGCAGTGAATGCATGTGATTACATTTTTTGCATAATACCAGTTCATTGTTTGGGTTTCAACTGCCAAAATCAGAGAAATGAGTCCATGAAGGAGGAAGGTATATCATTTCAAAGGTAAGTACTATAATTTTTTTCTTTTTATGCTGCAGGGGCTTCATTAATCGTACACATGTTGACATGCATGATGCTGCAGGGCTGTTATCAACATGCTGCATGATGTACGGAGAATTTGCTGTCGACATAAATGTACATTTTATTTTGCTAAACCTGTATACAGCATACTAGGCTATTATAGTGATATAGATTTATACATTTCTGACTCAGTGACTGAACTTTTCCTGCAGGTTTCCAATGGATTCAGACTTAAGGAAAAAGTGGATCTTAGCAATAAAAAGAGCTAATCCAGATGGATCACTGTGGTACCAACTAGTAATACAGTCTGGATATGTTCAGAACATTTTGTGGAAACACATTTTGATGAGAGGCCAGACTGTTTGCTTGAAACCCGACACCATAACATCTGTGTTACACAAATTGATCACTCACATGAATCAGTATAAATCTATTATTTTTATTTGTTGTTGTTGTTTTTTTTTAGGATAAATCTATTGTTTACTTTTGTACTTCTTTTGAAAATTTTATTATTATTATTATTATTATTAGACTTATTTTTTATTGTTTATTTACTTATTATTTATTTATTGTAATTATTTATTGTTTGCATTGACTTACTATTGATTTAATATTATTATTACTATGATTATTATTATTATTATTATTAATAGACTTGTTTTTATTATTATTTATTGACTTATTATTTATTTATTGTTATTATTTATTGTTTGTATTGATTCACTATTGATTTATTATTATTTGTATGTTATTGACTTATTGTTGGGTTTTTCTAAATAATTTAAATTACATGTCAAAGAGGTCTAGAACTTCTAAATGTTTAGAAATTATTTTTAAAAATTCTTTGTAATATTTTTTTTATTTGTAAGAACCCTGCAACAATGCATTTTCATTAAAGTTTGAGCTTTTAAGGCTGACTGTTTCTCTTCTTTAACAACAACAAATGATGTATCTATATATATTATATATATAAATATAATGTATTTACATATATGTATAAATATATATATAAATGTAAAAATATATATAGTATATAAAAGCTACTTAGACACCTCTAAAAGGAATAGAAATCATTGCCATGTGGGCGTCGTCGACCTCACCAAGATGGCGTCGCGCTCCGCTACCGTCGGCCAGACTTCTAAAACGGGCGTGTCTCCTCTAGTGATATAACTCTTTGGAGGGGACGCACTTTGGGACGCTTCGCGCATGCGCATTGTAAAGTTGTCATTGTATAGTTCCCGGAAGTGCATGTCTGCACGTGCTGGAAACCTTGAAAGAAGTCAAATGTTCGTCCCGGCGGTTGTTGCTGCAGACGAGCCGCAGTAACGATGACGATGAGAAACATATTGTAAGTACCGAGTGTCCGCGGGCCCGAGGCCCGGAGCGCCGCTGCCCCCCTCCGCGCGCGGGTCTCGTCCTAGCCTCCTGTTCCTCCTGAGCTACAGCCCTGCTTCTGGAGTCACTGCTCACCTGCATCAGGTGTGTTCAGTCCATCACAAACTGGACTCATTCAATACAGCTAACCGGGAAATCCGCAGGGCGCTAGCTCACGAGCTGACAAGTTAGCTTGCGTTAACTCGTGTTAGCTTCGATTAGCCCCGCTTAATCGATTAGAAAATAGCTCAGATTATCCGGAGTTTCCTTATTTAGTTATGAGGTCGTTACTTGTAAGGCTTCATTACGAACTCGCTTCTCTTTTAAAGCCCCCGGCCGGCAGTGAGGCGGCTAGCATTAGCCAGCTATGCTAAAAACAATGCGCGTTCACGTCTCCCGGGGTGGTTACAATCAACACCGGTTCATCACACGCACGCGGACAGGTGAGAGTCCACCGAGCTCAGACTGCAGAATCACCATGGAAACGGGTCAGATGTTAGAGTCGTGTGTGTCAAACTGCTGCTGAAGGGGAAGCTGGGTGATTGATCTCATTGATTATGAATGAGATCAATCATTAGGGCTGAACTGATTAATCCATGAATTGATTCGTCCAACCAGATCGATCTGAGGTCAAGTTGTGAATCTCATCCACTGTATCGTATAGAATCAATTCAAAATGAAATAATGAAGCATGGCAGGTCAAGTGTTGGCCAGCGTCACCGTCAGCCTAACCAAGCTTCCTGCCAACGGTAACGTCGGCTCCGTCTCTCTTCCCAGCGTTCCCATTTATCAGCTGGGAAACCCTCAGCTGAGGATCTTCAGACCCAACTGGTTTCTGACCCTGGTGAGGCCGGGAAAAGAGCAGCCTCCGGACACGGCCCAGTTCCGGGTCCCGATGGAGTAAGTTCCTGATATATTCCTGACTCTGACTCACTGAAATGACTAACGGGATGAAGATGCTGCAGCGCTTTCAAACGGAACAGGAAAAAGGAGTAGAAATGACCGGTTCTGGTCACAGGTCATCGTTGGCCTCTTTTCATTTCAGTCAGCGTTCCTCTGCAGAGAACATGCAGAACTACTCCAGAACAACCTCCAGGTTAAAGCAGAATTCATGTTTTACATCAAACAACCGCGTAAATAACAGTCTTTATTATTAAAGCTCCACCTGAGCAACACCTTCAAACGTCAGACTATTTCCTGAACTGGACACACAGAGGTCATGAGGTCATGAGGTCGTGAGGTCGTGAGGTCTGTCTGGGTTCCTATTTGAATAGAAATCTTCTTTTGTTGCTCATCAGCAGAGCTGGAATACCTACAGGTGTCTTCTGCTAGCAGAAGCCCTTTCCTCGTTTCTTCTCCTCTGTTTGGACGGACTGCAGATTCCCTTTGAAAGGTTTGAAGTGACTCCATCGTGGGAGTGGGCTGGAACCCCGGATATTTGTCACCTCTTCTAGAAATCTGAGAGCTGATATTTGGGATGTCTGAGATCGCTGATTCACAGCAGTGTAGTAAAAATATGTAAGCTAAGCAAACAGAATCAATTTAAACTCTGAATGAAAAAACCGTGGAGAACATTTTCATTTTGTTCTTATATGATCCAAAGCAACAGCGATGGTTTTGTTTCCTGCTCAATAGAGGGGGCCAAAATGGTAAAAAAAAAGGCTGCACGGGGGGGGGGCAGTGGTTAGCACTCTTGCCTCACAGCAAGTAGGTCCTGGTTCAAGTCCTGGCTGGAACCAGAACACCAATGGGGGGGGGGGCTTTCTGTGTGGAGTCTGCATGTTCTCCTGTGCATGCGTGCGTTTTCTCCGGGGACTTCCTCCCACCGTCCATAAACCTGCTGCATAGCTTCATCAGTTGCTCTAAATTGCCCCCTGGGTGAATGTGAGAGTGAATGGGTGTGTGATTGTGGCCCTGAGACAGACTGGTGACCTGTCCAGGATGACCCCTGCCTTTGCCCACGAGGTACCGGGATAGGCTCCAGCAGCCCCGTGACCCCGAAAAGGAACAAATGTTTAGATGATTGAAGGAAAAAGAATAAAATCTTTTTTCATTCCAAATGTTATTTTCGATTTTAAGCAATTTGTTTTCCTTTCTTTTCGTTCTGCTTTTATTTTCTTTAACAAAAATCACAAATGCTAAAATATATTTAAGAAAAACTATTTTATCTGATCAAATCTTTTGGAAATGGTCTCTGACACAAAGTTCTACTATATCCAAGGTGTAAAAAAGTTTGCAGATCAAAGCAGCAGATGTTTGGTGAGATACCGCTAGCTGGACCGTCTCATAAAGACAAACACTAGAACGACTCGGCAGAACATTTCTGGTAGAAACGGCTGGAAACGGATTCAGCTGTTGATGGTTTGATGCTCCAAGTTTGAAGTCACAACCTCAGAGACCAAAATCTCATTTATGACACACCAGACAAGCTGGTAGATAGAAGAAAACCTACCAACCGACTGATTATTATTTTACAAATTAAACTGGGGGGTTTCCAGAAAGCAGGTTCTGCTAGCTCCCACGGTAAGTTTGAGGCTAAGGAAGTTGATAACCTCAGCTTTTGGTTCCAGAAATGGAGGTATGTTTCACGGTAGGTCAAGTTACCATGGCAACTCATGCTCTGAACATAACCTGGTCTGGAGCAGGTTTAGTTGAAGGTTAGTTTGTTTACAGAGAGGTGAAGCAGCATGGCGTGTCCATTTGAAGATGATTTAGTGGATGAAGAAGCTCAGATAATACTTTTTCCACCATGAGAGGGTGATAAGACCATATATGGATGTTGGAAAGATAAACTTTATACTTTGATCTAACTTCATTATTTGCTTCAGTTAAAATAAATCATTTTTTTGTTAAGTCACCTTAAAAATAACACGTAGTTTTCAGACAGTTATTTTACTTTCATTCAAATTAATTCAATTAAGTAGGTGTAACTTTGGTGCTGCTGTTAGATCGGCACCACAAGGGATTGTGGGATACCATTCCCTTTGCCTGTCTGGACGGATTTGGGTTTAAGTGTGGCTTTTTGACCAAATGTGTTTAGTTGTTCAGCTGTTTTACTGTGTTTTGCCATGTTTTGCTGAGTTATTTTGTCCTACTGTGCTTACGTCTCTGCACCATGAGTAAGAGTGAATGAGAGGATGATGAGTTTATATAGCACACCTACCGATTATTCGTGTAATGACAAAGACAGAGAATTCTTTAATGAATTTGAGCGCAATGTGCATTTTTTCCCCGTCCTTTCTATTGTTATAAAAATGAGCATATCTGCCGGCTCATACTTAGACATATGAGAAGTCAAGAAATATAATTAATTAAGATGGAAAAAATATTAATTGAATTGGAGTAATATGACATTTAGTTTGATAAATATGTAAAGTTGAGTTGTATAAACAATTATTGAGTTTTATAGACGTAAGAAATTAGGTTGATTAAATTTAACTCAATTATTTGTTACCAATAGAAGTATTTAATTTAAGGTGGCAAAATTGGATAAGTTATATATATATATATATATATGCGTCACAAGGAAAATGGAAATAAGATCAGAAACTTGTGCGTTTACTTTGTTCTTTTTCTCCAAGCAGAAACTCTTTCTTCTGATGATGCAGCTGTTTTACTTTTTTGATGGACGTATAATCTTCACACGCCATCATTAAAATCTTAGACTCCGTCTCACTGAAGTGTAGCGCTCTCTTTGGTTCTCCGCGCGTTTCCATGGTGACTCCGGAAATCTGCGATCTATTGAGAATGTCTTTATGTACCTTCCGTGCACGAGCATTAACCCAGGGTTACATAAGTCGAGCGTAATTACGCTAACTCATATCCGGTCTTCTGGAACCGACATACCCAGAGTAAGCAAGTTCAGGTGGATTTCAGCCAGAGTTCAGGGTTAAAGTCAGGCTAGTTTAAACATGCTCCCTGGAATACCCCCCTGATGTTATGTTAAATGCAAACAAAGAGGAAGTCACAACAAAATGAAAACATCACTTAAAAACAAAAGTTTTTTTCTGAGGAACTCCTAGTCAATCTTTGTTTTCTGCCTTTAATGTTTCCACGCTGTCTGTAAAATGTTTAGTACTAATAAAGTTGCAAACAAAGTGCCTCTTATTATTTTTTATAAAAAATGCTTTTATAAATGTTTTTTGAATTCATTCTGTTGCATTTTCCCACCACGTCTTACAGTTAAACTATAGACTGACTTTAAACCGGTCTGTGATCACATGAAGGCGACACATGGAACAGCTCGTTAGGATAGCATTTAACATCGTAGCAAGATAGCATTGTAGCATGATAGAATCGTAGCATTTAGCATCGTAGCATTTAGCACAATGGTATCGTAGCATTTAGCATTGTAGCATGATAGTATTGTAGCTTGATAGCATCATAGCATTTAGCATTGTAGCATGATAGCATCGTAGCATTTAGCATTGTAGTATTTAGCACGATGGTATTGTAGCATTTGGCATTGTAGCTTGATAGCATTGTAGCATTTAGCATGATGGTATCGTAGCATTTAGCACGATGGTATCGTAGTATGATAGCATTGTAGCATGATAGAATCGTAGCATTTAGCATCGTAGCATTTAGCACGATGGTATCGTAGCATTTAGCATTGTAGCATGATAGTATTGTACCTTGATAACATCATAGCATTTAGCATTGTAGCATTTAGCATTGTAGCATTTAGCATGATGGTATCGTAGCATTTAGCATGATGGTATCGTAGTATGATAGCATTGTAGCATGATAGAATCGTAGCATTTAGCATCGTAGCATTTAGCACGATGGTATCGTAGCATTTAGCATTGTAGCATGATAGCATCGTAGCATTTAGCATCATATCATTTAGGATTGTAGTATTTAACAACAGATTCCAATTACAGTGATCCCTCGCTATAACGCGGTTTACTTTTCACGGTTTCGCTACTTCACGGATTTGCATCGTGCATTGTGTTCTGCATTCTCTTGATGGTGGCATGTCGGTGTATAAGGATATTTTTGCAAAGAAGAAAAAAGAGGGACAGCAACTGCCAATCATGTTGTTCTCCTGAACAAACACAGCTGCACTGCGGGCTTCAAAAGAAGAAAACACTGCAGAGCGGAGTCAGGATGCAGCGGCTCAGTCTGAAGAGCAGTAAAATACAGCTGAGTCACTATTTGTCCCACTGTACTTTGTATTTTTTTCATAATCATTTTAAATTTTCTCCCGTTTAATACAACTACTCGGTCGCGGTGGGCGGGGCTAATCTCTGCAATTTGAAGCCTTCTGTTCACATTGATGATTAAAATTATTTGACAGTACAGTACGAAAGTTATTTGTTGAAAATAAAAACTTTCTAAAGTACTTTGATTTATTAAACAAATGCTTGAGCCTGTAAAAGGGTTTGTTCTTTCTTTTCAATGTATAATACAGGATTTAATTGTATAATAATTGAAAAAAAATAAAGGTTTCTACTTCACGGATTTTGCCTATCACAGGTTCTTTTTGGAACGTAACCCCCGCGAAAAACGAGGGTTTACCGTGATTGATTAAATCTTTAATTGCCCAGACCAACTGCTGACGTTTACCAGGAAGCAAAACTCAAGTGGGACATAATTTAACCTGATAAATAGCATTTCTTTCTTTCTAAATCTCCGTTGGGATTGTTTTGTTGTCATCTCCTGCTCTAAGCAAAGTTATAAATGAGGATCAAATACATTTCATTTAAATACATCTGGTGTAAAGACAAACACACAGCAACTGTTCAAGCATGATTCTGTAAATGATTGAATCATATCTCCCCCTAAGTAAGTTACTGATGTGGCGATCACCATGGGGTAACGTCTTTCTGTCAGCAGGACACGACACATAAACATGGCTGATGTTGTGGAGCATTTATCCTCACAATTCTGCTAACAGAAGATCGATGACCAGAAGACGGTAATGAAGATGCAGCAACAGAACTACTAGAAAACCTCCAGAGTCCTTTACTCTGACAGTTTCCACAGATAGCTGTACTCTGAAAAAGAAAAGCTTCACTTAAACTTTTTACTGAAGTGACTGTAGTGCACTTGATCTGTTTAGTTTATAGTTATTCTGTTTTCTAGAGTCATAATTGTGTGAAGAAGATTTTTACTGCATTCTAGTAGATTCATAAAGATTGAGAATCAGTGATCTCAGATGTCGTAAATATTTGTACTCGGATACTCGTTACAGCGCTACGACTGATTCTGATCAAAAGTTTGTGTTAACTGTTGCACATAAGATGAAAGGCGGAGCCAAACCTTGATGCCGGTGTGACTGGTGTATTGGCGGAGTGGCAGCTTTCTTGGAGGACGTCCCTTCCTGGACGTGGCGTTCCTCGCTAGAGCTGAGCTGGCTTAGTGTCGGCGTTTTGTCCCAATCACACGCTGTTTTGTTGAGCTGTTGATGTGTGACGTGTATGTACACACCCACAAACAACTGCTTCTCCGCTGTGAAGCTCTGGCCTACAAATCCCAGCATGCTATGGGACTTGTTAGGAAGGCTCCTTCTAAAACATTTCCTCTGTGAAGAGCAACACACTGTGATGGTTCTGCTGGTCCAGCCGTAGAGAACCTTCCGTTCTGGACCAAAGTTGGTTTTTGTTCAAGTCTCACCGCTGAAGAATTCAGCCAACCTTACTTGTAGTTCTGTATTTCTGCCACAAGAGGGCGTGAGAGCTTCAAAGATGGAGGCATCTTCATCAGTGTAGACCAGGAGGTGAGGAGAGGACTTTGACTTATTAGTGAGAAGTCATGGTTTGGCTTGACAAACATGCTGAGGAGCTGCTCTGTGCTGCCTTTCTGCAGATTCTGTCATGTGACCAACACGGGTGGCAGGTGTCTGATGCCCACACGGCTTTTCTGTGACTCTGCAGAGCAAAGTTAAAGAAGGTAAAGTACCTTTAGTGTCTGCTCTGAAAAGCCACAGAAAAGCCACAGAAAAGAGAACGGCAGAGGCCCTTTGCCAGAAACTGGAATGGAAGAATTTTTTTCCTGTTGAGGTAACTGAGGTTAACGGTTCTCTTCAGGCTAGAAGAGGCCCACAGACACACGGAGGAGGAGGAGGAGGATGGAAGTTTGCAGTCCTTCATCTGTGTGTCTCTGGTGGGGTTTGGAGCATAATCTGTTCATCCAGGTGCTTCGCCTCCCACTCTGATTTTTGCCTCTTCTCTGCCAAACTCCTATGGTGCTTATGTAATTGTGTGTGTGTGTGTGGGTGCGGTAGTTGTGAGGATGGTGTGTGTTTGTAAGGGTGTGTTGGGGTTATTGTTTCTGCTAGTCTTTGATGCTCGTCAGAAGTCGATTGATCCACTTCTCTGAAACCAGCGTGGGCTCCAGCTGTTCTCCCGCTCTTTCACAAACCTTGTAGTGATGTCACTCCCACAGAGACGACACCGAGCACACGTCACTCCCACAGAGACGACACCGAGCACACGTCACTCCCACAGAGACGACACCAAGCACACGTCACTCCCACAGAGACGACACCGAGCACACGTCACTCCCACAGAGACGACACCGAGCACACGTCACTCCCACAGAGACGACACCGAGCACACGTCACTCCCACAGAGGCAACGACACCGAGCACACGTCACTCCCACAGAGGCAACGACACCGAGCACACGTCACTCCCACAGAGGCAACGACATCGAGCACACGTCACTCCCACAGAGACGACACCGAGCACACGTCACTCCCACAGAGACGACACCGAGCACACGTCACTCCCACAGAGGCAACGACACCGAGCACACGTCACTCCCACAGAGGCAACGACACCGAGCACACGTCACTCCCACAGAGGCAACGACACCGAGCACACGTCACTCCCACAGAGACGACACCGAACACACCATACTCCCACAGAGGCAACAACATCGAGCACACGTCACTCCCACAGAGACGACACCGAACACACCATACTCCCACAGAGGCAACGACACCGAGCACACGTCACTCCCACAGAGACGACACCGAACACACCATACTCCCACAGAGGCAACGACATCGAGCACACGTCACTCCCACAGAGACGACACCGAGCACACGTCACTCCCACAGAGACGACACAGAGCACACGTCACTCCCACAGAGACGACACCGAGCACACGTCACTCCCACAGAGGCAACGACACCGAGCACACGTCACTCCCACAGAGACGACACCGAACACACCATACTCCCACAGAGGCAACGACACCGAGCACACGTCACTCCCACAGAGACGACACTGCGCACACGTTACTCCCACAGAGACGACACCGAGCACACGTCACTCCCACAGAGACGACACCGAGCACACGTCACTCCCACAGAGGCAACGACACCGAGCACACGTCACTCCCACAGAGACGACACCGAGCACACGTCACTTCCACAGAGGCAACGACATCGAGCACACGTCACTCCCACAGAGACGACACCGAGCACACGTCACTCCCACAGAGGCGACGACACCGAGCACACGTCACTCCCACAGAGACGACGACACCGAGCACACGTCACTCCCACAGAGACGACACCGAGCACACGTCACTCCCACAGAGACGACACTGTGCACACGTCACTCCCACAGAGACGACGACACCGAGCACACGTCACTCCCACAGAGACGACACTGTGCACACGTCACTCCCACAGAGACGACACCGAGCACACGTCACTCCCACAGAGACGACGACACCGAGCACACGTCACTCCCACAGAGACGACACCGAGCACACGTCACTCCCACAGAGACGACACCAAGCACACGTCACTCCCACAGAGACGACACCGAGCACACGTCACTCCCACAGAGACGACACCGAGCACACGTCACTCCCACAGAGGCAACGACACCGAGCACACGTCACTCCCACAGAGACGACAACGAGCACACGTCACTCCCACAGAGGCAATGACACCGAGCACACGTCACTCCCACAGAGACGACAACGAGCACACGTCACTCCCACAGAGACGACACCGAGCACACGTCACTCCCACAGAGACGACGACACCGAGCACACGTCACTCCCACAGAGACGACAACGAGCACACGTCACTCCCACAGAGGCAATGACACCGAGCACATGTCACTCCCACAGAGACGACAACGAGCACACGTCACTCCCACAGAGACGACACCGAGCACACGTCACTCCCACAGAGACGACACCGAGCACACGTCACTCCCACAGAGACGACGACACCGAGCACACGTCACTCCCACAGAGACGACAACGAGCACACGTCACTCCCACAGAGACGACACCGAGCACATGTCACTCCCACAGAGACGACAACGAGCACACGTCACTTCCACGGAGGCAACGACACCGAGCACACGTCACTCCCACAGCGGCTCATCCATCAGCCTGAATCACTCTGGCACACTTAGCATTCCTGCTGGTAGGCGGTGTAAGTGTGGGCACTGTCTTGAGTCGGAGCTTCTGTTAATTCTGGCACCGGTGGGACCGTTTCGTGCGGTGGCCTTCATCTTGGGGACACTGAAGTTTTCCCACACACACACACACAACAGCAGAAGCATCCAGTCCTGCTTTGCTGGTTGTTGCTTTTTCCTCATCTTTTGCTCCGAATCCAAAGTCTCTTAGTCCGGGGCACCAGAGCGGTGTTCCTCTCACGGTTCTCTTACTGTCTGATTGATAAAAGTAGGATTGTGTTCCTGAACGTTTGTGCTGCAGAAGTATTTAACATGCTGTCAAATATCAAAGGTGTACAGTCAGCAGGTAAAGGAGCTCCAACCCCCCCAGCTGGAGACCCCCCATCAGAATTCCTCGACCCTGATCCGATTCAGAGTCCTTTGATTTTCAGGATCTGCAGATACCGAGTCCCGATCCAATATCTACACACGTATACGGTAGCAAAGGGGTTGGTCTCTAGTTTGATAGGATTCTCCTCCTTTTATCGTTAAACACTTTAACATGGCGTCTGGGAAATAGCTTCAACTATCCAGTAAAAATAGTTGAAAATGGGTCAGAATTAGTCGTGTGAGAACAGCTGGTGATTGAAGCTTTCAGATCTTCAGAATATTTTTGATCATGTGACTCATTTCTGTATTAAAAATGACTTTTTTCTAAAATCCTGGTATGTAGCCTGATTAGGAGTTTTCATGACCCTCTCATATCAGTGTAACCATTTGTCAGATCAGTTTTAGTTTTATTCACCTTTCCCTACAGCCCGCCCTTCTCAGCGTCTCACTGCCGTCTGTCGGCAGCATGGCGAGCGCCGTCCAGAATACTGCTATGTATACTAACTATATAGTGTATATATTTGAAAATCTTGGGTTTTCTAAGATGCTTTTCTAAAAGAGGAGATCCTGAGGTGCATCCATGCCAAGTCTGGTGCTTGTACCACAAAATGTAGGATTGTCTTGGTAACCGGCTTCACTACAAGGAATTTATTTGAAATATAACGCGCTGATCCAAAAAAGAGAGAAATAAAAATCCAATTCCTGACTAATGGAGTCAGAAATGATGTGATCAAACCTGATTTCTGATCATGTGACACGGACGTCCCTGCTCAAAGCCACATTTCATTCGTTCTCTCTCTGTTCTCCAGAGGTTCTCCAGAGGTTCTCCAGAGGTTCTCCAGAGGTTCTCCAGGGCCTCCTGAGGATCTTTCCTTTCGTTATTTATCAGCCTTAAATCTAAGCCATACCTGAAATCCTATACTGCAGCTGGTTTCTGTCCCGGAACGTCCTTTTTTCCGTGGAAGTGTCAGGTTTCTGCTGCCCTCTTTAACACCGTTTTTGTGTCATCTTCATACTTGGAGGGAGGACTTGTGTGCAGGCGTCGTCTGTGTAGAAGGGAGAATTCAGGCACATTGCTGATGCCTCAGTCCACCTGATTATAGTTTTGCTAACAATGAGCAGCGGCTTTCTTTTGACTTCATCCACACAATGCATAATTCTCCTATTTCATTTTCACCACAAAGCCGCTCTCACACAGTGTACTTTGATGTTGTGCGCATGTTCGCTGCACGTTTGTTCATCTGTGTTTTTACATGGCTGGCTGACAGGCAAACTCTGGAAAGCTGACTTAATCATCTGTTTGCCAATTCCACAGCATTTTAGTCTAGCCGATGCTTCAAGACCTTAACCAAACCGAAAGTTGGTTGTTGTCATGTTTACTTGAGCTTTTATTCTTTAGACTTTATCTCAACATTACAGACAGCCAGGTTTGTGGGCATTTCTAGTGCCCATGTCAATAAATGTCAAAGTCCCACTCCGATCATCTTCTGATTTATTCCCAAAGCATTCCCAGTAGTCGTTTCATTGTGAATAGGCTCCTTTTACCATTTAGCGCTGCAACAGAAACAGCAGCAGCATCAGGTCCATCCATCCGTCCAGTTCTGATCCAGATTCCAGCTCAGACCAGGAAAACAGAGACGTTCATGGATCCGTTGGTCTGCAGGTGGACGATCAGAAAGGGGCGGAGCTGGGAGCGATCTGCTTTTTTTCATCTACTCCTGATTCACAGTGAGTTTAATAAAGACATACTTGAGACAGTTTTAGTCTTAATTGTCTTTATCTGTGTCCTCCATTATGGGAAAAATGCCACAAGAATAAAAAAATAGACCAAAAACATGATTCTTATTAGTCTGTTCGTGTGTTCACGAACTCCTAACACTCCAGCTATCTGAGAACTCAGACATTTGGGAAGTAACCGTCACTCCAAAGTTTTTCTTTTGCAGAGGAACACAGATTGCAGCTGAGAGCCTCTTGTGATGGACGTCTTTTTCTTTTACGATGGGGGTTGTTTGTTACTCTGCGTTAATACAAACCCCTTTTGTAATAAATGTGAACCTTAACCTTAACAAATTTCCCACGTGTGGGATCAATAAAGTATCTCTGATTCTTAAGGCCCGTACACACCGGGACGAATATTCGCCAGGCGTTATTCGCCAGCGTTTTTCGCCACGTTTTTTGTGTTCACACCCAGGCGATTTTCGCTGACGATGAGTGGAGTGAACATGCAATTTCATTCCCTGACATTAGATGGCACTTAATGTAAAACAGAAATACTCCTGTACACAAGGTGGCGCTGCGCAACTTTACGCTTCTTAAAGTCGCTTTTCACTCAGAAGAAGAGAGCAAGGATTTACGCGCTTGTCAGAATCAAACAAAGAAAACATGAATATTTCAAGCACCAGTAGCTCCAACTGGTGCTTGGTTCGGGGATATTTTAGAATGTCCGTCATTATTTCTTCACGGCAGTGTAGACGCTACTTGGCGTCTATCTTCTTCGCTGGTATGTGTGCTCAGCAAGGCAGTTTTGTGTTTGAGCGCCCCCAAGTGGTGTTTTACTGTAACTTCAGAAGCTCCAGACACGTGAGCAAAAGCGCCATTCTCATTGGTCGAGTAGATTTCGACGCGACGCGTCGAAAAAAAAAAACGAACCCGAGGCGTTATTTTTTTTTGACGCTTTAACGCGTGGCGTTTTTTCGCGTCGGTGTGCACACTCTCGTTGGTGCCCTTTGTTTAGTCACGAGGCGTTAAACGTCGGCGAAAATCGCCGGCGAAATTCGTCCCGGTGTGAACAGGCCTTTATTCAGCGGACACCACAGACCGGTGGGGGCCCCCCGACAGGGCCCAGGGAAGGCGAACAAGACGACAGGGCTCCAGTTGCTATTGGCAACAATGGAACATTTTTGGGGTGGCCCGGTGCCCTTCCATAGGGAACCCTGCCCACGCCCCCGAAAACACAGGCCCCCCACCTCAGATGTTATGGACTCCCCCACCACACAGAAAGTGAGCCGCCAGATATGGATTGTACAGGAACACCCAAGCCGCCGGCCTATCCAGCCCAGGGGCCTCATTTCTAAAACTTTGCGTAGGATTTGCGTCAGAAGTGGCGTACGGATGAAACATAGGACGTGCGTACGCACAGAAATATTCGGATTTATAAAACCGTGCGCACGCACATCCTACGCATCTTTCCCTTAATAAATCACAACCAATTCTAAATGCAGCGCAGCTTTTGCGGCTTCATGACACGCCCATAGTTGCCCATAAATAGTCCGTGAAACGCCCACAAATGAATATTCATTGATTGTGAAACCATGGCAAACACGGAGAGGAAATCAAAAAAACGTAACTTCACTCAATGTGAAGTAGAAGTTATCGTTGGCGAGGTGGAAAAGAAGAGAAAAGTGTTGTTTGGAGGGCACAGTGTGGGCATTACTAATGCCAAAAAGGCACGTGAGCGGCAAACGGTGGCAGACGGCGTAAATGCTGCAGCCTCACAACCTTGGACCGTGGCCGAAATAAAAAAGAAATTGTCGGACATCGAAGTCAGGGGGGAAAGACGTCTAGCGCTGCATCGCCAGAGTGTCTCTGCCACGGGGGGGGGGGGACCGGAGCTGACCCCTCTGGAAGACAGACTGGCGGCAATTATTGGGGAATCCCTTAGTGGAGCGGTGACTGAGGCGGAGGGGGACACGACGCGCCAGATGCACCGGGTGACACCCCCCCAAAAGCTCCAACAGGACGGCTGGAGGAAGTGGGAACCGGCTCATGAGCCAGTCGTCCTCGTTTGCCAGCAAGTCTTCTTGCTGTCTAAAGATGCGTTCACTCTGAATTCTTCCATTTGCCACATCTTCTATTAAGAGCGCCAGATCAGCCATTGTGCGTCATTACGCATTGTGATGGGGCATTTTATTTCCCTCCATTTAATTACATCTGACAAGCTACAGATGTCGGTAATAATCCACGTGGAAATGGGAAATTGATCAGCAAATGTAATTTCTTGTTGCTTTCTGAATGGTTGAGACATACGCCATACATTGTTTTATCAAAAATAAAACAAACTAAAGGCATATGCATGAATACCATAATTCTGTAGCTTATGAAGAAATGTTTTACTATGAAAACAACTTTCCCCAGTGGACAATTAATGCATCTGTCCGTCCGCACGCCCGCACCTATATCTGCTCCTCCAGACGGACACATTGACGGGAATATCAGTTTTGTACATTATTTCGTTCTGTTAAATATATTATTTATGAGGATGAATTGCACAACATGCCAATATTGCAGAACATTTTTCACTTTTCTTTTTGCAAATAAGTGTTCATTTGAATTTCTGTTGTAATTTTCGTTTGATTTTTTTTTATTTGTTTCACTGCTGATCGATCAAACGGGTGTTGGTGTAGCTGTTAATTGTCAGACTTGCTTTGTGAAGTCTTCATGTTATTTCTGAGAGGCAGGATTGTCATTTTCACTTTCACGTGTTTCTTCCATCTGCCGACGGTGTCGCCGTTTCTCATTTCACCCGTTTTTGTGCGTACGCCTGGGTCAGAGCTTGCGTGAAGGACCGCACATTTTCCCGTCAAGTTTGCTTTTTATAAATCTCACTTATTGCGTAGAGAGTGGCGTACGCCTTCTTTTGTGCGTACGCAACGTTTATAAATGAGGCCCCAGGTCATGGTGGGAGACCAGGTCCAACGTGGGTCCACTCCAAAAGACTCCCAAGTTCTGATGAGGATTTCAGTGAGTCTGAAGAATGGTGGCGTTTTTTTATGCAAACACAAAACCCAAACAAGATTCTGCTGTATTGACGATGGAGACTCCTTCAAAGCTAGTTCATCATGAACGCTGCCCTGTTCATCTTTACAATGAGGTGTTTTGGGTCATGGATCAGCCAAGGAACAGTCGCTGGCTTCTTTACCTGACTGTTCCTGACAAGCCAAACCACACCTCTAATTTCTGATTGGAAAGAAAGTTTTTGTGTCCTTCTTTCAAAGACCTTGTGCTGTGTGTCAGAGCCCGTTGTGTGTCATATTGAAGTGATTGTGTGTGTGTGTCACACTGATAGCACTATTTACCCTACAATGACTCGTCAGTGGAACATGTCATGTGGTTTTCTGTCAGCTTGGAGAAAAACTGTAAAGTTGCTTTTGTCTGTTGTTTAACTTTGTTGGAACCAGATACCCTTTCACCTACTTTCCCATGTATTCAAAGCACAGTTGTAATTGGAGCACCTTAAAATACTGCAAATGATACTAACAATCTCACTGGGGTGGGCGTCGGCTTACGTTTGAGAACAAAAATACGCAGAAGTCATTGCTGGAGAGGGTTAACATATAATACAGCTAATAAAGTTGGGGGGGGGGGGTCGAAACGACCCATTGTTACACCAACCTTTAACGAGGCGTCGCAAGACAACACCACAGATCAATTTGATCCGTACAAGCTCTACTTTCCACTCCAGGACTTATTGTCCGACGCATCACCTTCAACAGTGGAGTTAGAAACGATGATGACAAATTTCCAACATTAAATCTGGAGTCCTTATTTCAAATCTGCTTTTCAACAGCAAGCTATAATTGAACCTGATTGGTCTCCTGTGACGTGTGATGCCCGTCTGAGCTTGATGACTGAGGTTCTCTCACCATCTGGGATGGGGAGTCTTTGGAGCACATGTGTTTGTGTATAAATATCTAGCCGTTGCCGAGGACGGACGCCTTTAACCCTAGCAGTTGCTGAAGGCAGCTTGCAGCATGGATCAGACGAGTCTCTATCCGCAGATGCTGGTCAGATGCGGCGTCACTATTGTCGGCTCAAAGCCCTCTGTCCCAGTTTAGCCTTGTTTACATACAATCTCAGCATATCCTGGCTCAGCTTTCAGCAGGCGGGGCTATTTTGTAGCCATTGGAGTTTGAACATGTTCAGACATGAAACAGCTTTCCAATAGAGGCCTCTCACTGTGGAGCACGGTCGTGGATGTGGCTGTAGAATAAACTTACTCTAACCTGAAACACCAACACTGGCGACACCAACATTGACCTACTGTAACTCCTGGACTGCTTACACCAACGGCACGAATCGGTGGATTTTAGGGGGTTTGGGGCTGCTTTTCTTGTCAGAAATGACATTAAGTAAATGGTTGAAGTGTACGTGTGGACGTTTTTTATTCCATCTTACCCATTGCCGTGGGTACCTCCAGAGTCCAACCCTTGAGGGGAGTTTGGTTCTAGAGCCCAGACTGTATCTGTCTGAACAGGTGATCGGTTCAGGAAACGGAGCCGGTCCAGCTCCACATACGCTGTGAAAATGGAATGCTTAGGTCTTCATGACATTTCTGGGAACTCTGTCACTCATCTGGTGTGGTTTCAGGTTGACGTTCACCATCGAGGACTTTTTTCCATAATGGTGTCCAAGTTCCATATTTAGTGGTACATGGAGAAAAACGAATTCAATTAACAATATATTGTTGTTAACGTTGGGCATAAAATCCATTTTTTCCTTTTTTTTCTTTAATTGTGGATTTAAAAGATGTTTGTTTTTTTGTAATTAAAGAGCATTACATTCAGAAAGAAGACATTCTGTTGGTTTTGATGATAATTGGAAGATTTTTATGCATCCTAATAAACTCGCATTAAATGCCAGAAAAAGTAAGTTTTAGTACCAAATGTGTTTCAAAGGAACCCCCTGTACTCTAATTTCATTCTTTTCTCTCATCAGTAATTTGTTTGTATTTTTTTACAGTTTTATTTTACAAAATAAATCAATGTTTTGACCTTTCATTTGTCTAGCTTTATTACAAACATGACTTTCACAAGTCTAGTTAAGATGATGCCGTTCTTAGCTAAAATCTAAAAATCTGGACATAGTTTCTGCAGAGTGGCAGGAGTTTATCAGAGATTCATCTCTGATATGTGGGCGGGGCCACTGGCACAAAGCAACCCCGCCCCCTTTTCTTTCCTTGTTGCTGAAAAATCTTATTTTGACATCCTTGTCCTGCTAGCTTACAGCCCCCCACACCCCCAACCTAACATTAGCAGTGCAACCAAAATGGCAGCGATATGGTAGATATCCAGCCGTCCGGTTCTGATCCAGATTCCGGCTCATACCAGAACAACAAAGGACAGGGCTCCAGACTGCGAGCAATTGGTCGCATTTTGCGACCAAAATTTGAGAGTGTGCGACTGAATTTTACATCCAGTCGCACATGCGCGACCAGTAAATTTGCCTCCCCCACCCTTCGTATTTTTTATACATTAAACGTGGAAGGGGCACGTTAATGATCAATGAAATGACCAATGAGACGCGAGCGCACACGCACGCAGGCAGGCACACACACTCGCGCACATACTCAAACGCGAGCACGTACACTCGCGTGATGCCTGTCTGTGAGGCGGCCACTGCATGTGAGAAGAATAGGGAAAGCCACTGTGAGTGGCTAAAATGCGTGGAGGGGGCGGGGCCTAGAGATAATCGAGTGCGCGTAAACATCTGTGGGAAGGAAACGGAGACAAATGTCATCACAACCTGATATGTGCGTCTGAACTATGGGTAAGCGAACTATTGATTCGTTATTCAGACCTGCGGCTAGTGTACCAGTGCCAGAGTGTACAGCAGGGGTCTCAAACTCGCGGCCCGCGGGCTATTTGCGGGCCCCAAGATGATATTTTGCGGCCCCCGCCTTAATATGAAGGTTTAATGTTACTGCAGGCCGCCAGTTTGTATGAATGACACTTTTTCATTGTCGTGCGCGGAGCTGACCAACCAATCACAGTGGGGTATATGACTATTGGGGGCGGGACAATGACAGGGTTTGAAAGCAGGAAACCTGACAGCCCCCTCCCTCCCCGGACCACATTAAGGAGTTCCTTACTTTCCTTTAGAACGTATTTATTCGCTCGTAATTTTCTACATACATGCAGTCCGTGCTGAACTTTTCTCTGGGTCGCACAGACCCGGAGGAAGGTTTAGGTTTTGGTTACGGTTACGGCGGCGCATCAAACGGTTATGCACGGCCGTTACGGGAGCACACGGCTCCCGCGGGATTCGGGTCAGCTGAGGAGAATAAATGTCCCACACGTACATGCGTGACAGCTAACGGGGATTGAACTTTAAATATATGCGAGTGACAAGATTTAGTCTGAGACACACTGAAAACACGTTGGGGAAAATGCAACGATAGACGTGTTTGAGATGAACCGGCACATCGCCTGGATCGTTGGGGAAACCGGGGGGCCGGATCTGCAGTGCAGCAAGACTGAAGGAGAACAGGAAGTTGGAGTTGTCCTTAACATTCAATTTAGTTTTAATATTCTTCTAATAATAATAATAATAATACATTTTATTTAAAAGCGCCTTTCAAAACACCCAAGGTCACTGTACAAAGTTAGAGGTAAAACACAATAAAATCAAAAGTTAAAAACAATAAATAAATTGGATTCATTAATAAAATCAGCTGACAGAAAATGAGAAATTGTGTTCCGGAAATGCAAGCTTGAACAGAAAGGTTTTGAGTCTGGATTTGAAGATCAGAAAGGAGTCAGTGTTACGGAGGTCTGGGGGGAGAGAGTTCCAGAGTTGGGGAGCAGAGCGACTGAAGGCACGGCTCCCCATGGTGACCATACGGGCCGGAGGGACAGAGAGCTGAAGGGAGGAAGAAGATCGAAGAGAGCGAGAGGGAGTGTTAACATGGAGGAGATTAGAGAGATAGGAGGGAGCCAGGCTATGGAGGGCTTTAAAAGTGGAGAGAAGGAGCTTGAACTGAATCCTAAAGGCTACTGGAAGCCAGTGCAGCTGCTGGAGAACGGGAGTGATGTGATGGAAGGAGGGGGTTCTGGTGATGATGCGAGCAGCTGAATTCTGGACCAATTGAAGCTTATTTAGAGTTTTGTTGGGAAGACCATAGAGAAGAGCATTACAATAGTCGAGACGAGAAGTGACCAGACTATGAACTAAAATGGAGGCGGAGTGGATGGTAAGGGAGGGGCGGAGTCGATTAATATTACGTAAATGATAGTAGGCTGACCGAGTAATGCTATTGATGTGGGATTGAAATGATAATGTACTATCAAGGATGACACCCAGACTCTTTACTTGAGGGGAGGGGAAAACTGGAGAGGAATCGATGGAAATGTTAAAATTAGGAATTTTGGAAAGGGTGGATTTGGAACCTACGAGGAGTAATTCGGTTTTATCACTGTTAAGTTTGAGGAAGTTTAGGGTGAACCAGGTTTTTATTTCAGACAGGCAGGAGGAGAGGGAGGCAGGTGGAATAGAAGAGTTGGGTTTACTGGACAGATAGAGCTGAGTGTCATCCGCGAAACAATGAAAATCAATGAAAATCAATATTGAATCTCCCCCTTAGTATGATCTGTGTTATTATATATTTTATGATTATTTTAATGTTTTATAATACATGTAGCCTTTTTTAATGAATTGGTATTTTAAATTATTTTAATTAATCACTCCACTACAAAAACCATCAGGACACATGTCCCATAATGCATTGTTTTGTAGTCAATAGGGCAGCTTTCAGTCAGTTCAGTTTCCAGCTGTGTCCGGGTAGGTTTGCCCCTTGCTTCCACCCCTTTCTCGCAATATTTTTGTGATGATTGACAGTTGATGTTGGAGCAAAAACAAAAATATATGTCACACACCAGGTGATCTGCGCAGCGTTGAGTTCACCTGGGTGATCTCAAACACGCTTATTGTGCATCTTGGCTGCACCTATTTGGTGTCACAAAGATAAATTTCCATCAGTTTTCTTTACTTTTTGTACTGTCATGACAGTGATGGTGCTGTCAGTTTACCTTCTTGTTGCATCTTCAAAAGTGCAGAATAAAATGTGACACTGAATTTGAAACAGCTCATTGTAATTTCTGCATCTATTATTAATGTATTTATTAGTAATACAGTGGAAATTAGTAGATATGGTTAGCATGTTGATTTACGGTATGCGCCCCTAAATTTTCTGGTTGCGCCCCTAAAATTTTCAGTTAGGGGCCACTGTGCTCCTAGTGAAAAAAGTTAGTCTGGAGCCCTGAAGGTGTTCATGGACCTGTCTGAGAGTGGATGCATCCTCAGAAATACAGTTTTAATCTTCATTTCCTGTTTATGTGTCCTCCTTCATGACAGAAATGCGACAAGAACATGCTAAAAACACTCAAAACGCCATTTTCATGAGAGTGGATCTTTACTTTTGGAAAGGGTTATTGTGATGCCCCCCCCCAGCCATGACTTGTGTATTGGTGGGGTCCGCTGTGGCAGGGCCGGTTGCAGACGCACCGTGTCAGCGTTTGCGGTGGTTTGATGAATGGAGTGGTAAATATAGGGAGTATTCACAAAATGCTCTCCTCATTAATCAGGATCACTGAACCCTCTGCTAATGATCCACAGGAGACCTGACATTTCCTTAAAGCCTTTTCCTCTCTTCCAGCGGCCTGTCCCTGCTTTCTAGGAAAACCTTCCTCCTTGACTAATGGTTCTGTGCTGGTCTTGTGATCTCCAGCAGCCCGGTCACTCCGCTCTGCTTCACGTCTGCCTCGTCCTCGCAGCAAGGCAGCGGCTCTGTGAGAGATGGCTGCAGATCTGTTGGAAAGCCCGTCTGCTGTCACGTCTTTGGAAACAGATCTTGGTTTGACAGAAGAAAACTGGTGAGCTGGATAAACCAGTAAATCATGAAAGCAGTTCTTTGGGTCCATGAAGGAGCTGAAGCTTTCCTTTTATTCACACCCTTCGTTTCTTTTGCTTAGGCTTTGCATCAGCGTTCGCTTTTGCTTGTTATTCCCATTGAAATCCTAAGCAGAGCCAGACTTTGGGTTATTTTAAAACACCAGCCACAGCAGCGTGTTAGGCCCACAGTTAGCTTCTGAATTCAAGAGGGACAAAAAAAACCAGTTAAAAACAAATGAAGGTATGAAACTATTCAAACTGGTGCAGCCATGGTAGAGCGGTGAACCCCTGACCAGGAACTTCCTGCTCTGCCTGTCCTGGTGGTAATAAGAAAATACATGAAAATGATGCGATTGTCTTCACATTATAATTACTTATAATCATAGTCGTATTTGTACTACTACATACAGTACACACACAGTACACAATCCATTGCACATGATTGTCTTAAAGAGGTTAAGATTATTTGCATGAAAAGTTATGGTTTACTTATTTTTACATAGTTGCATAATCAGGTTTCTGACTTCTATTTAGTTATTTATACTTTATCATTCAAAAATGTAGTTGTCATTAACTGTCATCAGAAAAACTAATTACGCAGCAAATCCCAGAGCCCGTTAATCCCCTCATCTTTACATTGTGAAACAGTAGTTTCTCTGTGTTGACGTGTCCTTCGGTTAGACACTGAACTCCACCGGTTAGTACCATGCATGGCTCCTCCGATGCCATCTGTGTGGGAATGGTGTGTAACGTGTTTTGGACTCTAATGAAGGTAGAAAAGACTACGTTATGCACAGTTTTCTGGAATTCTGCTCCAAGAATGTCTTTGACCACAACATTAATGGCCACTAACTCTTTATCATAGATCCAGTTAGACTCTCTGGGAGAATCTCTGGGATGAACTCGAACACGGAAACATGATTACCATGTAGAACTCTTTAAAACAAATAAACATGATCTCTCCACATTCTCCGTGTCTACCACGCATTGTGAGATAGCGAGTGACACAGACACGCTACATGTAGTGATCTGGCTAAAAACATTAGCTGGTAGCTCCTCCCACACTCGGCCTGCTGCGTTCACAGAGCTCCAATACATAGAAGTTTCGCAGAACTCCAACAGCCACACAGTCCGGTAATATATTTTCATAAGATAATAAGAACTGCCAGACCTACCCTAAAATCACCCAAATTTTGCCTACTCCCCTAAAGCCATTTTAACCCTCAAATTTAGAACCAAAACTTCCCAATCTAGCAACACTGCCGGGAGGACAAAGTGCGCAGAAGAACAGTGAGCACTGACGTCAACGCCCCGCCTCCCCCCTGGAAACGCTGACTGGGATTGAATATTGCTACAGATTTTGCGGGGTGGATGTGAAAACGCAAATGCAATCCCCTCTTTGCATTTTCGCTTTAATTCTGTCACAGAATGAGCGATGTTAAAGAAGAAAATGAAAAAGCAATTTAAAGGACTGACATTTCATTTTAATTTTGAGTCATTTGATGCAGTTAAATTTTGAAAATGAAGAAGCATTTCTGTTAATCCATTTTAATTGTCAAATTAGACATTTCTAAATGAATTATGCTACACATTTACCAGAGAACTTTTTGAAAATGAAATGTCAAATACCATCTTTATCATTTTAATTAAGTGACAGAATAAGCAGTGTTGAGGAAGAACATGAAAAAGCATTTTGGTGAATTGCTTTTACATTTTAATTTGAGTCACAAAAATGCAGCTTCATTTTGAAAATGAAAAAGCATTTCTGGTATTGACTTTTATTTTTAATTACGCTACACAATCGCTTCCATACGATGTAGCACACCAAGCCAGACATCTTTGTGTCATTATGGGCTCAGAACGCCTTTCGAAAACATTTAGAGTTAAAGCAAACTATCAGTTTAAGCTCAGAGAGTAAAGGACTTCTGTCCCAGTAAAGGCTGGCCAGGCTTGATTTTTACTAGACCTCATTATTGAGGGAGGAACTGGTCTACCTAAAAGAATAACCAGAGATGAATCCACTTTTCTGAGCTCTTGAGATCAGAAAAGTGGATGATAGCACTCTGCTTTGTGTTTCTGTGCCAGGGTTCTATTAAAAATAAAGACTGTTTTACTGGTTTATAAAATCTTTATTGGTTGTAGGCCAATGATCTTCCAGGTGACCGTGGTTATCATCATTTCTGTCCCCTTTGGTCAGACTAAATTGAAGATTTTTTCAAAGCCTTTACGGAGAACATATATGAAAATAGTTGGAAGGAACAGACAGATTGGTGCAGTTTATACTGTTTTCTTAATCAAAGTTCAATATCTGTCATCCACGGCTGGTTGATCTGTGCTGATCTGACATTTACCTGTCCTTTTTTTAAACTTTTTTTTTTTTTTACACATTTCCTATGTTGCTTACGTTTCTTCAATATTGATTCATAATGTTGACATGCATTTTTCTTTTGCGGCTTATTTCAGGACCACAGAATTTACAGTCTGTCTGTATCAGTTTGGCCCTTCACCGAGTATCACACAGTTGGTTGGGCTTTCCTAGTATGCCACTGATACTAGACCTCTAGGCTTTGATTGGACCTGTTCAACCTGTTTTAGTGTGGTCTTTAATGCTCTGATGCATTCTGGGGGATTTTTACTATGGTCACTGAACCTCAGTAGTAGCTTCTAGTCTATATTTTTCCTGCCCTGGACCATAGACCAGGCTTGCAGAAGTTCGGATCATGTGGTTACGGTAAGGGTTCCTGTCCAGAACCATTATTCGTTTTTGAAAACATCCCACTGCTGCATTTCAAAACTTACTTTATCAGTATGTGAAGTACAACAGTTCCCGTTTGGACTGCGAGCTTGACCCCAGCTGACCCTGTTCTAAAGGACAGAATAATAGTTTGGACAGCATGGAAAGATATTTCCCTGTTCACGGTGACGGAGCGCCGCAGGCAGGTGTCCGTCTGATATGCAACCGTCTACGGTGTAGGGCTGCTTGCATTTTTGTCAAGGAAACATATGAGGTGATAGAAGACACCACATGCAAGGCAATTTTGACAGACCACAGAATTGCTATCAAGCACTTTGTCTGACTCATTTGAGAAGTGCTTTCTATCAGGCTAATCCAATTAGCCTGATTGATTATCAGTTAAAAGCCTTTCCGCCACTGGGCAGAGGAATCTGTTCCACATGTTACCCAGAGGGCTACCCTTGGCGAGGCTGACCCGCTGGTGGTGCTTTGTTCACTTCCTGTGTAGAGTTTCACCGGGCACGATCAATACTTGCAGACGGCTAATAGGATGAACACTCAGATTTCTCCGGTCTCTGCTTTATGGTCCATAGAATGAGAGCTGAATATGGGTTTGCACACCGCTCTCCTGTCTTTTTACTGTAAATATTGAATCCTTCAGAGATTATGGGAATGCCGTTTGGATGCATAGATGTCAGTATAGTGGATATGGTGTAACATGACAAACAGATATTTATCAAGCTTCATTGTTACGTTTGTATTTTAGGGTAATTCATGATCTCACACCTCCCTTTTCTTTTTCTTGAACAGAATGACAAAATATGATGTGAAGAACTACTTGGAGAAGATCTACAATGTCCCTGTTGGAGTAGTTCGCACCAGGATACAGTTCGGTGAGTTTGTACAAGCGGACCACATGACATAACTCTGCTTTTCTTGACATGCCAAACTTTTCCTTTTTTTTTTTTACAACTTTAACACCTGTGTTGCTCTTATCTAGTCAAAACAGTGGTGTACTACATTCATTTATTTATTTACACTTTGAACTGAAGTGGGAGGATCAACCCCTAGAGATGGAACGTCTCGTTTTCAAGAAATGATGAGCATAAATGACAGAGTAGAAACCAAACAGTACAAATGGAGACTGAATACACGTAATACACAACCAACCAGTGCACTGCCATGTTCAGACCATAGACTGTACAAACAATGGACAGCTCAACTCCTCCCCTCTCGTGTTCCCAAACAGAAGTAATAATAATAATAATAATATATAGTACCTGCTGTTTCAAGAAGCCAAAATCCCACAGACTTCCATTGACAAATGGGCAGTTATTACTAATTGTATTGGCCATGCTTGCTCTGATACCTTCTTCTTAACATCTTCTTTCTAATCCTAATTTTTTTAAAGATATTTTCCTTTCTTTATCGCAAGTTATACAAGGTTTTAACTGAGCAATCAAATGCCTCAGTAAAACCCTGCAGCCCCAAAGGGTTAGGAAAAAGGATGCAAACTGTCTATCCGTGCAGAGTTGTTGGTCATGTGACTCATTGAACTTGAAAAAAGTGTTTCCATTGCAGTTTTGCGAAACATGTCTATTTCGCCTCATAAACCACTTTTTCCAAACACAAAAACCTTTTTTTGATGAAAGATTTTTTTTCTTAATTGAAGTGTTTCCATGAGGCAAATTTATTATCCTAAAGCCAATTTGTGCAGTTTCATAGTCAATGGAAACGCTGCGTTCAAGAAATAGAGGCGTGGAAAGAGGTGGGGACTTCAAAGAGCTCGCTCCAGTTTGGCAACAGTTGTTGCCATGGATACGATGACTTCGACTCGGACCAATCACTGTCGGCTGGTTTCAACGTGGCGGTGAGATTCTATTTGGACTTGTGAAAAGAGAACCCGCACAGGATGAGTGGGATGTTCGAAGTCACTGTTGGTTTTTTGTGGTTGGTGTTCAAAATGAACGGTTCAATGAGACGGTCGTAGTGACATCTGTAGTTATTTAGGTAACGCCAACTTTAACACTGGTATCCTCAGTATCCAGATACCAATATTTGACTTTTTTATGGTGCGTGGGGCGGACATGGACATGAAGGTCTTTGGAGGCTGGACCTGGTCGTCTCAGCCTAAATGTCTTTCTGCTGAACATCTGGGACTGCTGTCCACACCGGGGTGTCCTTCCCACATAGCTCCCATCTTATGTACCATATCTTATCTTATTTGCTCTGTAATTTCTGTTCCAGGACAACAGTCACAAATTTAGTTTCAGATGACGATATAGAATCTTTGAATCTGACCTTAAGCCGCCTGAAGATGCACCTTTCTCCTCGCTACCAACCATTTTGTATTTATTCTCTGGCATCTTTAGGGGTAACGCTCTGAAGCTGTTGATCTGCACTCAGACTCTGAGTTGTTTGTTAAAATAAAAGTCCTCTTTGAATTGGAAATGAGGACAAATTACTTAAGTAATCTACGGTTTTGCTATGATTTTTAGGACTTTTAAGCTTATTGTAAAATCCAAGGTGATGAGATTTTTGTGAAGATGCAGAGATCCCAACTTGTGGTTCTCTTCTGAAATGAACAGAAGGAGAACTCACTGAGGTTAGTTTAGGCAAAGCTGAGAGCATTAGGGGAACACAGTAGAAAAAGAGGCGGAGCCAGCCAGGGCCCCAGGTTATCCCGACAAGCGTCAGAGGAGGCGTTCCTTTCTGTGTCGGCTTTTGCTCCATTGGCTGTTTGAAAAACAGCAGCAGGCTGGGGTGCGTGAGGGGCTCAAACAACTCCTTGTACCTCCTTGTGCGGTGGTGTTATTTTGAAAGGTGTTGCCATGGTTACCTCTGGAGCCTGGGATTTGTAATGTGATAGCTGGCTGCCAGACCGCAATCTGAAAGTTGGAGAAAGTTTTCCTGTGTGCCAGTATGTGTTATTATAGGAGCTGTGCAGGGGAGGAGTGTGTGTGTGTGTGTATGTGGGTGTGTGTGTGTGTGTGTGTGCGTCTGCATGTGAGCGTGTGTGTGACAGAAGGGTTTTTTGACCTGTCATGGTCTCACTTTGTTCCTTGTCAGGTTGTAGTGTTCCTCTATGGATTTCCTCAGCAACACACACACACGCACACACACACCCACACACACAGACACACACCCAACCTTTACACACACCGTTGGTTACTCCTGTCTACCACCCACACTGGGGCTTCACTTACCCTCGGTGGCGTGAACGGGGGTTTAACAACCTCACCTAGGGCTTTCCCTGTGCTGCCGACTGTCTGGGTGGTGATTGCATGCTTTGTGTTCCACACACACACACACCCACACACACACACACACACATCCATACATAAACCTATGAATGAGTAATTATAGTGGAATGTTTCCCTTGTTTTTAATGTCATAAACCGTTTCCATAGAAACGACAGATACTCAGCTCCTGTTGAGTTAACCAGCAACCTTCTGTTTAGCGAACGGTCGCAGGCACAGGTTTAACATCCTTTTACTACTTTTATTGATTGGATTTAACCTAAACTGCATCAGATGCTTTTGTAAATGGCGTCTTCACACAGACGCTGTCAGCATGAGGTCTCCTGTCTTCAGCCAACATCTCCAGCTGATCATCTCCCTGCACTGCAAACGAGGAGCGTCCAGTAACCTTTGACCAGAATTCACCGATTCATTTGATTTGATCGTGTTTGTGATCAAATGACCTGAAAACGTCGTTTAGTTCCACTGCTGCTTGTTGGAGGAGGAGATGAGGGTTTTCATTGGTCAGGAATCTTCATTCCAACAGCGTGGTAGCTAGGCCTGCACAATAAATCGCTAATTTAGCGTTATCGCAAAATCGAGCTGTGCAAGAAGTATATCCCAAAAGTGGTTTCCTTAAATGTTCTAAAACAATGTCATGGCAGCTTGAAGTATTTAACAAATCAAATACATCCATTTATGCTTTTGACCAATCAGATGGCGCCTACAGGTTGTTGATCAATCGGACGGAGATCTTCTATGTTAGATGTTCGCCTCCTATGTAGGCGAGGGTCATTTGGAGTATAATTTAAGTTACGTTGACCCTTATTTAAACTGTTGCAGTGAAATGGAAATAATGTTTTTGGTTGTTTTGCTATTTGTTCATGTAATGCAGGTTATATCGTCATCGCAATATTCATCGTTAATATTGCAAATCACGGGTTTTCCGCATTTTGTGCAGCTCTAGGGGTAGCTATTCTTCCTGCACTCCTAGTTTATAAAAGAACAAGTTGGTATACATTACACAAAAAATATATACAAGTAAAATGACCAAATAATTGTCAGTCAGTTCAAAATAGTAGATTTTAAGTTGCTTCATCCTATTACTCATTTGAACGTTCATTTACTGTCATAGTTTTTAGATGTTCTTAACAGTTCCAAGAGTCATTGCCTGCTTTATGTTCGGTGGGTTATTCCATCCCTGCAGAAACGTAAACATTGACTCTAATGAGTTAAACTTTCTGTCCTCGTCAGGCATCGAGTATCAGAGCTAAACTCTGTTGGTTTCAACTGACAGGCGGCATCTGTAGAACCTGGATGGTGCTTCTGTTATAAGAACACTCTAATCAAATTCATGGTTGTGTAAAACCAACTGCTCTTCTCTGAAATCCAGTTCCTGCATATTTTAGTACGTTTGTCCTAAAGTCAGTTTCCTTGGGATTGTTGTTTTTGCTCAAACTCTGAAAAAGATGTGAACCCTCATCCCAATGAGACTCTGAATCCTGGGTAAAATGATCTGCTTTGGGAAATGCATTTGAACTTTTTTGTTAACCGGACAGCTTTGACCCATTTTAGAGACCACATGCATTGTCTGATGGTCCCAGGACCGTTCATAATTCAGCCCCCTTAGTTTCACCTTCTCCTTCTGTTAGAAAAACCTTTTTCCTCCCAGCCAACAGGTCTTCTTCAAGGTTTTTTTATGGACTCACCTGTCAGGTGTGGTGTTGTATCCTCAGGAATGCCCAGCCTTTCCTAACACTGATGGGAACTTCCAGGTGATTCCAGACTCAGATTTTAGAGCTGGACCAGAGCTATTTGGTCCGCTCCAGAGCTGGGCGACTTGGAGGAAGCAAACGGGATCAAAATAATTTGTGAAAAACACGGCAGTCTTTGTTTCACTGGAGAAACCTACGAAATTCTTTTTTACAAGCTAAATGGAGCTCAGATGGACTGCTGTTGGGCGGCAGTGGCTCAAGCGGTTGAGCAGGTCGGCCAATGATGGAAGGGTCGGGGGTTTGATCCCCGCTCCCCCCAGCCAACAGTCAGTGTCCTTGGGCAAGACACTTCACCCTCCTGCCTCCAGTGTGGCTCCACCAGTGTGTGAATGCGTATGAATGTCCCGGTGATGGCGTACAGCCACGCCCCCATCAGTCTGCCCCGGGGCAGCTGTGGCTGCACCAGTAGGTACCATCACCAAGTATGGATGAGTGATGGACACATTGGAAGAACTTTGAGCGTCTGGAAAAGCAGATAAATCCATAATTATTATTAGCTACTATTGATTCATTAAAAGATGACACAGCTGCTGGAATTTCCAGTGTTTCGTGGTTGAGCCCTTCTCTTTCCCTTCTGCTATAAAACTTTTTCCCTTTCTTTCCAGGATCCAACAAGAAGAGGAACCACCTGAACCAGAAGGTCAAGAAGCCAGACTACAAAGTAGCTTATGTTCAGCTGGTGAGAAGATTAACAACACGTAATCAGACTCTCAGATCCTTTAGGAGCAACACTAACATCTCTGTCTCAATGCTTTTACAGTTATACTACATTCAACCACATGTACTTAATAAATGACAGAAAAGTACAGGTAGAGGTACAGGTTACTATCCTGTAATCTACTGAGTTAAGTCGGTTAACATTCTGAATACTGCAGTGTTTACTTTCATCAGCTAATGTTCTTCACATGATCCCACTGTTTACCGTAGGGGTCTAATGTGTGGACTAGACTTGTGCAGAGATGGAAGTCTGCGGCTCGGTCGCACGTCTGTTTGGGTTACACTTTTTTGAAAGCATCAAACATCTGTGACTTCCATCAGCCTTACCAATACTTTGTGATACACCTACCACACGCAAACCACTGGTACGTTCCATTTTCATGACGCCCCTCTAGGTGACTATGGTTTAAAACAAACAAAAGGACATAAATTGTTCAAATGTAGTCTTGATCGCCTTCTTCTTAACCTTAGTGCAGTTATCTGTTAGACTTCAGGGTTTTGTTTGTGAAACGACCCCCTGTGTTGTTTCAACAGTTTGTTACAGTTGTTTTGCGTTTGGTTGTGTGATGTTTTGGTGAAACTTTACTTCAGTACAGTTGTCTTTCCGTTCTTGACTCCTCAGCTTTGATGCTGCCTCCTCTTTTCCTCTCAGAACCTCCAGAACCGTTCCATCCCTCAACGCTTCTCGCTCAGGCGTGCGTTGGGTTAAAGGTGTGGTGTTTCTGGGATCTGCTCACTGACTCACGGCGGGGATGAGTTTTAATCAAACAGAGCTGCTCCGTAGTCGTTGTGCAGGTTTTTCACATTTCCTTTTTTCGTTGGGTTATGTGCAGCTATGGGTAGGACAGGAAGTAGAAAGGTGTAGATCTGCGTTGATGGCGCCCTCAGCTGCATCGGCACGCCTCTGATGAGCTTATGCAATGCCACAGTTCTTGTGTTTGTGAAGGCAGAGTGGGCCTACTTCGTGAAGGCCTTTCCAGCACATTCCATAGATTCCCAGGACAGTGAGGGTCTGGACTTTGTGCTGGCCTATCACTGTGTGAAAATGTTGTCTCATGCTTCATGAAGCGCTCATTCACATTTTGAGCCTAATGACTCTTGGCACTGGCATCTTGGAAATTGGCCCCACCATCAGGGAAGAACAAATCTATTGATGGCTCTGGAAACATGAATGACTGCAGGAGTCGCATTCATCTCGTTAGACCTGATGGCTTCATTTATGAGGCAGGTGATGTTTCACAGGATTGGAGGAAGGCCTGTTGGTTTGCTGGACTGAAGGTCTCACTTGTCTGTCGCAGATTTACGCTTACTTTTTGGAGATCTGATCTGGTGACAGCAGTGACCTGTTCCCGTTTTAAACCAGAAACATCCGTTTGATGGGAGCTCTGTTTGGGAGGCTCGCTCCTGGACGTGTCGAAGGTCAAAGTAGGGTCGGCCACCTTGGCCCTCCAGATCCACCATGTCTGTTCTCCAGGGTTCCCCACACTGATTGCTGCTGATTAGGTGTGTTCAGTCAATGAGAATGACGAGGCATGACGAGTGGAAACAGGCAGGGCGGAGCCACAAGCTTCCTGCTCCGCCCCTTTCTGATCGTCCACCTGCAGACCAACAGATCCATGAACCTCTTTGTTTTCCTGGTCTGAGCTGGAATCTGGATCAGAACTGGACGGATGGATGGACCTGATGCTGCTGCTGTTTCTGTTGCACCGCTAATGTAAGGGGCTGTAAGCTAGCAGGAGACTGTAAACAATGGGTTGGTTTACTCCCCACAACTCAGAAGTGAATTTCAAATGAACCCCTGCCGCTCTGCAGAAACTATGTCCTAGAAAAGGACAGAGGTTTTTGTCTGAAAACAGCATAATCTTCATTAAAAGGCGCTTTGGAAACGGATCGGGTGGGTCTCTAAGACCCGGTGTTCACATTGTGGACGTCACATTTTGGTTTCCATTACCACAGTGGTTCATTCTGCTAAACTGGGGCTCTGGGACTCAGAGGTCAGCTCAAATATGAGCTCAGCTCTGATGAGGTTAAAGCAGAGCCGTTTTGGGTCAACAGTGTCTCACTTGCTTCCACCGTGCTGCCTGACTGACTGGGAGACACCAATCCTGAAAGGGATGGATAATAAAAACCGTCCAAACTTGATCATTTGGGAGAGGGTGCACAACGGCAGCAGCCACGAAGGTTTCAAAGGGTTAGGGGGAGGAGCTTGTTTGATGCAGACATTCGTAATGAGGCGTGTCAATCATCCGAACTGTCGGTGTCTGTCAGGAGGCGTAGTCTGCCGTGCAGCCGTCTGCTATAGCATGGGGCTGACATCTGACCTTCGTACCTGAAAAGACTGGAATAAAGCCAGCGCTCGTCCTGTTTCTCATCCTTGGCTTCTCCTTCCTCGCTGGCCTGTGCTCACATGCAGAAAAGCCTCCTTTCTTTTGCAGTGGCTGGAAGAAAACAAGATTGTTCCTAATTGACACCACATGTGGGAGAGTGTTCTGTGGGTAGATGCCCGCCCCACCGTCCCCCCAGCCCTCATCCTTCCTTTCTCTCCCCCGCTGCCTTCATCAGCTGCACTGCAGCCGTAAAACCTTTCAAACGTTCCGCTCCGTGTTCCTGCTCTGCGGTCAGAGGGGTCTCCGTTAGCGGCGCTCCGTGACGGCCGCTCTCCTCCGGTTCAGGCGCAGAGGTATCTACGCCTGACTGTGTGAAATGTGCCCCATGTGTGGGAAAGTATATATGTGTGTGAGGGGCTGAGAGGGGTAAACAGGCGAGGTAACTAAGGCCGTGATGGAGTCGTGCCAGATCAGGGAGGTCCAGAGATGGGGCAAAGCAGTCACAGGCACTGAGACGGGGTAGTTGTTGGGGTGGCAAAAACAGCAGTAGAAAACCAAAAGTCTGTCAAGTTGTGCTGCTTTACGGCCGGACGGCGTGTTTAAAGTCAAACTGCTTTACGCTCTGCCGTGCTCATGGTAACACTCGCTTCAGAATTTCGCAGTCAGCTCACATTGTTCCGTCTGTTTGATGCTGCATGGGCTGGATGTTGGAAAATGTGAATCTGGATTGCACTTTTTGACCTGGGTTGCAGACATGACTTCATAAAGAGTCGGTGTAATTGGATTTCTCGTCTGGCTCAAACTCCTTCAGTGTGCCAGCGCTGTCACCGGGCTCAGGAGGGCGCACACATCCATGTGGGAGACGACTTCAGGGACAAACCTGCTGCTGAATATTAAAAATGTTTCTGGCAGGTTGGTGAACTTTGGGGCAGTGAGTGATTTGCCTATTGATGGGCTGGAGCGGGCGGGGCCACGAGCTCTGGGAAAGCTGCCTCTGTTTCACTCTTTGGTTGGTCATTGTTGGGTCCCACCCTCAGTGGACGGGCCTTTTTCGGTCGGAGGGGGCGCTGAAGGCTGTAGAATGTAGAGACTGACAGAACGGAAGACGAGGTGATTTCAGGGGAACTGCTAACTGAGAAGGATTGGAGATGTAGGTCAAGGCTTTCTGTGCTGTTGACGTCTTCTCAAACAGCCAGCGGCTGCAGAAACATTCATTTTTTCTGGGTTTTGGATAAAAAACACAAATATGTTCCTTTGTTTCTGTTAGAAACTGGTGGGAAAGAAGATTAAACAAGTCAAGATAATAAAATGGTCATTTTTCCAAAGCTCAGACATAATCTTTAGTTAAGCAAAAATCATTTTAAAGCATGATTTATGTATGTATATATATATATGTCTTTAGTGTGGTTTACGTTCAAATCCAAGAATTGAGCTGGAATCCACCGCATTCACATCTGCAGAGGTTTGCTGTTTAAGACCCAACAAAGCAGAAAAAGCTTTTTGGGATGGATTATCAGGCTGTTGGTCTCTGCACAGTAGTGCTTCTGCAGTCTGATGGTATCAGGCTGGACCGGCGCTGGATGCTGAGCTACATCGGCTCGGTGGACCGGATGAGCATGCTGCTCTAAAGTGAAATGACCAACAACTTGACCCCAATGTCACATGATCTGACCTTAAATGATGAGCCACACCTGTTTTGTGTTCTGTGAAAGCGACGTGCGTTAACGTAACGGTGTGCGCTCTGACGCAGACGGCTGGTCATTCAAGTTTCACCCCGGTAACCTGCCTTTCACTAAACCGATGAAGAGGACACGCCATGGTGGGGAGGAGCCAATGCAACCATTCCCTGTACCATGTGATACCTGTGATTACCCCCCATCCACAGGAAAATCATCTAGAGTCAGGACGCTTCTTAAAAGGCTAAATGAATGGCGTGTCTTTCAAAAACCATACAAACTGGGTTAGTTTGGGGGTGGGATACCTTTCACCTCTGGGTCGTGAACATTTACCCAGTCATGCTGTGTTATCATTAAAGTGGATCACAGTGGTACCTTGAATGTAATTTGTTGCAGTGGTGGCTTCATTACTTGAGATGTTTGCTGTGGAGAACGCCATTTCCTGTCGACTTCCATGAGAGACCACGCCATCTGAAAAATCCAGGAAACGAGAGAAAAGCAGCCAAGCAAAAGAAGAAATGACAGAAAACCAACTCAAAAGAGGAAAACCGTCCCTCTGACACGGCGGCAGACATGCCCCGGGCTGCTTTCTCCTCACCACCTTTGTGTTTGTGTTTGCCATAGAAACCCTCAGCCAGCCGGCGGGCGGTTGGGTGTTTGTGTGTGAAACATGGTTCTGGGAGGACAGCCTGTTGTTGGGGCAGCTGTCCCAGAGAGTCAGAGACTGTAGGGGAAACCGTCCACACCAGTGTCCCATCTGCTCACCCAAAACCAGGACTGAGGTCAGACCAGCGGCTTCCACCCGCATCAGGGCCTCTGGAAGGTAACAGGCTTCATGTGAGGAGACGAGAACGGAGAGGCGGCCTTCACCTGTTTTAACCCTAAACGGGATCGTCAAATGGCTGGTTATGTTTTCAGCTTTGGCCGTTCAGAAATCCTTGAATACCTTTTCAGAGTGCTTTACATGATGGCGTTGGTAATGACCCGTGTCTCGTGGATACATGGGTTCCCGTTCTGGCGTGGCGTTCTCTGGTACGGGAACATCCAACTGGCGTTCTGTGTCGTGGCTTCAGTTTTCATTGAGCTTTTGGTTGAAGTGGCGCTCTTCAGAAGACGGTCTGCTGAGGCTGACGGCGCACTGGCGTTCGATCCCTCCTCCGGTTCACAAACCTCCATCTTCACAGCACAGGAGCAGGTTTGCTTTGTTCCCGTTTGACTGACACTAGATGGCAACATTTTGCTGTGAAGTGGCGGTGGCGGCCTCCCGGTTGCAGCAGACGATGTGTCCCTGGCTCAGGATGTGTGAGGGTGGGGGATGCCGGCCCCTCACCTTCCTCCCGGCTGCTTTAAGGGGGGGCCTCTGCTCCGAGGAGGTGCTGAATCAGGGCCGAGCGGGAAATCTTGCTTATCTTTGTGGAATTTTATTATTTTGAAGCGTTTGGATGGCTGCTGCTGTTTTTCCCTCCCTGTCACGCAAACTCTCTGCTTCCTCCTCCGCATAACCGTATCTCACCAATTTACCTTTTCACGTCTTTCTATTTGTTTCTATCTTTACTTCTATTCTACTGTTAATCTGCCCTTCCTTCTGTTTTTTATTTGACGTTTCTCCTCTTTTTGGTGTTTTTTCTTTAGTTAATAACATTTTGGAACGACTGGAAAACGATATTGATCATATTTGATTCAATGCTCTAAGAATCAGATTTTACACAGAGATTCAAACTTCTTCCTTTTTCTTTATCCATCTCTTTCACCTGTATATTTTCAGGTGTCCTTTTTATTTTTACTTCTGTTTTGTTGGAGTTTCTAATGTTTTCATGGGACAAATGTTTTGTCATTTGAACATTTTATCCTTCAGGGGAAGTAGGAAGACACAGCAGTTGATCTGTCAGTGAATGGCCACGGCAAAATAATATTTACTCCAGAACTGAGTAACAGTTTGAACAAAAAAAAACCATTTTTGGTTGTGGAATCAGACTAAAAAATAGTCTACCATTCAAATTCTGGCTTTTTTCCAAATATAGTGAATAAAATGGAGCAGGGATTTTCTGTGTTTTTGTTCATGTGAGGACAATTCATCAGACTCTGACCATAAACTAAAGGTCTTCCAGGGATGTGTAGCATTAAAGCTACAAAGTAGGAGTCAGAGATCTACTAGGGTAAAAGTGAACATGGTAGAGGCTGGTACGAGGGAGGGGGGTGCAGACCAATCGCTGTGGCGCCCCCTACAGGGAGCAGCTGAAAGATGAAGATGAGACGTAAAAAGTGTCGTCCAAGAAGCAATCGCTTTTTTAAATGATCCGACGTTAACCCACCAAGAAGGACGTTTTTTCTCCGTCATGACTCCAGCTCATCTGACGCACAAATGAAGCAGAAAGAAAAATACTTGAGTACAAGAAAACGAGTAAATAAAATAATAAATACAGATACGGATCCAAAAGAATATTTTGAACAGGTTTAATGCTTTGTCATTTATTTCAAAAAGTGAACAAAGATTACACAAAGATTGCAATATAAATCCTTTATTTCCTATATTTTTGATAAAGAAACGCCCAAACTTTAATATTGTCTAATAAATTCAATGCAAACGTTTCAGTGTGAATCAGGATCCTTCCTGGGGAAGACGACTGATGCCACACATGTCCAGAGGACACTCGTCTACAAGGGGGGCGCTAAAGGTCAATGCTAGGTCACAGAGCGCTGCATCAGCGCACGAGAACGGAGAATTGAGTGGATGGAAAAAGCTGCAGCCGCATCAGGAGAACCTTCACCCCCAGGAGAATCTCGGTTCAAGAATGTGAGGACTGGAGCCAGACCATCCAGAACCTCCACTGACGGATACGAGGCGTGGACGTTCCATCTGCAAATGTCCCGTGTCACTCCTGACCCAGACACAGAAGAGTTTGGTGGAGAAACTGAACCAGGGTGTTCCCCCGTGATCCAAAGTCCTCTATTCAGGTGAAAGTCTGTTCTGAACGCCAAGGTCCAAAGCCACCAAAAGCTGCTTCAGGGACCATGGCGTCACCGCGCTTGACTGACCAGCATCTGATCTGATAGAAAATCTGTAGACTGTTGTCCAGAAGAAGAAGAGTCTCCAGACCCACACTGCAGATGAGCGGAAGGCACCTGAGCTTCCACTCCATCAGCTCCTCAGGCGGATGTCCTTCACGCCCCCGTGCAGGAGGAGACCAGGACGTTTGGGCTGCTCATCTTCTGAGACAAAGATCACCATGAAAGACGAGATTGAAATATTTCAGTGTTTGTTCTGCTGATGTAAAAACCATGAATTCAAAATCAATGTGATCTGAGGGTCAGAGCAGAAACAACATTGTACCGCTGGAGCAGAACATGAAGGAATCCTATCGCAACGGCAGAAACACTACTGTCCCGCACACACGGAGACAAACCCCGCTCGGCTGTGGCGTCTTCAGAGGAAGGGCCCGGTCAGACGCTCTCTGGAAAGATGGCGGCTCCTTCACAGAGTTCTGCTGACGTTCTCTCCATCAACACTCCTGGTGTGTAAATGTTTTTGGAGGAACAAATGGGCTGATCCACTCATTAGTGTGTGGATGTGGATGTGAGGCCAAGGAAAGGAAAAGCCTTTCCTGGTAATCAGGGTTCCCTGAAAGCCCCCCCACACCTCCCATCTCCTGATTTGGAAAATTTACTCCCAAGTAGAGGTTATGTGTGTGAGGCGGAGAGTGAGGTTTCATAAGAGCTCAGTGGAGAGGGGGCATGAATTATGGAGAGCAAAGCAGAATTTGAACTCACACGCAAACCCCCTGTGACTCCTCCAAAGCTCCTGTTTGGGTTTCCTGACTCTTTCAGCCTACAACTCAGCATCAGGAAGACGATGGCGTCCTCTGTTACCCGCCCAGAAAAAGACGACGGCGTCCTCTGTTACCCGCCCAGAACAAGACGATGGCGTCCTCTGTTACCCGCCCAGAACAAGACGATGGCGTCCTCTGTTACCCGCCCAGAAAAAGACGACGGCCTCCTCTGTTACCCGCCCAGAACAAGACGATGGCGTCCTCTGTTACCCGCCCAGAACAAGACAATGGCGTCCTCTGTTACCCGCACAGAAAAAGACGATGGCGTCCTCTGTTACCCACCCAGAAAAAGACGATGGCGTCCTCTGTTACCCGCCCAGAACAAGACGATGGCGTCCTCTGTTACCCGCCCAGAAAAAGACGATGGCGTCATCTGTTACCCGCCCAGAACAAGACGATGGCGTCCTCTGTTACCCGCCCAGAACAAGACGATGGCGTCCTCTGTTACCCGCCCAGAACAAGACGATGGCGTCCTCTGTTACCCGCCCAGAACAAGACGATGGCGTCATCTGTTACCCGCCCAGAACAAGACGATGGCGTCCTCTGTTACCCGCCCAGAACAAGACGATGGCGTCATCTGTTACCCGCCCAGAACAAGACGATGGCGTCCTCTGTTACCCGCCCAGAACAAGACGATGGCGTCCTCTGTTACCCGCCCAGAACAAGACGATGGCGTCCTCTGTTACCCGCCCAGAACAAGACAATGGCGTCCTCTGTTACCCGCACAGAAAAAGACGATGGCGTCCTCTGTTACCCACCCAGAAAAAGACGATGGCGTCCTCTGTTACCCGCCCAGAACAAGACGATGGCGTCCTCTGTTACCCACCCAGAAAAAGACGATGGCGTCCTCTGTTACCCGCCCAGAACAAGACGATGGCGTCCTCTGTTACCCGCCCAGAACAAGACAATGGCGTTTTCTGTTACCCGCCCAGAACAAGACGATGGCGTCCTCTGTTACCCGCCCAGAACAAGACGATGGCGTCCTCTGTTACCCGCCCAGAACAAGACGATGGCGTCCTCTGTTACCCGCCCAGAACAAGACGACGGCGTCCTCTGTTACCCGCCCAGAAAAAGACGATGGCGTCCTCTGTTACCCGCCCAGAAAAAGACGGTGGTGTCCTCTGTTACCCGCCCAGAACAAGACGATGGCGTCCTCTGTTACCCGCCCAGAACAAGACGATGGCGTCCTCTGTTACCCGCCCAGAACAAGACGATGGCGTCCTCTGTTACCCGCCCAGAACAAGACGACGGCGTCCTCTGTTACCCGCCCAGAAAAAGACGACGGCGTCCTCTGTTACCCGCCCAGAAAAAGACGATGGCGTCCTCTGTTACCCGCCCAGAACAAGACAATGGCGTTTTCTGTTACCCGCCCAGAACAAGACGATGGCGTCCTCTGTTACCCACCCAGAAAAAGACGATGGCGTCCTCTGTTACCCGCCCAGAACAAGACGATGGCGTCCTCTGTTACCCGCCCAGAACAAGACGATGGCGTCCTCTGTTACCCGCCCAGAACAAGACGACGGCGTCCTCTGTTACCCGCCCAGAAAAAGACGATGGCGTCCTCTGTTACCCGCCCAGAAAAAGACGGTGGTGTCCTCTGTTACCCGCCCAGAACAAGACGACGGCGTCCTCTGTTACCCGCCCAGAACAAGACGATGGCGTCCTCTGTTACCCGCCCAGAACAAGACGACGGCGTCCTCTGTTACCCGCCCAGAAAAAGACGATGGCGTCCTCTGTTACCCGCCCAGAACAAGACGATGGCGTCCTCTGTTACCCGCCCAGAACAAGACGACGGCGTCCTCTGTTACCCGCCCAGAACAAGACAATGGCGTTTTCTGTTACCCGCCCAGAACAAGACGATGGCGTCCTCTGTTACCCACCCAGAAAAAGACGATGGCGTCCTCTGTTACCCGCCCAGAACAAGACGATGGCGTCCTCTGTTACCCGCCCAGAACAAGACGATGGCGTCCTCTGTTACCCGCCCAGAACAAGACGACGGCGTCCTCTGTTACCCGCCCAGAAAAAGACGATGGCGTCCTCTGTTACCCGCCCAGAAAAAGACGGTGGTGTCCTCTGTTACCCGCCCAGAACAAGACGACGGCGTCCTCTGTTACCCGCCCAGAACAAGACGACGGCCTCCTCTGTTACCCGCCCAGAACAAGACGATGGCGTCCTCTGTTACCCGCCCAGAACAAGACGATGGCGTCCTCTGTTACCCGCCCAGAAAAAGACGACGGCCTCCTCTGTTACCCGCCCAGAACAAGACGATGGCGTCCTCTGTTACCCGCCCAGAACAAGACAATGGCGTCCTCTGTTACCCGCACAGAAAAAGACGATGGCGTCCTCTGTTACCCACCCAGAAAAAGACGATGGCGTCCTCTGTTACCCGCCCAGAACAAGACGATGGCGTCCTCTGTTACCCGCCCAGAAAAAGACGATGGCGTCATCTGTTACCCGCCCAGAACAAGACGATGGCGTCCTCTGTTACCCGCCCAGAACAAGACGATGGCGTCCTCTGTTACCCGCCCAGAACAAGACGATGGCGTCCTCTGTTACCCGCCCAGAACAAGACAATGGCGTCCTCTGTTACCCGCACAGAAAAAGACGATGGCGTCCTCTGTTACCCACCCAGAAAAAGACGATGGCGTCCTCTGTTACCTGCCCAGAACAAGACGATGGCGTCCTCTGTTACCCACCCAGAAAAAGACGATGGCGTCCTCTGTTACCCGCCCAGAACAAGACGATGGCGTCCTCTGTTACCCGCCCAGAACAAGACAATGGCGTTTTCTGTTACCCGCCCAGAACAAGACGATGGCGTCCTCTGTTACCCACCCAGAAAAAGACGATGGCGTCCTCTGTTACCCGCCCAGAACAAGACGATGGCGTCCTCTGTTACCCGCCCAGAACAAGACGATGGCGTCCTCTGTTACCCGCCCAGAACAAGACGACGGCGTCCTCTGTTACCCGCCCAGAAAAAGACGATGGCGTCCTCTGTTACCCGCCCAGAACAAGACGGTGGTGTCCTCTGTTACCCGCCCAGAAAAAGACGATGGCGTTTTCTGTTACCCGCCCAGAACAAGACGATGGCGTCCTCTGTTACCCGCCCAGAACAAGACAATGGCGTTTTCTGTTACCCGCCCAGAACAAGACGATGGCGTCCTCTGTTACCCACCCAGAAAAAGACGATGGCGTCCTCTGTTACCCGCCCAGAACAAGACGATGGCGTCCTCTGTTACCCGCCCAGAACAAGACGATGGCGTCCTCTGTTACCCGCCCAGAACAAGACGATGGCGTCCTCTGTTACCCGCCCAGAACAAGACGACGGCGTCCTCTGTTACCCGCCCAGAAAAAGACGACGGCGTCCTCTGTTACCCGCCCAGAAAAAGACGATGGCGTCCTCTGTTACCCGCCCAGAAAAAGACGGTGGTGTCCTCTGTTACCCGCCCAGAACAAGACGATGGCGTCCTCTGTTACCCGCCCAGAAAAAGACGGTGGTGTCCTCTGTTACCCAGTTTCTTTCCCGTGTTAGATCTGACTGAAGGTCTGGGCGGCAGAACTGGATCACATCTTCATCCGCAGGACCGTCCTCTTCATCCTGATTCCTGCTCCTCCGTATTCAGAAGAAGCTTCCACTGCACGCACAGTAACCGCTCCTGATGACCTTTGACCTCTTGACCCCCTGACACAACTGCCGCTTTGATCAGCCAGTCATCCCCTCCCGTGTTATTAGCCGGGCCACCACGGGCCTGATAAAGGCCTCTGATTGGCCCCCACAGATGCATTTCCTGTTTTGGTTTCTTTCTTTTCTCCACCAGCTGGTCCCCACATTCCTGTGTGAGTCTGGGAGGGGGCAGGGGCATCGCCCAGATGTTTATGTCAGGGTGAGAGTTTCAGCCTGTTTGGGGCTAAAGCTGGGGGGTGGGGGGGGGGGGGGGGGCAGGGAATGTGAGGGTTGTTTACATGTAAAGGAAAGAAAGTGGGGGGGGGGGTGAATGACATACTTGAAGGGGATAATGATGGTGAACAGCTGTTTGTGCCTTGGGGGGGGGGGGGGGTGTTAAGAATGAATTTATTTTGAGGTGCCACCCCATTGGGCTGAGACTGGACATGTCCAGACACGACCACCATGAGCTCCGCTCACATTCACTCTGACTCTGCTGCTGTTTCTGGGCAGACTGTGCATCAGCGGCCGGCCGGCACTGATCTGAGCTGGACGTCAGAGGTCGTGTTTCCCGTCTCCATGATTCCTGCTCCTCCTCATCTGTGCGTCAGAACTGGCGTCTAGCTTCTGCCTTCATTTAATGCTGACGGTCTGGAACGGTAACCATTTTCAATCAGCCTCTGACAAAAACACACAAGGCCCCCCCAGACAGACGGAAGAAGCTGCAGAAACGGTGATGGAGACCTACGGACGTCTTCCACACTGAGTTTGATTCTCTACAGTTACTGCAAGAATGTTTGATTCAGAAGTACAGATGTAAACCAGAGATAAGAAATGTGATTTAGTTTACACTGGAGAGCCAAACACACTTCTATGATTTCACGTGTTTTCTTGGTTCTATGTCTAGCTGTGTCAATGTTACGCTCAAAGGTTTTCCTCTCAACTTCCTGGTTAACTCCAGCAGTAAATCATTTAACTACAAACACTGAGTTCTGCGGACTGGAGTTCCAGCAGATCGATGACTAGATACGCAGCAACACCTCGATAGAAACACAACTACTAGAAAACACCCACAGTCAACAGGGTTCCCAACAGAGAACGACTGTTTTCATCTTTAGAGGAAAAATGAAAAAACTCCCCAAACTTTAGGGGAACATTTTACAGACGTGTTCCGATACGACTTCTCCACCATGGTAGCAGGCGGTCGCGTGACGTCTCATCATCGACTACCTGACTTTTGTTATACTCTTGCCTTTTTTCTTTATTCAAATAATCAAGTATATTTAGAACCAAGTCATTTCTTCAGAACTTACTGCAGTAAACTGAAACCCAGGCGCTGCTTTGAAATCATCTGGGCTGAAGGACTCTGCAGGAATCCAACGCCAGTGCAGTTTTCCAAGCAGCTGAACGTTTGGACGTCACTTCCCTGCTGTGAAGTTCAGACGTCCAGGTGTTACTCTGCTGATTTGGTATATTTGATACACCTGTGGTTAACTTTTCCCAACGACGGAGCCGTGGAGGCGCCTGACGTAGCACGGCAGCTTCTGCACACCAGCCGCTTCAGCACCAGCCATCTTAAAGGTGTCAGCCATTCCACGCCGTCAACGCCACACCAAAAGCCCCCGTCAGTCTCAATGTTTCCTTGTTTTGAAGAAGGTAGGGGGGGTCATGGGACAACCGCAGCCCCACCCAGAGAGGACTCTTTCAGTTTCATCCCAACCCTAATGAAGGAAAAGTCCCCATTGGCTGCATGGCTCATGGGAGCGATGCTGTTCCGTCTGAAGTGGCTGTTCTGGAGGGAACGCCGACGTCCTGAGGAGATCGCTGATGGATGGAGACGAGGTTTTATGGGAAGCTGAAGCTGTTGAAAGCAGACTAATAAAATGTTGGCAGGAAAGCCGGTCTTTGGATTATTGGAAGAACTCCACCAACATAGACTCTTCTGGAAAACCTCCTTCAGCGTCGCGTCCGCATGTTTGGTCGGGCCGCGGTCCGTCTGTCCTCCCTGGGGTGTCATGTTGGTGGGTTCAGGTCAGTTAAGCGGACATTCGTTGAACATTTCAGACTCTCTCCTTCTAGACGACAGTGTAAAGGTTTGTGATTTCTGGGTTTTTAACAAACGTTGCTCACTCTTTAACACAAATCCTTTTTATTTTAAGGGGTGCTTTGTCTAGGTGCTGTGGGGGTTTGTACCAACGACACGGTCGTTGGTTTGAATCCTGGCTGGGCCTTCCCCGTGTGGAGTTGGCCTGTTCTCGCCTTGGATCCGTCTTCCTCCCAAAACCATGTTTTCGAGGTTGGTCGGGGGGGGTTCTGTGTGTTGTTACCTGTTGAGGGTCTACCTGCCTTCACCCTGGGACAGGGTCCAGTGACACCCCATTCAGTTCAAACCTCGATTCTTTTCTGAAAAACTCACATTAAAACGGACATTTTACAAGCAGACGAGGCTTGATTTTCCTGTTGAACTCTTTTTTTTTTTTTTTTTTTTTTTTTTTTTTTTTTTTGTCCTTCCTGTGGATTTTGGTGAATTGGTGGGGGGGGGGCTTTTTCCTCGACATAAATCAGTCAGGAGACAATGGAACACACAGGTCTCACACCAGCGAGGGGAGGGACATGGAGGAAGACTGAGGATTGCTTTGGCCTCTGCTGCGGTTCCATGTATACGTTTCACCCAAAAAACAGGAATGTTTCCTGCCAGCGGAGTGGAAATGTGTCCAACAGACGCTACACATCCACGCTCACTCACACAGACACACGAGGCGTGGCCCGCCGCCAACAATAAGACTTGTTTAACGAGTCTCAGCGCTTTGTTGCTGTCGGTCTCGGGGCTTTGTTGCTTTTGTGAATTGTACTCTGTGAGGTTGGTATTAATCTTCACTCCTTGTATACATAATGTGTCCAACAATGCAGCCTTAACTAGGAATTGTCATGCGACAGTGTTTGCTTTAGGAACTGCTTTGGTTTCTTGCTCGTATTCCTCAGACTCGGCGTTCACCTCTCACTGTTGCCGCCTCATGTCTTCACGCAGCATCTTTGTCTCCTTGATTTATTGTCCTCTTCGTCCTGCAGAAGGCCTGATGTAAAGATTCTGGGTCATGAACAGAAGACGATACAAAAACACGATACGGGGAATTTCTCCTTGGGTTGAAGGTTGAGCATTTTTCTCATGAGCTCCTCCTGAAAGCCATCAGAGGCCTGAGGCTCAAATGACTTAAGACGATCTAATCAATACTTCCCACAGCAGGCGTTAGGGGTGGGCGGATCGATCTGAGTATCGACAGTATTGATACCCAGGGGGGGTCCTGATACCAGCGTGACCAGAGCCATACTTTAGATGCCGTTTTTCTTCAATACAGTGAAGAGCTTGAACTTCCTCACAGAGTTCATGCCAACGCAGCGTCTACGTGTCTGCAGTTTGCTAGATTGGGGTAAAAACCTGCCCAACCTGGCAACCCCGTCAGCCCCCCCACTGCTGCACACACTTTGCCCCCCCATGCTTCATCAAGCAGCAGACAGATTCATTACAGAGCCACGTATCTGCACCAATGGCAGGATTGTGTGTTGTCTACATTATTGTATTTCCTGGTATTGAAACCACCAAGCGGTTCCTGGGGGGGGGGTCTGCAGGTCACTGCTCCCCCAGCCTCCAACTGTCCTGTTGTGTTCCCGTTTAACGTGATAGAATGGACTAAACTGTGAGCTGCTCTGGACAGAAACGACAAAGCAAGTTCACCTTCTGCCACAGCATAGGTCAGAATGACAGCTGCAGCATGGCAGCCATGTTGTGACATCACAAGGACACGCCCCTTAAAGTATACACCTCTCATGTTTGGAGGGGGGTATCGGACCTCTGTCTAGTCCTTGTACATGATTATCCGTCTGGACATCCATCCATCCATTTTCGTCTGCCCAACCTCCCTGGGGGCTCGGACCCTTTACCCTCAGGGAGGGGGCGGTTGGTCCACCCATGTCCCACATTTCAGGTTCAGCTTTGGTCCTGGTCTGACTCGTTAATCAGCGTTCCTCCTCATCCTGTGGGATTGTTCCCAAGCGGATGCAGGTCTGGGATTCTTTTTGGTGTCGTTCAGTGAGGTCATATGGACTCTACCCCCCTCCTCCCTCCACTGGGGGGGGGGGGGGGGTGGATGGGCTTGGTAGTGGGGTCTCCTGTGGATCCAGATACTTATGCTCTTTTTTTCCGGTAAAGACATGGCGGCGTTTTGCCCGTCAGGACCATAACTGCCCCCCCAGTGCAATAACTGCCCCCCAGGCTCTTTCTGCACGGGGCAGAGTGGTTTGCCCCTCTTTTGGCTGAGGGGCCTGGAAAGCATGCTCTGTGGTAATGCTGTGCATTTTTCTCTGTGACCAATACTCCACCCCCACATGCTGGCCCCAAACAAAATACTTCACATATCCAACACCCCCCCCCCGGTTGATTGGCAGCTGCTGTCACTGGAGCTATTTAGTTTGTTGTATGCAACAGAGGAGAAGCCTCGTCTGCAGGAGGAGCCACACCTGCTGGTGGACAGACTGGGGAGGATACCTGTGCCCCCCCCTGACCCGTCAGGCGGCTGTGCTTCCTTCTCTGCCATGAACTGAGCCAGTTGGACTGGTGATGCATTAGCTGTAGATGGGTTAGTATGGAATAAATAATGGATACCATCCTTTCCTTCTGAATAAATCAGGACCATAGAAATGGAGAGAGATGGGAAAGGAGGGAATTCAAGACACCAAAGAGAAGGAGGAGTGAGGGACGGAGAGGAAGAAGCACTTTTGATCCATGTAGCCCAATATTACATCACTGTCGTCTCAGCGAGCTTCACTAATAGTTCCAAACATCAAACCAGCTGATTGCTCCCTGAGGTACCAGAGGACCGCAGGGAGTCCTGTCTGGTACCTCATCCTTTCTAGAGGAGGGACCTTTCATCTTAGGACCATCGACTGTCTCTGAGAACTGGACTGAGTAGCCCCGCCCACCTGGCGTTCCAAATGGGAAGTGGTTCCAAGGAGCCAAAATCCCATTAACATCTCTAGAGAAATAACCGGCTGATGCTCCTTCTACCAACGTTCTGGATCTGATGCCTCTTTCCCCCCCCCAGGGCTGTGTGCTGAGCCCCCTCCTGTTCACCCTGCTGACGCACGACTGCACAGCGAGTCACCCCAGCTGTCTGATCGTGAAGTTTGCGGATGACACAGCTGTGGTTGGACGCACCTCCAACAACGATGAGTCTGACTACAGGCAGGAGGTGGAACATCTGGAGAGCTGGTGCAGAGACAACAACCTCTGCATCAACGGGAAGAAGACCAAGGAGATGAAAGTGGATTTTAGGAAGGACAGATGCCCCCCCCCCCCCCCCCCCCCCCCATTCACATCGGAGGGGACGCGGTGGAAGTGGTTTCCAGCTTCAGGTATCTGGGCGTGCACATCTCCAGCGACCTCACCTGGAGCACCAACACCTCCTGCCTGGTCAAGAAGGCACACCAGCGCCTTTATTTCCTGAGGAGGCTCAAGCGAGCTGGGATGGGGATCCCAGTCCTGACTTCCTTCTACAGGTGTGTGGTGGAGAGCGTCATGACCTCCTGCATCACGGTGTGGCACGGCAGCTGCTCTGCGGCAGAGAGGAAAGCTCTGCAACGAGTGACCAAAGCTGCACAGAGGACTGTGGGCTGCAGCCTGCCGTCCACCACTGACATCTATACGACCAGATGCAGGAAACGGGCCTCTCGCATCCTGAAAGACCCCACCCACCCCTCACACCCTCTGTTCTCCCTGCTCCCCTCAGGCAGGAGGCTGAGGAGCATAAAGAGCAGGACCACCAGACTGAGGAACAGTTTCTTTCCTGAAGCAGTCAGACTGCTTAACTCCGGTTGATCACTGCACCCCCCCCCCCCTCTATGGACAACAAGCTAATTCCCAAGTGCAATATCACAGGGCTGTGCAATACTTAACATAAAATACTGTGCAATTTAAAAAATACTTCTGTGCAATACTCATCAGGAACCACACCATAACAGACTGATATTTTACTGACATTATTATTGATATATATTATTTATGTCTGAATGTAAACGGCTGGCCCGGGACCAGAGAGCCTAATTTCGTTTTATCATGATAAAATGACAATAAAGTTTCCTGATCCTCCTGATCCTAACATCTTCTTGATAATTCTCATTCTTTACACATTTTTTTTAATTCCAGTTATAAACTGACCAATCAGACGCCTTAATAAATGTAGGTAGAGCCTACTGGCCCCCACATCCAGTGCTCGAAACGACAGATTTCCTGCAGCCTGCTTTTAAGTGGTAGGGGCGTGGCCTTCCAAACAAGCTCACTCCTGATTGGTGAGAGTGGTTGCCATAGAAACCCAGACCGACTTGGACCAATCACTGCTTACTGAGGACGTCTGGCGGCGTCCGCATCGTGAAAAAAATGACAACAGAATTGACGTCATTTGGTTGGAGCTGGAATAAACCATTTTCTATGGGGGGGGAACAACCGTTCTCTGATACGGTTGTTGGTTCTGCCCCACATGTTCCTGTTATGAGATGTTTTTGTCGCTAATCGGTTTCGTTTGTCCCGTCAGGCTCAGGGCCAGACCTTCACCTTCCCTGACGTCTTCCCTGAGAAGGACCAGACCCCCGCCGAGGGCTCCATGGAGGAGATGCAGAACAAGTTCATGGAGGACGAGAAGCAGCGGCAGAAGCTGGACCCCAGGAGAGGGGGGGTCACCGAGTGGTTTGGACTGTGACGGCGGTGGGCGTGGGCCGTCCGCTCTCTTCTGCCGGGGCGAGAGACGGGCCGACACCGTTGGCCTGCTCTGGCGGCTGCGGTCCGATGAGCAGGTCCAGAATCAGAGGAGGGGAGTGGACCGCCTCCAACCTTCATGAAAACTGTGACATGAGGTTTCAGGAAGTTTGTGGGTCTGGACGGTTCTGGACGGTTCTGCACGGTTCCGTCTCAGACTCTCCAGAGGTTTCTTTATGTGTGAAAGCTGTTTAACAAGAACCAATAAACGCTGGTCTGAAGGTTCTGGACGGTTCTCCTGCTTTGGTTCTCCTACGTTCTGGACTGAAAGGTCCGCCCCCCCCCGGTTCTGGGCTCAGTCCAGCTCCTCTGTCTCTTTCACAAAGTCAGGATTTGGGTTTGAGTCAGGCTGCTGGACTGATGTCAGAGGGGGGGGCTGCCATTAGTTTACAGTAACCCCCCCATGGTCCCTGTCCTCCCCCAGACAGACAGCTCATCTATCACATATGTCAATATTGATCCTGTTGGTCCCACTGTGAGCTGCCAGGAAGCCTTGGTCCGTGTTTGACGTCACGGATGTTCCTCTGCAGGAATGACCCCCCCCCCGCACACACATGTTCATCCTCTGCAGACTTTTTCATTCGCAGTTTTTATGAATCGGTTATATTTTTAATGAATTCAAAAGAGTTCCTGAAACGATCCCGTTCCTTTTCTGGCCTCCTCCTCCTCCTTACCAGGTTCTGCCGCCGCCGCCGCCGCCCCATCGGCTCACGCAGAGGTTTGCTCGTCAGTCAGAGGATGGGGTGTGGAGGGGGGGCAGGATGGAGGTCTGTGGGGGAAATGCCACTTCCTGTTCCTGCTCGGCAGCGGCGGGCGCCTGCATTTCTGGAGAGGACGCTGCGTGTCATGCGGCACACGCTGCGTGGTTACGGAGGGAAGAAGGGGCGCGGCGGGGGATGACATCACTGAGAAAATGCTGAGCTGGAATGGGGCTGCTGGATGAAAAAGGGTGGACCCCCCATCCTTGCTGCTTCCTCTGAGGAGGCGTGCAGTGCAGGTCTGACCCTCCCAACACGCGGACTTAATGGAGGGGGGTTGAATATTTTAAACATCGCTTCCCTCGCCGCCGCCGCCTCTTTCCTTGTTTAGCTGTGCATTAGTTGCACACATGACCTTGTTTCTCACATGTGAAGCTGCATGACATCACTCCTTATTTTTGGGAAGGGGGGGGGGGCAACCTGCCTCCCTCCCGCTGAGGGCAGATCTCCTCCCCCCTGCTGCAGCAGCTGCAGTGGGTCGCAACCAGCAAGGGAGACTGACCGCATTCTGCTGCAATAACGAGCAGCCAGGGCACAGAGGTTCTGACCAGGATCTGGTCAGGTTCTAGTCAGGTTCTGGTCAGGTTCTGGTCTATGGAGCAGTTGGGGGGCCTCTCTTGGAGAAGAGCCACATGCATTTTTCCTTCCCCAGTTTGCCATTGGTTCATCCTGTCTGTGCACTCCGTCACCCTCACGTGCACAGCGTGTGCACGTTGCAGCTGAGGGCAGGAGGCGGAGAGAAAACTGCAGGTTGTGCAGACTTGGACAAATGCATGCGCGTGCACGCTGGCTGATCCGTGCACGGTCAGAGTGTATCCAGCACTCTTCTTCGTTCCTCGGACATCTTCTCACCACCTAAGGTCCAGTCCAAGAACTCAGTCAGAACCTCCACTGCCATCCCTCCCAGACACCTCTACACCTCCACAGGTATAACATCAGGACCTTTCGGTCTTCATCCTCTTCCCTTCACTCTTACTACTTCAATTTTATTTGAATAGTACAACAATCGTCATCTCAATGTGCTTTTCTGAGAAATGAGGCCAACTAAACATCTGAACTGCAGACGGTGAAACAGACGCAGCTCCTCTGGTTGTTCTCTGCAGGTCTTTGAGACTCCAAGAGGTTTGCTAAGAAAACTGTTCTTAGACCACTCTCTCTCCTTATCTAGAAAAACTACCTGCACTTCTACCCGTACTTGTAGCCATACCTGTACTTGTACCCGTATCTGTACTTATAGCCATACCTGTACTTGTATCTGTACCCGTACTCGTACCTGTACTTGTATCTGTACCTGTACTCGTACCTGTACTTGTATCTGTACCTGTACCCGTACCTGTACTTGTATCTGTACCTGTACTTGTATCTGTACCTGTACCCGTACCTGTACTTGTATCTGTACCCGTACTCGTACCTGTACTCGTACCTGTACTTGTATCTGTACCTGTACTCGTACCTGTACTTGTATCTGTACCTGTACTCGTACCTGTACCTGTACTTGTATCTGTACCTGTACCCGTACCTGTACTTATAGCCATACCTGTACTTGTATCTGTACCTGTACCCGTACTCGTACCTGTACTTGTATCTGTACCTGTACCCGTACTCGTACCTGTACTTGTATCTGTACCTGTACCCGTACTCGTACCTGTACTTGTATCTGTACCTGTACTTGTACCTGTACTTATAGCCATACCTGTACTTGTATCTGTACCTGTACCCGTACTCGTACCTGTACTTGTATCTGTACCTGTACCCGTACTCGTACCTGTAGTTGTTGCAGTGTCCATGAACAAAGTCCTTCCTCAGAATGCTGGTGGAACTGCTCTTCGTCTGGATTGTCCGTCTGGTAACTCGTTATTGCATTACATTTCCTCCAGACCCGGACGTGTGGCGCCCAGAGAAACTGTCAGAACACGACCAGCAGCGAGGATTCTGATAGAACTTCAGAGCATCAATGAACAAATAGAAGGAATGTGAGGAGAAAGATCTCCTGTCTGATAGGATGTTACAGCTGCTGGACTGAAGGTATAGATCTGGGTAAATGTACAGACGCCTTACTTTAGCTACTACCAGTTTGTGTTGTCGTCAGGAGAGCTCCATGTCCTCAGAACCGGGTCAGCGCCGCGTCATTGGGCTGCAGTAATGAAACACCTGGACTGTGTGAACAGATGAGTCTGATCCAGCTGTGGGAGGGGCCGAGTTACCAGCTGAAGATCCTCATCACTTTCTGACATGTTTTTCTCTAGATCCACCTGAAAACCCGTCAGACCAACTGAACTTCTTCACGCAGGAAGGTGAGGAAACGGCAGAAACGTTAACGGTAAATGCAAACAATGGTTTGACCTCAGCTGACCTGTGAGCTCAAGGTTTCTGTGTTTTCTCAAAGACTGACGGTCGACCAGCGAGGATTTCCTCGTTTGGATCCTGACGAGTAAAAGGTCCGAATGTGGCAGAACCTCAAAAGGAGTCCTAACACTTTTCATCCAAACTGTTTGGACTGATGACCGTTAGTGAACTGGCGGGTGGGGGTGTGTGTGGGGGTGTGGGGGTGTGGGGGGGTTGCTCCAGACAGATTTTACATGTATGACGTGCGACATGTAAACACGGAGTCTTGACCTCTGGTTCTGGTCATTCTGGGACTCTGTGTTCCCTGGATGTAGAACCAGCAGGAAAGCCCCCCCCAGGCTGATCCGTCTGACGGTGACCCGTCTGGTGGTTCTGGATCTGCAGCAGCAGCAGTTCGGTGAGGAGAGCAGGATGGGGTCTGAGGTATGAGGTGGGAGGGGGCACCTGAGTGTTTGGCAGGAGGGGGGCGCTCTCGTGACCTTTAACCTGGCATCGTTGAGGAAGACGTTGGAAACGTGAGTCCGTCCGTCAGGAGAGCAGATTGGTGGGGGTAGAGGGGCAGTTCCAGTCCAGTTGTGGTTGAAGTTCAGAGGAGGGGGGGCACAGGGGGCAGGCGAGGCTGCGCATACCCGCTACACTCCAATGACGCTCCCTCTGGGAGGTGTTACGCTCAGAAGGGTTTCCTGTGACGTGGACGGCGTGTTTGATTTGAGCTTGGAGGGGTTGGGGTTTTCTCCAGGGGGGGGAACCGAGCACGCTCTCATTTCCGCACAGCCAGCAGAAAGTTGGCAGGCTGAGGCGGTCAGTCTGCTTTTCCCTCCGTGCGTTGGGTTCTGCAGCTCGCCGTTTGATGGATGGTTCGCAGGAACTGGACTCGCTCCGACCCCGGTCCTCTCACAGCGGCCCGCTCGGGTTTCTGCTGATCATTGATTGTGATGGTCGCCCGCCGTACGTGCACGCTTGCAGAACTGGACAAGCCCGTTTGCACGTATGCGAGCGGGCCGGCGGTCCAACGCGGCGTGGAAGTAATTGGAAAAATGGATGCCAGCTGGGTTTAAGAAGCAGGGGGGGGGGGGGGGTTCTGCTTTTCACTTGAAGGAGAAAAGAAAAGTATGAAGGGTAGACGGGGGGTGGGGGGGTGGAAGCCACCTTCAAGTCCACGGGGGGGGGGGGGTGTTCTACCAGCTACTGTTCCTCACAGAGCCAAGAAAACGACAAAAATCAACACTGGGTGTGTTTGCTTTGGGGGGGTTCTGTGGAGCCCCACTCTTTACCAATCAGCAGTCCCCCCCCCCCTCCCCGGTCTGTAAAAACTTCACTGTGTAAAACTTTGTGTAAAAGCTCAATTATGGGGACGGCGTTTCTGCTGGGAGGCGCCGGTGGAAACGGCGTCTGCTGCCGGGGAAAGCCCGGTTCTGCCATCCACACTGTTGATGGAAGAACCGGGCTTTCCCCGTCATGGGGACCGCTTTGGGGGGGTTCCGCAGCCCGGACTGCTCTGTCGGACGTGTTCAGGCTGTCGTATGTTAAAGTATGAAGACGTGTTCCCCATCGTGATGACACGTTTACAGAGGGGGGCGGTGTCCAAATGCCGTCCCTACGTAGTGCACTACAGTCAGGAGCATCAATATTTGGACAGAGACACATTCTGTCTAATGTAGTTTCTGTACATTACCACAATGAATGTTAAATCAAACAACTCAGATGCCATTGAAGGGCAGACCTTCAGCTTTTATTCCATGGGTTGAACAAAAAGATTACATAAAAATGTGAAAAACTAAAGCATTTTTAAACACAATCCCTTCATTTCATGGGCTCCTAAGTCATTGGACAATTGACTTCTATGCTATTGCATGGGCAGGTGTGGACAATTCCCTAGTTCTGTCATGAGTGAAGCAGATAAAAGGCCTGGAGTTGATTAGAGGACTCGTGCTGCATTTGGAAGATTCTGCCGTAAACAGACAACATGCGGTCAAAGGAGCTCTCCATGCAGGTGAAAGGAGCCATCATTAAGATGAGAAAACAGAAACAAACATGAAACCAGAAACTACTACAGTATTAGGAGAAGCAACACCAACAGTGTGGTTCCAGAGGCTGCAGATGCTGCAGAGGCTGCAGAGGCTGCAGAGTAGATGGCCTGCTGTTGGGGGGGGGCATTCGATCCCCGGCCTGGAGCAGGAGCTGGGGCTGAATAGCCAGCAGTAAGTCAGAGGTTTGGACTTTGGCCAGAATCTGTTCAGAACTTAAGTGGACAAACGTTGAACTTCCTCACAGGGTGACTGGGTCTCTGTTACACGGAAGCTGAGCCTGACCAAACCTGACATACGGCCCCCCCTTTTTGGGGGTGTCACGGGCACATCCACCCTGAAGGAGGCGCCGCAGGAAACTCTGGAGGGAAAATACAGTATCTGGGACCATCTTTGAGCTGGAATCCAAACATCGATCAATGATCTGCTCTCAGTGGTGTGGGTGGGTGTGTGTGTGTGTGTGTGGGGGGGGGGGGGGCTGCATGAACACACTTCATTTCTGAAGCATTATGGAAAATCAACACCCTGGTGAGGAAAATGGATGTGGGTGGGGTCTGTGTGACTGACGGCCGTTCTCTCTTGATCGTCATGTAGAGCGTCTGACCGGACCTTTCTGGAGGGGGCTCCATCTGCACGCCGTGTGTTTTGTGAGCGTGTTGGCAGTTTGCTCTGTGGGTTCTTACCATCTGTACGCCTCCGTGAGCAGAGATGAGGCTCAAGCGGCGCCTGGGCGAAGCGTCTGGCTGCTGCTTGTCCTCACGCCTTGTTTCTGGAGCTTGAGTGAGTGACGCACGGAGGCGTGTGGGGGCCCTCTGAGCTTGGTTATCGTAATAGGAGTGTGTGTTTTGGCCGGTTCCAAACAGCAACAAGAACAACATCAGCTTTCCCGCCAGCAGAGGCTGGAAGCTAATGATGGACTCTGTTGTTCCAACAGTTCACTTCTGCCTCTAAAGAGACTGCTGGAAAGCGGTTTGAGAACCTGGTGCAGGCGGGCAGCGGGCAGCCCTCTTTCCTGCAGCTCAGCCTTTTCCTGAACTCCAATCCAGAGGGATTCCTGCATCTCCTGAAGACAAACAGGACGGGGATCCACAACATCCCAGCGGTTCTTTTGGATCGTTGTACCTCCGGTTCCATAGAACCAGAACTTTGATGTCTCTTTGGTTTCAGTCAATTCAATTCAATTTTATTTGTGTAGCCCAAAATCACAACAACAGTCGTCTCAATGGGCTTTAAAGTGAAACTCAAAAGGATCACGAATACAAAGAGTTCAATAGGAAAATACTAAAATGAACTAACAAACTGACTAAACTATACTAACATCCCTGCCCTTAGACCCCCCTTCTCTGTGAGGAAAAACACCTAAAAAAAACGGATTCCGGAAAAAACGAAGAAACCTCAGGGGTGCCCACATGAAGGAGGGATCCTCCCCCAGGACGGACAGGCGATTTACCAGAACTCTTAGAGAAGAATTAACGTATCTAAATCTACAACTACATATATAAAGTCCAGCAGACGAGCTTCATCCAGCCGTGGTTGGGGGGACAGTCAAAGGCGCGAGTCGAGCCGGAGACAGGAACCACAGCCAGGTGTAGGAGCAGGAGCAGAGACGAGGTAAACGGTCAGGAACAGGAGCACGGATGAGCCAACTGGAGTCTGGAAGCACTCCCACTCCCCAGGAGGGGAAAGAGGGAAAGAGGGACAATACATGCATCACTGCAGCAAACAGAGGCATGGAGAACTAAATGATGAATAATGATCAAGAATAGAGGAGAGGAAGGGTAGAAGTAGAGAAAAGAGGACAGAACCCCAGAGCACCATAGTTACCCCAGCTTCAACTTCTAGCAGCCTTTTAAAACAAATAGTTATTATTAAGTTTAATTTAAACAAACTAACATTAAGTTAAATAATCTCTGAATACTAACTAGTCTGACAATAATCCTGTCCACAGAGGAATGTTTTCAGTCTAACTTTGAATGTAGAAACTGAGTCGGCCTCTCTTCCATGAGCTGGGAGTTTATTCCATAAAACAGGGGCTTGGTGGCTAAACGCTCTACCTCCAACCGTACTTTGACTAATTCTAGGAACCACAAGCAGTCCTGCATTTAGTGAGCGAAGTGTTCTGATTGGTTGGTAAGGGACTATGAGGTCCTTAATATAGGACGGGCCATTCCATGTAAGGCCTTATAGGTTAACAGGAGGATCTTGAACTTGATTCTAGAATCAACTGGGATCCAGTGAAGTGAAACCAACACAGGAGTGATGTGATCTCTTCTGCTGGTTCCTGCTAACAATCTAGCTGCTGCGTTCTGAACAAGCTGGAGACTTCTTAAGGAACTCTTAGGACACGCTGCTAACAAGGAGTTACAGTAATCCAGCCTCGACGTAACAAATGCATGGATGAGTTTTTCAGCATATACTGACATACAGATATTACTGCCAAACCACCTCCTTTCCCTGAAATCCTGGATTTCTGATAGTTAGCATAAGTGGGGGGGGGGTTGCTTCATTCAATCTAACATAGTCATCCTGTTGGAGCCAAGTTTCTGTTAAGGCTAAAAGACTGAGATTGTTATCAATGATTAACTCATTGACTAAGAGACTTAGAGGAAATGGATGGAATGTTTAATAAACCACATTTAATGACATCATAATTCTGCGTGTGAGAACTGCTGTCTGTCACTTTAAGGTTTCTATGACGCACTCCTTTCACTTGTCTTTCAGCACATAAGCTAAAGCTAGGACCTGCTTGACTTGAAAATGAGAAAAGTGAACAGCAAGCGGTTTAACAGTAGTGTATTTGCTACTAAAAGGTGCTAGATGTGAATATTAAACCAGATAAGCCTTAGAGTGAGCAATAGTAGTCAGGCTAATGCCAAACAAGAGAATAGTCAAACACGACTAACACTGGAAAAGGCTCACCCGGAAATGACGTCACAGGAAGCAGGAAGCAGCCTTCACCAGTCTTCACCTCTCTTTTGTCTACAAACAAAGAAATGGTCTTTTCTGAATGTTCATGCGTTTGAGGCCAACCGTTCTGGTTCCTGTGGCGTAGGATTATTATTTGAATGTTCTACGGTTCATTTGGCAAAAAGACAAGAAAGGAAGAATAAATGGAAAGTGAAGTGGTGGATGGGGTGGGGGGGCTCAGGTGACTCAGCTTTGCCTTGGAAGCAAATGGAGGAGAACTGTTGGTTTGAAACCCCCAGAGTTTTACTACAAGCCAGACGTTTAACGGGAGGGAAAAACAATGTTATAGCGGCTTTCTGCAGCTCCAGTAAAAAGGATCCTAATGGAAGACACCCCCACCCCCACCTCTGTTTTCCGTAGATTCTGGGGAAGTCTTCATCATTCGTTTGCCCCGTCCTCCTCTAACGGCCTCCGTGTTTCCGAGGACGCGGCGGACGGCGTCGCCTTCTCTCTGCCTGCTTTTGTCTCGTTAAACGCTCCGTAATGTTTCCTAACGAGGCCGAGAGGAAAGTCTGACGTCCAGGAAGCTCTCACCTTTTTCCCATCAGGACTTGCTCTCGGTGGGGGGGCAGTTGGTCATTAGCCGTGCGTGAAGCGCTGGTCAGGGTGAGGACTAAGATGCTGCGGTCGGCGTCCAGAACAAAAGAGCTCTGTGAGGATCCGAGCTCTGAATCCGTGTGACAGTGAAAACAAACACAACGGCCTCATTCTGGAAAAAGCCGGCTGACCAAAGCAGCAGCTAACCTGATCCACGGGGACTTTCCAACCTCTATTTTGTTTGGCTGAGAAGAAAACGGCGACGGGCTAAAACAACATGGAAGCACCTGTAAGCGGATACTGGCATGTTGTAAATCCTGGATCACACATGTGATTTGGGAACACATGTTCTTGTGAAAGGCTTACATTGCACCCTTCAGCTGTAGCTCAAAGCTTCTCACTGTGTGCATGAGGCAGCGGAGGCGCCGGGATCCGTCTGTGGCCACATCCACCATGTTTCTGAGAACTCTGGGGGGGGCAGAAGACCACGTTTGGCAGACAAGGTATGAGAACACAAGGGAACCTGACTCTAATCTAGGCGACGTAACTGGTTCATTGATTGTGCTTCTCAATACCGGTGTGGCGGAGAGAGAGCTGAGCCAGAAAGCCAGAAAGGGGAGGTGTTTGGGGCATGTCCCACTGGGCGGAGGCCCCGGGGAAGACCCAGGACACGCTGGAGGGACTGATGCCTCGGGTTCTCCCAGAGGAACTGGAGGAGGTGGCCAAGGAATCTTTGCTTGGACTGCTGCCCCCCCACGACCTGGTCCTGGATAAGTGGAGGAGGATGGATGGAAGAGTGGATGGATGGATGGATGATGGATGATGGATGGATGGATGGATGATGGATGGATGGTTATTGTCATCACACAAGGAGCACAACAACATTTAAAGCTGCTCTCATATATAAATGGATCAACGTTCCACTCTGGTCAACTTCTCATCTCCTTTCAAAGCTTTTCCAGTGGTCTTTTCATGATGATGATGAAACTGTTTTTAGCCAAAATCCCAAATCCTTTGCCGTTTTCTTGGACATAGTTTCTGCAGAGCGGCAAGGAGTTGGTTAGAAATTCCCCTTATCTGGTGTCTGGTGTTTGGACCAGAGCCCAGCCGGCAGCAGACACCTGCAGCAGGCATGAGTCATGCCGCGTCCATGCCGCGTCCTTGTGGCGTCCGTGTGGCGTCCGTGCGGCGTCCGTGCGGCGTCCGTGCGGCGTCCGTGTGGTCTGCCTTGGTGGACGGCTCAAGGCCCGTACACACCGGGACGAATATTCGCCAGGCGTTATTCGCCACATTTTTTGTGTTCACACCCAGGCGATTTTTGCTGACGATGAGCCGAGCGAACATGCAATTTCATTCCCTGACATTAGATGGCGCTTAATGTAAACAGAAATACTCCTGTACACAAGGTGGCGCTGCGCAACTTTACGCTTCTTAAAGTCGCTTTTCACTCAGAAGAAGAGAGCAAGTATTCACGCGCTTGTCAGAATCAAACAAAGAAAACATGAATATTTCAAGCACCAGTAGCTCCAACTGGTGCTTGGTTCAGGGATATTTTAGAATGTCCGTCATTATTTCTTCGCGGCAGTGTAGACGCTACTTGACGTCTATCTTCTTCGCTGGTATGTGTGCTCAGCAAGGCAGTTTTGTGTTTGAGCGCCCCCAAGTTGTGTTTTACTGTAACTTCAGAAGCTCCAGACACGTGAGCAAAAGCGCCATTCTCATTGGTCGAGTAGATTTCGACGCAACGCGTCGGAAAAAAAACGAACCCGAGGCGTTTTTTTTTTTTTTTTGACGCTTTGTCGCGTGGCGTTTTTTCGCGTCAGTCTGCACACTCTCGTTGGTGCCCTTTGTTTAGTCACGAGGCGTTAAACGTCGGCGAAAATCGCCGGCAAAATTCGTCCCGGTGTGAACGGACCTTCAGAATGCCAGACAGGAACAAAAGGAGAACATTAGAAGAGCTGCCTTCTACTTTAGGCCAGGGAAAGCGTCCTCTCACAGGCTGTGTGTGCATTTCCGTTTCCCCACGCTGACCTCATCCATGGGGGGTCTGAGAAAATTCATGGCAGGTGGTGAACTCATAGCTGCAACACAGAAAAGCGCCTTCATTCCTCGCCGTCACCTCTGTTGCTCCACAGGACTCTGCATGTTGCGTTCTCTGCCCTCATTGGTCGGTGGGTGTGTGGACTGTGGGCTTCAGACTCCAGAACCGCCTTGACCCTGGACTGGACTAAGCTGGAATAGAAGACAGACGGGACGGGGGGCAGGACTTGGTTCTTTTTTAACATCATAACCAGCAGAAATCAGGAATACGTGTATGATGCGTGTCAGCTGTTTGAAGCCCCGCCTTCCTGAGTTTGGCTGTTATGGGAGGAGCCTCAGCTTGTGGCGGGTGTTGTCTATCTGTCAGGGTCACAGGGTTCAACCGTTCCAGTCGGCCTGATGCACGGCCGCATTCAGGTAAACTCACCTGCTCCCCACAGGCCAGAGGAACATGCAGGGAAAATGTGAACCAGCAGCTTTCAGGCTTTCCAGTCTTAGTGTGACAGAAACCTGCATTTGTTCCTGTTTCATCAGAGTTTGCAGATGTCGGTCGTAGACGTCTGCTGAAACGGATCAAATGAGAGCTCTGACATGATGAGGTGGGAGAAGGTTCTGTGATGTTGGAGCCCTGGACCCTCACAGGTGTGTGTGATCCAGGGAAAGCCCCCCCTCCTCACCTTTACAGGTGGTTTCCTCTCAGCGTCAGTGATGAACTCGTCTCCTGAGGCGCAGTACTACAGACCATCAGGTGACCCGTCAGTGAGGCCGCTGACGGCCCAGGCAGCCGGATGTTGGTCCACGCCTGGTACCGGCATGGTTTAGAAAGGACTGTAGAGATCAAAGAGCGTGACCCCCCCCCAGGTCAGACAGGTCCTGGTGCAGCAGGCGGGTGAACCTCAGTGCCTGTAAGAGCTGTAAGCAAGCTGCAGCGGGTCCAGCATGAGCTGGCCCATAGGTAGCTGAGGACGATCCTGTCAGATGGGGGGGTCGGGCGGGTGTGAGGGGGTCAGGAACCACAGAGGAGGCCTTCAGGCCAGGACCCCAGGTCAACCTGAAAGAACCACCTGATGGAGCTGATCTGCATTCTTGTATTTTTAGCTCTGCAGCTTCTAGCATCTCAGGTTGAGTCGCGTTAGAGGGAAGGCTTTTGGCCCCCCTTCTGTGGAAGCTGGGGGGTCGCGGTCCATCCCAAGGGGGGTTTTGTTGGTCCGTTTATGGCCCGGTTTCCACTCGTCTCCCATTTTCTGTTTGGTTTTTCATGTTGGCCTCTGTTGTTCTGGTCTATTAATGTGTAAATAAAATAGGATTTGATCAAAGGTTTCCTTTTTGTTTTGTTATGTAGAAAATATAAAAAATGAATAAAAGATAAAATAAAGATCCAAGAAAAGGAGGACATCAAAGGCGGTGACCTTTTGACCCTCAGGCCTATGAAGCTGGAGCATTTGGCTGGCTGTCCCGCCGCTTTGAGAGATGCTGTTTCTGAAGAGCAGAGCAGAAAATGGGTTGGGGGGGGGCAGCTAATGACATGAGGAGGTGTCAGCGGGGCGGAGATGGGGGGAAAACGTCCCTCTACTTGAGTCAAAGGGGAAAAAGTTCCTGATTTCAGTTGAATTCAGAGTTTAGAGACGTCAAACATTTAGTCAACATGTTGCAATGCTGGGGGGGGGGGGTTTGTCCATAACAGAGGAAGAACAGAGAAAAGTCAAATCTGTGAGATGCTCCGTCTAACAACAAGCTGCCCCCCACCCCCCACACACCCTAACAGTGTCATCAGTGATGGGGGGGGGGCAACAAAGCAGTCTCTCGCTGTCAAACAGACAGTGTGGCTGTTGGCTGGAGTTGCCTCTTTACAGGAACCGCATGTTTCGGGATGACGGGGGCCGTTGAGTATCTGTTGCTGGAGTGGGACAGGAACCCCCCCCCGTTCTACATCTGACATCTGAGCTTCTGATTCTCCCTGGAGCTGCAGCCGTGTTTTTATCTTCAGGCCATCTTTCCTGCATATGAGATGCTGTAAATGCCTTCATGGCAGCACGAAGCTCCAGGTTTGGTGGAGGTTTCAGCGGCGGCGGCGGCGGCGGGGGCGGCAGCATGTGCCTCCGGCCTTTACAGGCTGTGCTCATGCTTTAGTGATTTCCATTTAAAAGGCCAGATTAGCCTGCATTAGGTGTTCATGTCATTCAATTTTATGTGACGATTAAACACAATTAGCACACTTTAACAAGAGCATTATCTCTAACAGAGCAAACCGCCACGCCCTTTTCCTGCATGTAACCTCAAACTGCAGAGCTGGGGGGTTTATGCAGGACCAGCAAAACCAGCAGAAGAGATGAAAATCCTAAAAAACGTTTGTCGTATTGAACAAACGTCTGAGGAAAAGGTCATTTCTGAACACAGACACTCCTGATGATCTGCAGCTTTTCTGCTCCGTCTGAGAGGAGAGAGAGCCGTGTCTACCAGACTCTGAACGCCGCGGCGGCGGCGGCAGTCTTTTTCAAAATGACAGTGATTGTGCAAAAATGTAGACTAAAAGCAGAAAATAAAACACAGAGGAGTTCCTGACGGAGGCTGGGGGGGGGGTTCAAGGGTTTGGGAGCCGAGTGGCTGAAGGTTGGACTACCCACGGTAACGAGCCGGGCTGGAGGAACAGATGGAGAGGAGTGGGCGGGGGTATTAATATGGAGAGGGTGGTAAAGATGTGGAGGAGACGGGTGATGGGGGGGCCTTGAAGGTAAACAGTTTGGAGAACCAGAAGAGCTGCTGGGGAAGCGGGGAGACGGGACCAAAGCTTTTGAAAGCCACTCAGCTTCCACACCTAGACCAGTCAGATCTCCTCTCTGCTCTAAACTCCTGCTTACGAACCTCTGAGGAGGAGCTCAGCCCCCCCGTCAACACCGTCACACTTGGCCCGAGGATGCAAACCTCCAGCTCCAGGACTGCTTTGAACACAGACTGGAGTATTTCTGAACACCAGGACCTGACCGTATTCACAGAGGCCGTGCTGGAATACATCACCTTCTGTATGGGGACTGTCACAGAGGTGAAACGCATCCGGGTCTTTCCCAACCAAAAACCCTGGATCACCAAAGAGGTCAGGTCGCTCCTAAAAGGCCGTGACTCTGCCTTTAGGTCAGGGAACAAGGACCTGTACAGGACCGCCAGAGCCGACCTGAGGAGAGGGATCAGGAAGGCCAAGCTGGACCACCTCTCCAACAACAACCCTCTGCCGGTGTGGCAGGGACTACAGCACCTGACCAACTTCAGGGGACAGACCAGAGTGAAGAGCTGAAGGCGTTCTCACGCTTTGAGACCACACCACTGCAGTCTGCAGTCCCATCACCTCAGCCTCACTCTGCTTCCAGCTCTGAACCCCTGACTGCGCAGACACAGGACGTGGCACGGATGTTCAGCAGGGTAAACCCCAGGAAAGCGGCTGGACCTGATGGAGTTTCTGGGAAGGTTCTGCAGGCTCGCCCACCAGATCTCCCAGGTCTTCACAAAGATCTTTAACCTGTGTCTAGCTCAGGCTTCCATCCCTGCTTGTCATCCATCATCATCCCGATACCCCAAACCTCATCCACAGTCTGCCTCACAGACTACCGTCCAGTTGCACTCACTCCTGTCATCACCAAGTGTCTGGAGCGGCTGCTCCTGGGACACATCAAAGACTCCCTTCCTCCAACCTTCAACCCCCACCAGTTCACTTACAAAGCAAACAGATCAACAGATGATGGCATATCCATCACCTCCACAGTGCGCTGAGCCACCTGGAACACAGAGACACCTACGCCAGGATGCTCTTTGTGGACTACAGCTCAGCCTTCAATACGATCATTCCTGACATTCTGGTCAGCAAACTGTCTGACCTAGGACTCCACCCACTCACCTGTACCTGGATCAAGGACTTCCTACAAACAGACCACAGACAGTCAAACTTGGCCCCCACTTCTCCTCCACCCAGATACTGAGCACAGGCTCCACATGGGGATGAGTGCTGAGTCCTCTGCTGTACACAGAGACCAGCCCACAGCAGCAACTCCATAGTGAAGTTTGCAGACGACACTACTGTGGGGGGGCTGATCTCTGGGGACGACGAGACGGCCTACAGAGACAAAGTCCTGAAAATGTCCAGGTGGTGTCAGGCTAATAACCTCATCCTGGACACCACCAAGACCAAGGAGATCATCCTGGACTTCAGAAAGAACGGAGCACATCCACCCCCACTCTACATCGATGGGAACTGTGTGGAGAGGGTCCACAGCTTCACCCTCCTGGGCACCACCATCTCGGCTGACCTCACAAGGTCTAACAACACCATCAGGAAGGCCCAACAGCGCCTGCACTTCCTGAGAAGACTCAGGAAGAACAATGTGAGCCAGGAGCTGCTGGTAACTGTCTACCGCTCAACCATCCTCAGCATCCTGTCCTCCAGCAGCACAGTGTGGTTCTCCCACTGCACTGAAGCAGAACCGCAGAGCCTCCAGAGGATCATCGGCTGCCCCCTCCCCTGACTGAAGGACATCCACCAGACACGCTGCCTCAGCAGGGTGACCAGCATCATCACTGACTCCACCCATCCTGCTCTCCCTCTGTTTGATCTGCTGCCCTCTGGACGGAGGTTCAGGTCCATCAGAACCAGGAACAGCTTCTTTCCACAGTCAATACGGAATACACACACCTCCACCAACTACCCCCCACTCTGACTTTATGAATGCTACATTACTGACTACTACACATGTGCACAATAACTGACTTCTGTGCAACAACACACAATATTTATATGCTGCACTCATAGCAACTCAACTCATTCCATTCTATTTTGTCATACATGGTTAATATTCAATTGTTTCTGGACATATTGTACATTTTTGTTTAGACATGTGAGTTACAGTATTTTCATGTTTTATTTTATTCTATTTTCTTTTCTTTTCTTCACCACTCCAAGGCTGCTGCAGTTTCATTGTATCACCATGAACAATGACAATAAAAGGATTCTGATGCTGAAGAGAACAGAAGCAGAGTGGACGGTCAGGGGGGAGCGAGCAACGTTACTAAGCCCCTCCTCTTCTTCTCCAACAGAAAAATGATTACAATAGTATTCAATACAAAAATAGATGAAGTTTAACCTAAAAATGACAAAAGGGGTTTATTCAAATATACTCCTTGTCATCAGATGTTGTAAAACACAAGAGATGAGTCAGTGAAAAGATAAAACAGGTAACTTTGGAGACGGCGGACATGGGAACCAACAGGAAGTAGTTCCGTTTCATCGCTCTGGAGTTTCAGGAAGTTGGTGAACCTGTTTTTGATTTCAGACAGATGGGGGGGTGCTAGGTAAATAGAGTGGGGTGTCATCAGCAAAGTGGAAAATATTGACAAGGGAGTAGGTGACGAAAAGAGAACTCCTCTTTCTGACCAGTTGGGGTTCTGTCTTCCTTTTCTCCTCTTCTGCTGACTCAGGCGGTCAGAACCGGATCATCGGAGCGATCCACCTGGTGGGTCGCCCTCCTCTTCCATCTCTGCACTCAGTGACCACATCCATCCCTGGCTGGGTGCCAGGTTGCCATGGTAACTCCAGCCGGTTAGGATGCAACAGGAAGCGTCCCTCTGGAGCTACTGCTGACCTTTTTTCAGACGCCCGTTTTTCTGAGCGTGTTTCTCTTTTGGTGTTCTTCCCATTTAAAATACATGAGATGTGTTTGCCTCCTCAGCAGGGAGAAGGCGAGCAAAGCAAACAGGCAGTTTGTGTAAGTGGAGCTTTAGGAGTCGCACAACATGCAGCTGGTCTTTATTACTTCCCCTTTGCTTCATTGAAGCTTAATTACATTCTGACTTCATCCCAACCTTAGCATGACCTCTGCTCTCTGGTTTGATGAACTGGAAAACTCTGGAACACAGCAAGCTCACATTCACGCACAGACTGACACGCATTTAGGCGCTGTTCGTGCACAGTTAGCACGCATGAGCACACACACATACACACACACACAGGAAGTGCCACCGCCATACAGGCTGACTCTGACATTCTGCTTCAGCCTCAGATTCTGGTCCCACATAGTTTAAGTCGAGCCAAACCCAAACGGAGCTGCTGCTGGAACCTTCTGCCCTGTGTGTGAGACCCCCCCCCCATCCTTCCCTTTCTGGTTCTGATTCCTCACAAATTGGGTTTCATTGTCACGTTTCTGGACTCATCCTGCTGGTGTTTGGTTTGTTTTCCTGCTTTCTCTGAGCTCATCCAGCGGTTTTGCTGAGTTCTTCTTCTCTGGTCATCAGGTTCCAATCCTCCACATCAAAACGGCGGTGCGTGCCTTTTAGTAGGTCAGCACCAAAACGCCGCCCGGCTTTGACCTGGCGGGGAGACAGACGCTGAGGTTCTGATGGTTTAGAGAAAACCATGTGTTTGTTTTCTTGCTGGATTAAAAGGGTGTCGGGTTCTGCTGCGCTCCAGAGGAGCTGGAAAGGGCACACAGGTTAGACCAGGGTTGTTTATGGGGTGATGCTGGACTGGGTGGGCTTGTTAAACATCATTAAGGCTCCATGACGTAATCAGCCAAATGTTTGGGAAAGGCTGAAACGTCGCTGTGATGTGCTGATGACACGCCACTCAACTCCCAGCAAAGGTTTAGGTTAGAAACACGGCAGCGGGAAGATTTTTATAGAAACGCCGCTCTGATGGACATCAGGCCCTGAAGTCCATGGGTGGTGTCTGATTGACGGTTGGACCTGAAGTCCATGCGTGGCGTCTGATGGACGGTTGGACATGAAGTCCATGGGGGCCGTCTGATGGACGGTTGGACCTGAAGTCCATGGGGGGCGTCTGATGGACGGTTGGACCTGAAGTCCATAGGTGGCGTCTGATGGACGGTTGGACATGAAGTCCATGCGGGGCGTCTGATGGACATCAGGACATGAAGTCCATGCGGGCGTCTGATGGACGGTTGGACCTGAAGTCCATGGGGGGCGTCTGATGGACGGCTGGACCTGAAGTCCATGGGGGGCGTCTGATGGACGGTTGGACCTGAAGTCCATAGGTGGCGTCTGATGGACGGTTGGACATGAAGTCCATGCGTGGCGTCTGATGGACGGTTGGACATGAAGTCCATGGGGGGCGTCTGATGGACGGTTGGACCTGAAGTCCATGGGGGGCGTCTGATGGACGGTTGGACATGAAGTCCATGCGGGGCGTCTGATGGACATCAGGACATGAAGTCCATGCGGGCGTCTGATGGACGGTTGGACCTGAAGTCCATGGGGGGCGTCTGATGGACGGTTGGACCTGAAGTCCATGGGGGGCGTCTGATGGACGGTTGGACCTGAAGTCCATAGGTGGCGTCTGATGGACGGTTGGACATGAAGTCCATGCGTGGCGTCTGATGGACGGTTGGACCTGAAGTCCATGGGGGGCGTCTGATGGACGGTTGGACCTGAAGTCCATGGGGGGCGTCTGATGGACGGTTGGACCTGAAGTCCATGCGGGGCGTCTGATGGACGGTTGGACCTGAAGTCCATAGGTGGCGTCTGATGGACGGTTGGACATGAAGTCCATAGGTGGCGTCTGATGGACGGTTGGACCTGAAGTCCATGCGGGGCGTCTGATGGACGGTTGGACATGAAGTCCATGCGGGGCGTCTGATGGACGGTTGGACATGAAGTCCATGCGTGGCGTCTGATGGACGGTTGGACCTGAAGTCCATGCGGGGCGTCTGATGGACGGTTGGACATGAAGTCCATAGGTGGCGTCTGATGGACGGTTGGACCTGAAGTCCATGCGGGGCGTCTGATGGACGGTTGGACATGAAGTCCATGCGGGGCGTCTGATGGACGGTTGGACATGAAGTCCATGGGGGGCGTCTGATGGACGGTTGGACCTGAAGTCCATAGGTGGCGTCTGATGGACGGTTGGACCTGAAGTCCATGCGGGGCGTCTGATGGACGGTTGGACATGAAGTCCATGCGGGGCGTCTGATGGACGGTTGGACATGAAGTCCATGGGTGGCGTCTGATGGACGGTTGGACCTGAAGTCCATGCAGGGCGTCTGATGGACGGTTGGACATGAAGTCCATGCGGGCGTCTGATGGACGGTTGGACCTGAAGTCCATGCGGGGCGTCTGCTGGACGGTTGGACATGAAGTCCATGGGTGGCGTCTGATGGACGGTTGGACCTGAAGTCCATGCGGGGCGTCTGATGGTTGGTTGGACCTGAAGTCCATGCGGGGCGTCTGATGGACGGTTGGACCTGAAGTCCATGCGGGGCGTCTGATGGACGGTTGGACCTGAAGTCCATGCGGGGCGTCTGATGGTTGGTTGGACCTGAAGTCCATGCGGGGCGTCTGATGGACGGTTGGACATGAAGTCCATGGGTGGCGTCTGATGGACGGTTGGACATGAAGTCCATGCGGGGCGTCTGCTGGACGGTTGGACATGAAGTCCATGGGTGGCGTCTGATGGACGGTTGGACATGAAGTCCATGCGGGGCGTCTGATGGACGGTTGGACATGAAGTCCATGGGTGGCGTCTGATGGACGGTTGGACCTGAAGTCCATGCGGGGCGTCTGATGGACGGTTGGACATGAAGTCCATGCGGGGCGTCTGATGGACGGTTGGACATGAAGTCCATGGGTGGCGTCTGATGGACGGTTGGACCTGAAGTCCATGCAGGGCGTCTGATGGACGGTTGGACATGAAGTCCATGCGGGCGTCTGATGGACGGTTGGACCTGAAGTCCATGCGGGGCGTCTGCTGGACGGTTGGACATGAAGTCCATGGGTGGCGTCTGATGGACGGTTGGACCTGAAGTCCATGCGGGGCATCTGATGGTTGGTTGGACCTGAAGTCCATGCGGGGCGTCTGATGGACGGTTGGACCTGAAGTCCATGCGGGGCGTCTGATGGACGGTTGGACCTGAAGTCCATGCGGGGCGTCTGATGGACGGTTGGACCTGAAGTCCATGCGGGGCGTCTGATGGACGGTTGGACCTGAAGTCCATGCGGGGCGTCTGATGGACGGTTGGACATGAAGTCCATGGGTGGCGTCTGATGGACGGTTGGACATGAAGTCCATGCGGGGCGTCTGCTGGACGGTTGGACATGAAGTCCATGGGTGGCGTCTGATGGACGGTTGGACATGAAGTCCATGCGGGGCGTCTGATGGACGGTTGGACATGAAGTCCATGGGTGGCGTCTGATGGACGGTTGGACCTGAAGTCCATGCGGGGCGTCTGATGGACGGTTGGACATGAAGTCCATGCGGGGCGTCTGATGGACGGTTGGACATGAAGTCCATGGGTGGCGTCTGATGGACGGTTGGACCTGAAGTCCATGCAGGGCGTCTGATGGACGGTTGGACCTGAAGTCCATGCGGGCGTCTGATGGACGGTTGGACCTGAAGTCCATGCGGGGCGTCTGCTGGACGGTTGGACATGAAGTCCATGGGTGGCGTCTGATGGACGGTTGGACCTGAAGTCCATGCGGGGCGTCTGATGGTTGGTTGGACCTGAAGTCCATGCGGGGCGTCTGATGGACGGTTGGACCTGAAGTCCATGCGGGGCGTCTGATGGACGGTTGGACCTGAAGTCCATGCGGGGCGTCTGATGGACGGTTGGACCTGAAGTCCATGCGGGGCGTCTGATGGACGGTTGGACCTGAAGTCCATGCGGGGCGTCTGATGGACGGTTGGACCTGAAGTCCATGCGGGGCGTCTGATGGACGGTTGGACCTGAAGTCCATGCGGGGCGTCTGCTGGACGGTTGGACTGATGGACGATGCCCTCATGTCTCGCGAGGTGTTGTCCTCCACAGTCCCTGTGACATCATGTCCGGTTGTGTTTGGAGGTCATTGTTATGCAGGACTGTGGCGTTTGGACCGCTCCTCCCCCCACATTACCGAGCCTAAAATGTCCATCAGGGTTTCCCTGAATTTAGAAGTGAGCTCATGTTTTCTAACTTTAAACCTGGTCTGGGCCACTTTTTCCCTGCTCCACCCTTTAACCACAGCAGGATACGGTCTGGAAACACGTGGGATGCATGCGTGTGTGAGCTGGCATATCATGGAGAGCAGAGCAAACCCAGAGTGAGGCCGTCACACTCTCAGTGTAAACACGGCTCATGTCGTAATGTGGAAACGCCTAAACCAGATCTGGCCTAAGGTCAGGGGTCAGCATTGAGGAACGACGTCATCCTTGGACCTGGCGCTGTGTGGAGAGCTGCTCTGCAGGACTGCATGGGTTCAGGCCTGAGGCGGCCGGCCGTGCTCGCCTGTCGCTGAGCTCCAATCAGAGTGGAGCAGACTCACCTCGTCCTGCAAATGTCTGACCTTCTGCTTTCACGTCCGTCTGTCATGTGGAGCGGCAGAGGCGGGAAAAGTCCGATCTGTGCCGGATCTCAGACAGACTTCATGGTTGAAGCCTCGGTTGTTCTCACAAAAACAGGTTTTAGAAATCCATTTATGGAACTTTGACAGTTTCCAGAGAAATGCATTAAGCAGAAAAGGTCTTTAGACTCTGTCAAAGTCTTTTTCCCCCTAACTACACTAGCATTAAGCTAGCTCTTTGGCATCAACTGTGTTTTTTTAGGCTGATTTGGCATCGAGCCATTGTTTTAGCTACTTGTTAGCTTTTTCTGGTGATTTGGTGACTGCTGGGCTTCAAGAAACGCTGCTGAGGGCCGCTGTGGGCCTCCACCGGGGGCCACACCAGGAACAAAGACAAGAGTGTAGTTAAACTCACACGATGTTTGATTGGCCGTTCTGCAGGTCAATCAGAGGACGTATTTCACGCAGAGAATGACGGATATTTACATTTATATATATTTATATTATTGCATTTCTATTTTTGTGTTTATTTATCTCTGATGGCCTGCGATCCACCGTCACTTAGTTTGCGATCGACTGACAGAATGAGCACCCCTGATCTATGTGCTCTACTTCTCTGTCAGCTGTTGGGTCACAACAGAAATGGAACCCAAACGACCAAAACGTTGGTTATTAGGATGCTGTGCTGTCTAGTTTGTCATTAAAGTCTGACGCCCATCATCTTCTGATCTAAAACCTTTTCAGTGGTCCTCAGCTCACCCCTCCCCCAGGGGATGGGTCAAATGCGGAGGACAATTTCCCAATTGTGGGATAAATAAAGTATTAATTATTATTAAATATTATTATTAAATTATGATGTTTTTAGCCACAACCCAAAATCCTCTGTTGTTTTCTAGGAGATAGTTTCTGCACAGCAGCAGGAGTTCAGTAGAAATTCACCTCTGAGTTGTGGGCGGGACGGGTGGCGCCCACTCCTGTTTCCCATCATCCATCTATTTACACGTTCTCCCACTAGCTTACAGCCCCTCACACCCCCAACCTAACATCACTGGTGCAACAAAAACAGCAGCAAGCTCAGATTCATCCACCGTCCAGTTCTGATCCAGATTCCAGCTCAGACCAGGAAAACAGAGACGTTCGTGGATCTGTTGGTCTGCAGGTGGACGATCAGAAAGGGGCGGAGCTGGGAGACGTCACACATATGATCTCTAACAAATATAGAAAAATATAGAAACGGTGCAAATGACAGAAATTAAAATGTGTAACAAGAAAAAAGTGCATTTAAATAAAGTTAGATATAAAGGCTCCTAAAAATGAATAAATAAATAAACAAACAATAAAAAACCTTATATGATCTTTTTCCAACGGCATTTTTTGTCTTTTATTGATTCATAACAGTTTGAATAAAGAAAAACTCAGAAATGTTATTTGAGCTGAATTTTCTTGATGAATGTCAGAAATCAAAAAATGTTACAAGAAGATGTTAAAAACGCCGAGAACAGCAATTTCACTGTTTACAATATGCCGACACAGCTTTCCCCTAGAATATGATTTCCCATCATTCTGTAGGGTCAGTACACTGAGAGTCCATTGGGTGGGTGTCCTGTCATCCTGGGGCCTGCAGGGAGCTGCAGTTACAGAAATTATGTAAGGTCTTACAACACCAAGAAACGCAGTCGTTGCTACACAACAATGCTGCTGTGTGAAGATGTGAGGCAAAGGGATGGTGTGTGAAGGTGTGAGGTAGAGGGACGGCGTGTAAAGGTGTTAGGCAGAGGGACGGTGTGTGAAGGTGTGAGCGTGTGAGGTAGAGGGACGGTGTGTGAAGGTGTGAGGCAGAGGGACGGTGTGTGAAGGTGTGAGCGTGTGAGGTAGAGGGACGGTGTGTGAAGGTGTGAGGCAGAGGGACGGTGTGTGAAGGTGTGAGCGTGTGAGGTAGAGGGACGGTGTGTGAAGGTGTGAGCGTGTGAGGTAAAGGGACGGTGTGTGAGCGTGTGATGCAGAGGGACAGTGTGTGAAGGTGTGAGCGTGTGAAGTAGAGGGACGGTGTGTGAAGGTGTGAGGCAGAGGGATGGTGTGTGAAGGTGTGAGCGTGTGAGGTAGAGGGACGGTGTGTGAAGGTGTGAGCGTGTGAGGTAAAGGGACGGTGTGTGAGCGTGTGATGCAGAGGGACAGTGTGTGAAGGTGTGAGCGTGTGAGGTAGAGGGACGGTGTGTGAAGGTGTGAGCGTGTGAGGTAGAGGGACGGTGTGTGAAGGTGTGAGCGTGTGAAGTAGAGGGACGGTGTGTGAAGGTGTGAGCGTGTGAGGTAGAGGGACGGTGTGTGAAGGTGTGAGCGTGTGAGGTAGAGGGACTGTGTGTGAAGGTGTGAGCGTGTGAGGTAGAGGGACGGTGTGTGAAGGTGTGAGCGTGTGAGGTAGAGGGACGGTGTGTGAAGGTGTGAGGCAGAGGGACGGTGTGTGAAGGTGTGAGCGTGTGAGGTAGAGGGACGGTGTGTGAGCGTGTGAGGCAGAGGGACGTTGTGTGAAGGTGTGAGGCAGAGGGACGGTGTGTGAAGGTGTTAGGCAGAGGGACGGTGTGTGAAGGTGTGAGGCAGAGGGACGGTGTGTGAAGGTGTTAGGCAGAGGGACGGTGTGTGAAGGTGTGAGCGTGTGAGGTAGAGGGACGGTGTGTGAAGGTGTGAGGCAGAGGGACGGTGTGTGAAGGTGTTAGGCAGAGGGACGGTGTGTGAAGGTGTGAGGCAGAGGGACGGTGTGTGAAGGTGTGAGGCAGAGGGACGGTGTGTGAAGGTGTGAGGCAGAGGGACGGTGTGTGAAGGTGTGAGCGTGTGAGGTAGAGGGACGGTGTGTGAAGGTGTGAGCGTGTGAGGTAGAGAGACGGTGTGTGAAGGTGTGAGGCAGAGGGACGGTGTGTGAAGGTGTGAGCGTGTGAGGTAGAGGGACGGTGTGTGAAGGTGTGAGCTTGTGAGGTAGAGGGACGGTGTGTGAAGGTGTGAGCGTGTGAGGTAGAGAGACGGTGTGTGAAGGTGTGAGGCAGAGGGACGGTGTGTGAAGGTGTGAGCGTGTGAGGTAGAGGGACGGTGTGTGAAGGTGTGAGCTTGTGAGGTAGAGGGACGGTGTGTGAAGGTGTGAGCGTGTGAGGCAGAGGGACGGTGTGTGAAGGTGTGAGCGTGTGAGGTAGAGGGACGGTTTGTGAAAGTCTGAGGTAGAGTGACGGTGTGTGAAGGTGTTAGGCAGAGAGACGGTGTGTGAAAGTATGAGGCAGAGGGACGGTGTGTGAAGGTGTGAGGAACAGGGACGGTGTGTGAGCGTGTGAGGCAGAGGGACGGTGTGTGAAAGTGTGAGGCAGAGGGACGGTGTGTGAAGGTGTGAGGCAGAGGGCCGGTGTGTGAAGGTGTGAGGCAGAGGGACGGTGTGTGAGCGTGTGAGGCAGAGGGACGGTGTGTGAAGGTGTGAGGCAGAGGGACGGTGTGTGAAGGTGTGAGCGTGTGAGGTAGAGGGACGGTGTGTGAAGTTGTTAGGCAGAAGGACGGTGTGTGAAGGTGTGAGGCAGAGGGACGGTGTGTGAAGGTGTGAGGCAGAGGGACGGTGTGTGAAGGTGTGAGGCAGAGGGACGGTATGTGAAGGTGTGAGGTAGAGGGACGGTGTGTGAGCGTGTGAGGCAGAGGGACGGTGTGTGAAGGTGTGAGGCAGAGGGACGGTGTGTGAAGGTGTTAGGCAGAGGGACGGTGTGTGAAGGTGTGAGGCAGAGGGATGGTATGTGAAGGTGTGAGGCAGAGGGACGGTGTGTGAGCGTGTGAGGCAGAGGGACGGTGTGTGAAGGTGTTAGGCAGAGGGACGGTGTGTGAGCGTGTGAGGCAGAGGGACGGTGTGTGAAAGTGTGAGGTAGAGGGATGGTGTGTGAAGGTGTTAGGCAGAGGGACGGTGTGTGAAGGTGTGAGGCAGAGGGACGGTGTGTGAAGGTGTGAGGCAGAGGGACGGTGTGTGAGCTTGTGAGGCAGAGGGACGGTGTGTGAAGGTGTGAGCTTGTGAGGTAGAGGGACGGTGTGTGAGGGTGTGAGGCAGAGGGACGGTGTGTGAAAGTGTGAGGTAGAGGGATGGTGTGTGAAGGTGTTAGGCAGAGGGCCGGTGTGTGAAGGTGTGAGGCAGAGGGCCGGTGTGTGAAGGAGTGAGGCAGAGGGACGGTGTGTGAAGGTGTGAGGCAGAGGGACGGTGTGTGAAAGTGTGAGGCAGAGGGACGGTGTGTGAGCGTGTGAGGCAGAGGGACGGTGTGTGAAGGTGTGAGCTTGTGAGGTAGAGGGACGGTGTGTGAGGGTGTGAGGCAGAGGGACGGTGTGTGAAAGTGTGAGGTAGAGGGCCGGTGTGTGAAGGTGTTAGGCAGAGGGCCGGTGTGTGAAGGTGTAAGGCAGAGGGCCGATGTGTGAAGGTGTGAGGCAGAGGGACGGTGTGTGAAGGTGTGAGGCAGAGGGATGGTGTGTGAAAGTGTGAGGTAGAGGGATGGTGTGTGAAGGTGTTAGGCAGAGGGCCGGTGTGTGAGCGTGTGAGGCAGAGGGACGGTGTGTGAAGGTGTGAGCGTGTGAGGTAGAGGGACGGTGTGTGAGCGTGTGCGGCAGAGGGACGGTGTGTGAAGGTGTGAGGCAGAGGGACGGTGTGTGAAGGTGTGAGCGTGTGAGGTAGAGGGACGGTGTGTGAAGGTGTGAGGCAGAGGGACGGTGTGTGAGCGTGTGAGGCAGAGGGACGGTGTGTGAAGGTGTGAGGCAGAGGGACGGTGTGTGAAGGTGTTAGGCAGAGGGACGGTGTGTGAAGGTGTGAGGCAGAGGGACGGTGTGTGAAGGTGTTAGGCAGAGGGACGGTGTGTGAAGGTGTGAGCGTGTGAGGTAGAAGGACGGTTTGTGAAGGTGTGAGGCAGAGGGACGGTGTGTGAAGGTGTTAGGCAGAGGGACGGTGTGTGAAGGTGTTAGGCAGAGTGACGGTGTGTGAAGGTGTGAGGCAGAGGGACGGTGTGTGAAGGTGTGAGGCAGAGGGACGGTGTGTGAAGGTGTGAGCGTGTGAGGTAGAGGGACGGTGTGTGAAGGTGTGAGCGTGTGAGGTAGAGAGACGGTGTGTGAAGGTGTGAGGCAGAGGGACGGTGTGTGAAGGTGTGAGCGTGTGAGGTAGAGGGACGGTGTGTGAAGGTGTGAGCTTGTGAGGTAGAGGGACGGTGTGTGAAGGTGTGAGCGTGTGAGGTAGAGGGACGGTGTGTGAAGGTGTGAGGCAGAGGGACGGTGTGTGAGCGTGTGAGGCAGAGGGACGGTGTGTGAAGGTGTGAGCGTGTGAGTTAGAGGGACGGTGTGTGAAAGTCTGAGGTAGAGGGACGGTGTGTGAGCGTGTGAGGCAGAGGGACGGTGTGTGAAGGTGTGAGGCAGAGGGACGGTGTGTGAAGGTGTTAGGCAGAGGGACGGCGTGTGAGCGTGTGAGGCAGAGGGACGGTGTGTGAAAGTGTGAGGTAGAGGGACGGTGTGTGAAGGTGTTAGGCAGAGGGCCGGTGTGTGAAGGTGTGAGGCAGAGGGACGGTGTGTGAAGGTGTGAGGCAGAGGGACGGTGTGTGAAGGTGTGAGCATGTGAGGTAGAGGGACGGTGTGTGAAGGTGTGAGGCAGAGGGACGGTGTGTGAAGGTGTGAGCGTGTGAGGTAGAGGGACGGTGTGTGAAGGTGTGAGGCAGAGGGACGGTGTGTGAAGGTGTGAGCGTGTGAGGTAGAGGGACGGTATGTGAAGGTGTGAGCGTGTGAGGTAGAGGGACGGTGTGTGAGCGTGTGAGGCAGAGGGACGGTGTGTGAAGGTGTGAGGCAGAGGGACGGTGTGTGAAGGTGTTAGGCAGAGGGACGGTGTGTGAAGGTGTGAGGCAGAGGGACGGTGTGTGAAGGTGTTAGGCAGAGGGACGGTGTGTGAAGGTGTGAGGCAGAGGGACGGTGTGTGAAGGTGTTAGGCAGAGGGACGGTGTGTAAAGGTGTGAGGCAGAGGGACGGTGTGTGAAGGTGTGAGGCAGAGGGACGGTGTGTGAGCGTGTGAGGCAGAGGGACGGTGTGTGAAGGTGTTAGGCAGAGGGACGGTGTTTGAAGGTGTGAGGCAGAGGGACGGTGTGTGAAGGTGTGAGGCAGAGGGACGGTGTGTGAGCGTGTGAGGCAGAGGGACGGTGTGTGAAGGTGTGAGCGTGTGAGGTAGAGGGACGGTGTGTGAGCGTGTGAGGCAGAGGGACGGTGTGTGAAAGTGTGAGGTAGAGGGATGGTGTGTGAAGGTGTTAGGCAGAGGGACGGTGTGTGAAGGTGTGAGGCAGAGGGACAGTGTGTGAAGGTGTGAGGCAGAGGGACGTTGTGTGAGCGTGTGAGGCAGAGGGACGGTGTGTGAAGGTGTGAGTTTGTGAGGTAGAGGGACGGTGTGTGAGGGTGTGAGGCAGAGGGATGGTGTGTGAAGGTGTGAGGCAGAGGGACGGTGTGTGAGCGTGTGAGGCAGAGGGACGGTGTGTGAAGGTGTAAGGCAGAGGGACGGTGTTTGAAGGTGTGAGGCAGAGGGACGGTGTGTGAGCGTGTGAGGCAGAGGGACGGTGTGTGAAAGTGTGAGGTAGAGGGATGGTGTGTGAAGGTGTTAGGCAGAGGGACGGTGTGTGAAGGTGTGAGGCAGAGGGACGGTGTGTGAAGGTGTGAGGCAGAGGGACGGTGTGTGAAGGTGTTAGGCAGAGGGACGGTGTGTGAAGGTGTGAGCGTGTGAGGTAGAGGGACGGTGTGTGAGCGTGTGAGGCAGAGGGACGGTGTGTGAAAGTGTGAGGTAGAGGGATGGTGTGTGAAGGTGTTAGGCAGAGGGACGGTGTGTGAAGGTGTGAGGCAGAGGGACGGTGTGTGAAGGTGTGAGGCAGAGGGACGGTGTGTGAAGGTGTGAGGCAGAGGGACGTTGTGTGAGCGTGTGAGGCAGAGGGACGGTGTGTGAAGGTGTGAGCTTGTGAGGTAGAGGGACGGTGTGTGAGGGTGTGAGGCAGAGGGACGGTGTGTGAAAGTGTGAGGTAGAGGGATGGTGTGTGAAGGTGTGAGGCAGAGGGCCGGTGTGTGAAGGTGTGAGGCAGAGGGACGGTGTGTGAAGGTGTGAGGCAGAGGGACGGTTTGTGAAGGTGTGAGGCAGAGGGACGGTGTGTGAGCGTGTGAGGCAGAGGGACGGTGTGTGAAGGTGTGAGTTGTGAGGTAGAGGGACGGTGTGTGAGGGTGTGAGGCAGAGGGACGGTGTGTGAAAGTGTGAGGTAGAGGGCCGGTGTGTGAAGGTGTGAGGCAGAGGGACGGTGTGTGAAGGTGTGAGGCAGAGGGACGGTGTGTGAAGGTGTGAGGCAGAGGGACGGTGTGTGAAGGTGTGAGGCAGAGGGACGGTGTGTGAAGGTGTGAGGTAGAGGGACGATGTGTGAAGGTGTGAGGCAGAGGGATGGTGTGTGAAGGTGTGAGGCAGAGGGATGGTGTGTGAAAGTGTGAGGTAGAGGGATGGTGTGTGAAGGTGTTAGGCAGAGGGCCGGTGTGTGAGCGTGTGAGGCAGAGGGACGGTGTGTGAGCGTGTGAGGCAGAGGGACGGTGTGTGAAGGTGTGAGGCAGAGGGACGGTGTGTGAAGGTGTGAGGCAGAGGGACGGTGTGTGAAGGTGTGAGCGTGTGAGGTAGAGGGACGGTGTGTGAAAGTCTGAGGTAGAGGGACGGTGTGTGAAGGTGTTAGGCAGAGGGACGGTGTGTGAAGGTGTGAGGCAGAGGGACGGTGTGTGAAGGTGTGAGGAACAGGGACGGTGTGTGAGCGTGTGAGGCAGAGGGACGGTGTGTGAAAGTGTGAGGTAGAGGGACGGTGTGTGAAGGTGTTAGGCAGAGGGCCGGTGTGTGAAGGTGTGAGGCAGAGGGATGGTGTGTGAAAGTGTGAGGTAGAGGGATGGTGTGTGAAGGTGTTAGGCAGAGGGCCGGTGTGTGAGCGTGTGAGGCAGAGGGACGGTGTGTGAAGGTGTGAGCGTGTGAGGTAGAGGGACGGTGTGTGAGCGTGTGCGGCAGAGGGACGGTGTGTGAAGGTGTGAGGCAGAGGGACGGTGTGTGAAAGTGTGAGCGTGTGAGGTAGAGGGACGGTGTGTGAAGGTGTGAGGCAGAGGGACGGTGTGTGAGCGTGTGAGGCAGAGGGACGGTGTGTGAAGGTGTTAGGCAGAGGGACGGTGTGTGAAGGTGTGAGGCAGAGGGACGGTGTGTGAAGGTGTTAGGCAGAGGGACGGTGTGTGAAGGTGTGAGCGTGTGAGGTAGAAGGACGGTTTGTGAAGGTGTGAGGCAGAGGGACGGTGTGTGAAGGTGTTAGGCAGAGGGACGGTGTGTGAAGGTGTTAGGCAGAGTGACGGTGTGTGAAGGTGTGAGGCAGAGGGACGGTGTGTGAAGGTGTGAGGCAGAGGGACGGTGTGTGAAGGTGTGAGCGTGTGAGGTAGAGGGACGGTGTGTGAAGGTGTGAGCGTGTGAGGTAGAGAGACGGTGTGTGAAGGTGTGAGGCAGAGGGACGGTGTGTGAAGGTGTGAGCGTGTGAGGTAGAGGGACGGTGTGTGAAGGTGTGAGCTTGTGAGGTAGAGGGACGGTGTGTGAAGGTGTGAGCGTGTGAGGTAGAGGGACGGTGTGTGAAGGTGTGAGGCAGAGGGACGGTGTGTGAGCGTGTGAGGCAGAGGGACGGTGTGTGAAGGTGTGAGCGTGTGAGGTAGAGGGACGGTGTGTGAAAGTCTGAGGTAGAGGGACGGTGTGTGAAGGTGTTAGGCAGAGGGACGGTGTGTGAAGGTGTGAGGCAGAGGGACGGTGTGTGAAGGTGTGAGGAACAGGGACGGTGTGTGAGCGTGTGAGGCAGAGGGACGGTGTGTGAAAGTGTGAGGTAGAGGGACGGTGTGTGAAGGTGTTAGGCAGAGGGCCGGTGTGTGAAGGTGTGAGGCAGAGGGACGGTGTGTGAAGGTGTGAGGCAGAGGGACGGTGCGTGAAGGTGTGAGCATGTGAGGTAGAGGGACGGTGTGTGAAGGTGTGAGGCAGAGGGACGGTGTGTGAAGGTGTGAGCGTGTGAGGTAGAGGGACGGTGTGTGAAGGTGTGAGGCAGAGGGACGGTGTGTGAAGGTGTGAGCGTGTGAGGTAGAGGGACGGTGTGTGAAGTTGTTAGGCAGAGGGACGGTGTGTGAAGGTGTGAGGCAGAGGGACGGTGTGTGAAGGTGTGAGGCAGAGGGACGGTATGTGAAGGTGTGAGCGTGTGAGGTAGAGGGACGGTGTGTGAGCGTGTGAGGCAGAGGGACGGTGTGTGAAGGTGTGAGGCAGAGGGACGGTGTGTGAAGGTGTTAGGCAGAGGGACGGTGTGTGAAGGTGTGAGGCAGAGGGACGGTGTGTGAAGGTGTTAGGCAGAGGGACGGTGTGTGAAGGTGTGAGGCAGAGGGACGGTGTGTGAAGGTGTTAGGCAGAGGGACGGTGTGTAAAGGTGTGAGGCAGAGGGACGGTGTGTGAAGGTGTGAGGCAGAGGGACGGTGTGTGAGCGTGTGAGGCAGAGGGACGGTGTGTGAAGGTGTTAGGCAGAGGGACGGTGTTTGAAGGTGTGAGGCAGAGGGACGGTGTGTGAAGGTGTGAGGCAGAGGGACGGTGTGTGAGCGTGTGAGGCAGAGGGACGGTGTGTGAAGGTGTGAGCGTGTGAGGTAGAGGGACGGTGTGTGAGCGTGTGAGGCAGAGGGACGGTGTGTGAAAGTGTGAGGTAGAGGGATGGTGTGTGAAGGTGTTAGGCAGAGGGACGGTGTGTGAAGGTGTGAGGCAGAGGGACGGTGTGTGAAGGTGTGAGGCAGAGGGACGTTGTGTGAGCGTGTGAGGCAGAGGGACGGTGTGTGAAGGTGTGAGTTTGTGAGGTAGAGGGACGGTGTGTGAGGGTGTGAGGCAGAGGGATGGTGTGTGAAGGTGTGAGGCAGAGGGACAGTGTGTGAGCGTGTGAGGCAGAGGGACGGTGTGTGAAGGTGTAAGGCAGAGGGACGGTGTTTGAAGGTGTGAGGCAGAGGGACGGTGTGTGAGCGTGTGAGGCAGAGGGACGGTGTGTGAAAGTGTGAGGTAGAGGGATGGTGTGTGAAGGTGTTAGGCAGAGGGACGGTGTGTGAAGGTGTGAGGCAGAGGGACGGTGTGTGAAGGTGTGAGGCAGAGGGACGGTGTGTGAAGGTGTTAGGCAGAGGGACGGTGTGTGAAGGTGTGAGCGTGTGAGGTAGAGGGACGGTGTGTGAAGGTGTTAGGCAGAGGGACGGTGTGTGAAGGTGTGAGGCAGAGGGACGGTGTGTGAAGGTGTTAGGCAGAGGGACGGTGTGTAAAGGTGTGAGGCAGAGGGACGGTGTGTGAAGGTGTGAGGCAGAGGGACGGTGTGTGAGCGTGTGAGGCAGAGGGACGGTGTGTGAAGGTGTTAGGCAGAGGGACGGTGTTTGAAGGTGTGAGGCAGAGGGACGGTGTGTGAAGGTGTGAGGCAGAGGGACGGTGTGTGAGCGTGTGAGGCAGAGGGACGGTGTGTGAAGGTGTGAGCGTGTGAGGTAGAGGGACGGTGTGTGAGCGTGTGAGGCAGAGGGACGGTGTGTGAAAGTGTGAGGTAGAGGGATGGTGTGTGAAGGTGTTAGGCAGAGGGACGGTGTGTGAAGGTGTGAGGCAGAGGGACGGTGTGTGAAGGTGTGAGGCAGAGGGACGTTGTGTGAGCGTGTGAGGCAGAGGGACGGTGTGTGAAGGTGTGAGTTTGTGAGGTAGAGGGACGGTGTGTGAGGGTGTGAGGCAGAGGGATGGTGTGTGAAGGTGTGAGGCAGAGGGACAGTGTGTGAGCGTGTGAGGCAGAGGGACGGTGTGTGAAGGTGTAAGGCAGAGGGACGGTGTTTGAAGGTGTGAGGCAGAGGGACGGTGTGTGAGCGTGTGAGGCAGAGGGACGGTGTGTGAAAGTGTGAGGTAGAGGGATGGTGTGTGAAGGTGTTAGGCAGAGGGACGGTGTGTGAAGGTGTGAGGCAGAGGGACGGTGTGTGAAGGTGTGAGGCAGAGGGACGGTGTGTGAAGGTGTTAGGCAGAGGGACGGTGTGTGAAGGTGTGAGCGTGTGAGGTAGAGGGACGGTGTGTGAGCGTGTGAGGCAGAGAGACGGTGTGTGAAGGTGTGAGGCAGAGGGACGTTGTGTGAGCGTGTGAGGCAGAGGGACAGTGTGTGAAGGTGTGAGCTTGTGAGGTAGAGGGACGGTGTGTGAGGGTGTGAGGCAGAGGGACGGTGTGTGAAAGTGTGAGGTAGAGGGATGGTGTGTGAAGGTGTGAGGCAGAGGGCCGGTGTGTGAAGGTGTGAGGCAGAGGGACGGTGTGTAAAGGTGTGAGCGTGTGAGGCAGAGGGACGGTGTGTGAAGGTGTGAGGCAGAGGGACGGTGTGTGAAGGTGTGAGCGTGTGAGGCAGAGGGACGGTGTGTGAAGGTGTGAGGCAGAGGGACGGTGTGTGAAGGTGTGAGCGTGTGAGGCAGAGGGACGGTGTGTGAAGGTGTGAGGCAGAGGGACGGTGTGTGAAGGTGTGAGGCAGAGGGACGGTGTGTGAAGGTGTGAGGTAGAGGGACGATGTGTGAAGGTGTGAGGCAGAGGGATGGTGTGTGAAGGTGTGAGGCAGAGGGATGGTGTGTGAAAGTGTGAGGTAGAGGGATGGTGTGTGAAGGTGTTAGGCAGAGGGCCGGTGTGTGAGCGTGTGAGGCAGAGGGACGGTGTGTGAGCGTGTGAGGCAGAGGGACGGTGTGTGAAGGTGTGAGGCAGAGGGACGGTGTGTGAAGGTGTGAGGCAGAGGGACGGTGTGTGAAGGTGTGAGGCAGAGGGACGGTGTGTGAAGGTGTGAGGCAGAGGGACGGTGTGTGAAGGTGTGAGGTAGAGGGACGATGTGTGAAGGTGTGAGGCAGAGGGATGGTGTGTGAAGGTGTGAGGCAGAGGGATGGTGTGTGAAGGTGTGAGGCAGAGGGACGTTGTGTGAAGGTGTGAGGCAGAGGGACGGTGTGTGAAGGTGTGAGGCAGAGGGACGGTGTGTGAAGGTGTGAGGCAGAGGGACGGTGTGTGAAGGTGTGAGGCAGAGGGACGGTGTGTAAAGGTGTGAGCGTGTGAGGCAGAGGGACGGTGTGTGAAGGTGTGAGGCAGAGGGACGGTGTGTGAAGGTGTGAGCGTGTGAGGCAGAGGGACGGTGTGTGAAGGTGTGAGGCAGAGGGACGGTGTGTGAAGGTGTGAGCGTGTGAGGCAGAGGGACGGTGTGTGAAGGTGTGAGGCAGAGGGAGGTCTTCCTCCGTCTTCGTGGACTCCACTCCCATTTAATCCTGTAATCGCCTCATCTCAACCCAGCCAGGCAGCCAGAGCTCCACAGATAGCACTGTGTGCACGCTGTAGGTGATGTGGGGGGGTACAGCTGCGAGGCATCACAGTTCTGCCCCCCCCCCCCCACTCCATGCTGCGTGCGTCACTGTTTGAACTTCCTCGGCCGTTTCTTTGGGTTCTGCGTCTAAATTATCAGGGGTCAAGAGCAGCGGCCCACTGAAGGTAAACAGCCTGGGGGAGGAGCCTCCCTCTGGGGCTGCTGCTCGCACGCCAGCGCTGGGACGCTCCGCACTTACTGTGCAGACAAATCCACGCTGGGGGGTTCCAATGGAAGGAGGACCTGGTACCTCTCTGGTGCATGAGGGGATGCGATCAGGGGTTTGGGGGGACTCTGCATCCCACCGTACTTTATCCCACAAACAACCTCTTCCTGATCTGGATAAGCAGGAGAAGGAGGGACAGAGAGTTCAAAGCCGGAGAGCGGGGGACTCTGAAATGAATATTGCTCCGGGATATTGCTTTAACCTCTGTCCACAGCGCTGTGCGCAGGGACCTCCCTGTTTGTTTTAATGGCTCAGAGTTGGCAAGGGTCTCTTCAGCCTCCAAAGGATTCCAGACAAACAGAGCGATTCCCGCTTCCAGGAGAAAGTGAAGCTTCTGGTCTGCAGGACGTTCAGGCCCAAAACACCTCAGCCATTTAATCCGCATTTGAGCTACAGAAGGGGTTGGTTTGAAGGATCAACAGTGTCTTCAAGCTGTGTCTAACTGCCACCTCCACTCCTTCAGCCCGTGTGCTATCCTATGGGGTCCAGATGACCCCCCCCCTTCCATCGTTGCAGCCCCATGTCATCACCTTTCCCCTCCCATCCCTGAAGGACCCAGTCCGTGTGGGGCACGAACTCACAGGTATCTGGAGGTTTTGAGGACTCAGCTGCAGCGGTGGGAGTTTCCCCACAGACAAGGCTTTCACTGAAGATAGTCTCCTTTGACATTTGACCTTTCCTGGCGGTCAGTTGACCCTTTGCAGGGAGGGAGGCTGTGTGTAGAAAAGAGCATGAAGGAGGGCCGGACGATGCCAGAGGGGGGGTTAAAAAACCAGCTGACTGCCCCTTCTCACCTGCAGCTGCACTGCAGCAGTCTGGGTGGGAAAAAAATAGGTGGGGGGGCATTTCTGAGGGCAGAACAATGCAGGATATCAGTTTTTCAATTGGTTCTTTGATATCAGCTGAATATCTGACCAGTAGATTTATTTCACACAAAAAGAGGGAAAACTGTTTTCAACAAAGCAAACCTGCAAAGTCAACATGAATTCATGCGGGTGTCTAAAGATGAGACATCTGACCCCCTCCAGTGAAAACGCTGTTTTAAACACGATGATGGAAATTCTCAAACTGCATTTCTGAGTATTTCTTCATTCAAATCGCTGTGAATCAGGAGCAGATGAAAAAGCTCTTAGTTGTGTACTTTTCTTATTTTGTACTTCTCCTTGAATAGCGTGTTTTGTTACTCCTACACTGTGTATAGGTGAGCTGCAGCCGCGCTCAGGAACCATTTGGTGGTTGAACCCCCCCAATCCAACCCCCTAATGTTGACCAGGGAAGGCTTTGGTAAGACTCCACCGTGGATCTGAACCTTCCAGTCGCAGAGCAGACACTCTACCATGAGGCCACTGAGGTAGAAGAGCTGACCCCAGAGGACGGATGTACCAGCAGTGGAAAGGGGGGGGGGGGTCCCTTTAGACTCTCAGCCTGTGATGTCCTGCTATTCTAAGCATTCAAGTTTTGTTGGTGTGTGTGTTGATGTGTGTGTTTGTGTTGGTGTGTGTTGATGTGTGTTGATGTGTGTGTTTGTATTGGTGTGTGTGTTTTTTGTGGTTTGTGTTGATGTGTGTTGATGTGTGTGTTTGTATTGGTGTGTGTTGATGTGTGTGTTTGTGTGTGTTGATGTGTGTGTTTGTATTGGTGTGTGTGTGTGTTGATGTGTGTGTTTGTGTTGGTGTGTGTTTGTGTTGATGGTTGTGTGTTGGTGTATTGATGTGTGTGTTTGTGTTGATGTGTGTGTGTGTGTCTGTGTGTTGGTGTGTGTTGATGTGTGTGTTTGTGTTGATGGTTGTGTGTGTTGGTGTGTGTTGATGTGTGTGTTTGTGTTGGTGTGTGTTTGTGTTGATGGTTGTGTGTTGGTGTATTGATGTGTGTGTTTGTGTTGATGTGTGTGTGTGTGTGTGTTGATGTGTGTGTTTGTGTTGATGGTTGTGTGTGTTGGTGTGTGTTGATGTGTGTGTTTGTGTTGATGTGTGTGTGTGTTGGTGTGTGTTGATGTGTGTGTTTGTGTTGGTGTGTGTTTGTGTTGATGGTTGTGTGTTGGTGTATTGATGTGTGTGTTTGTGTTGATGTGTGTGTGTGTTGGTGTGTGTTGATGTGTGTGTTTGTGTTGGTGTGTGTTTGTGTTGATGGTTGTGTGTTGGTGTATTGATGTGTGTGTTTGTGTTGATGTGTGTGTGTGTGTGTGTGTGTTGATGTGTGTGTTTGTGTTGATGGTTGTGTGTGTTGGTGTGTGTTGATGTGTGTGTTTGTGTGTGTTTGTGTTGATGGTTGTGTGAATCATAGCAGTGCATCTGAATGTGGTGGGGGGGGGGGGTGGAACTCCTCTGATTTATGGTCAGCGTTCACGGATGCTGAAGTCTCACCGATGCAGCTTCCCTCCGCCTCTCATGTCGTCCCTCGGGACGCTCATGCCTGTGGTCATGGCTTTGGGACTCTGGCGTGTGACTGTTAGACGCTACACTGCCTTCCCGTGTGTAAATCTGCCTGGGTGGGAAGCCGTTTGTGGCTGGTTGTGTGTCGCATTTATTTGCCGGCATTCAGCACACGCCTGCATGATTTACAGCTGCAGGTACGCGTCGGAGTCCGAGCGAAAAGCCGCCGATGCTCATTGAAGGTCAGCAGACGTTCTGAAGGAGCAGGACTGCAGCATGAACGGGGCCCGGGCCCCGGGGCCCTTCATAAGTCGGGGTCTCAAAACAGCAAAACAAGCTGACATGGAGGAGCTTTGAGGAGGAAATGAGCCAAGAAAGAAAAGCACACAGCAGGAGCCGCAGAGCCACATTTCCAAATTATTAATATTGTTTTTCAAAGAAACCCAAACACTCACAGCGGATTTAGGGGGGGCCAGGTGGGGGGCAGCTAGATTACGTGTCCCAAAGTTTTGGTCCAACTGATCTGTCAACATGTCAGACAAACGGGGAGAGAAAGTGTGGCCTGAAAGCTGAATGAAACTCTATCTTTATGGCGCCGTTACAGTCAGAACTGGCTGAAGCTAAAAAAACATCCTCGGCCCTCGGCTCGTCCTTTTCATTCAGACTCTTTGTTTTCTTTCATCTGGAAGCAGGCCGGCCCGCTCGGAGAGCTGGCTAACGTGGACAGGGAGTCACACAATGTGCTCTTCAGTCCCCCGCTGCCGAGCCAGAACCAGAGCCGGCTCTAATGGCCGGAACATCGGCCAGCACGGAACAGGAACGGCTCCAGCACTATGCTAGTAATGCCATGCAGGAGGAGAGATCGGCGCGGTAGTAAATAACAGTCAGCAGTTGTTTCAACAAAACCCGCCCTCTGAAAGCAGAGACTTCTTAACAAACCCCCAGATTTCCCTGCTTGAAGACATGTTTTTCTCCTGGCTCCACTGGGAAACCCTGTTCTACTGACGGGATCCGTTGTCACATTTAGCCAGTTGTGTACAACATGGAGGTCCATCTTGCTTCAATTAAAAACTCCACGGCGTCTGGCTTTGATTAGGGGTCCTGGCAAACCCAAGGTGATTCCTTCCTTAATGAAAACCACCAGAGAAGCCGAGCGTTGCTACAAACTGCTTAACAAAGAATAATAGCGGAGCAGCGGAGGGATGGCGCTCGCATCCTCCGTCCTCCTGGCCCATATCCTCTACATGCCAGACTTCGGAGGGCAGCTCTGACTCAGGGGGTAAAGAGTTGAAATGAAATCAATCTCTTTGCTCGTCTTTATCCTCCTCATTCCTGCCGTTCCCACCCGCCGCTGTGCGTGTGGATTTCCGTGAAGCCGCTCTGTCTCAGCAGAAGCGTTTCCGCTCATGAGGGATGAAGATTGACTCCACAGCAGAGGTCTGTTTGTTGTGATTTGACATCCAACCATCGATTTCCCTCTGTGGCCACGCAGTCACCTCCTCCCTCATTGTGAGACCAAAGGTATTTGTTATTTACAAGTGCACTCCATCTTATGGTGTGACCTTGTCACTCTGGAAGTTCAAATTCCAGTGAGACCAAAACCACAGATGCTGAACTGGAACCGTTGCACAGATCGCGGGTGACAAAGCTCCTCAGTGTCTTGTGTGGAAGAGAGGCGTGGCTACAGACAAAAGGTCCGCCCTTTTTCCTCCAACATCCACGGACGTAGATTCCAAAGAGGTTTTTGGATCTAAAGGACCAGGTTCTGCTGCCGGGGGGAGAACCCCCACATGTTTAGTGTGGGAACGTGATTAAAGGATGTGAATGAATAAACATGAGACACAAAGTCATGGTTTCTGATCAGAATTCCCTTCAAAGGGTCACTGAGACGTTTTCACTGCGACCCACCGCTCCTCTTGGAGGATGAGCTACCTTCACATGCAGCTAAAGGCCAACGCAGCACATGCGTGTAGCATGTAGCATGATGGTGATGCTGGTGGGGCAGAGGCGGAGCAGTCCAACACGCGTTGAAGTGTCCTTGGGCAAGACGCCGAACCTTAAGTTGCTCTCGGTGGTTGAGGTTGGCGCCATCAGTGTGTGTTTACAGAGCTGTGACTGTAAAGCTTCAGAAGCCCCTCCCATCTGAAACCATGAATATATTATAATAGAAGAACCGACGGCGCTGACCTGCAGATGTGTTGAGGTTAGAGTCCTGACGAGGAGACGCAAATGTGACCACGTCACTCCTGTTCTTCAGTCCCGTCACTGGTCTCCCCTCCGTTCCAGAATTCATGACAAACTCTGTCTCCTCACCCACCCATGGAACTGCCCGCCTCCCTTTCCCTGCCCGCCAGGGACCAGGCTGACCCCAAAGGGGGACAGAGCCTTTCAGGCTGCTGCTCCTCGACTCTGGAACGACCTCCCAGAATCCCTCAGAACCGTGACATCTTTAGAAAAGCCTTAAAGACGTTCCTTTTTGATAACCCTTTGTAGTACTTTATGTCCTTATTTGTAAACTATTGTTATTGCTGCTTTATAATGCAGCGCTTTCAGATTTTTTTCTAAATGTAAAGCACATTCTCTCTAAATGAAATGTATTACCACTAAAACGCTGGTTTCACAGGAAGAATTTGTTACCACGTTTAGACAGAAGTACATCAATCAATCACTTTTCATCCACATGCAGTGGAACACCAGCAGCATCCAAACCATAGAGATGGATCTGAATGGAGCAGAAGTGACGGTTGAAGGTCAACTTATCGTAAAACCGATGGAGCCATATTTATAAAAACACAACTTTTAACATAGATTATTTGAAAATGTACACAAAGCAGGAAATAATTACCAACAAATGTACTGTTCTATTGATCTGAAGCGGTTGTCTGGAATGTTGATGGAAATGTGAGGATTTCATTTGGAAGAGTGAAGCCGTCAGGCGGCTGCTCTCCTGAAATCAGCCATCACATTTTGTAGAGCAGAACTGATGGAAACCCCCCCAACAGTGCTGCTATGGAGGGCGTGTCCCTCTCCACCTGCTCCGCTCATGACGCCGGGCGTTTCTCCACATGCCGTCTCCTTTAAGAAGCCGTCGGTTGGGTGACGCAGCCGTTCTGCCTTTAATCTTGTTTATTCGCTTATCTTTGACTGTTCCTCGTTCCTTCATCTCTGTGATCGGGTCGTCTGGGGGGCGGCGGGCCCCCGTCCCACCCCCGTCTGAGGAGAGGAAGCCTGTGACGAATGAACAGATGGAGTCCATCTGACAGAAAATACGTCCTTGAACTCTAAGATACTTCTAGGTTGATCACTTTTACGTTTTGGACTGATTTGGACTGGATTGAATCATTCATCAAGAAAAAGACTCATTTTGAACCAAATGATATGAAATCTAAGACGGGAAATTAGCAAGATTATTGTCTGGGACCTGGCCCAATACAAATATGTCCAGATAAAACGGTGTCGCTGAGTTTAAATGTAGCTGCAGATGTAAACCACGTCCACGGATGGATGTTTGGTGGAGCTTATCTTGTTCTGGATCACAAGAGCATCAGTCTGAGCAGAGACCCCCGGACCTCCCGGTCTCCTTCTGTGTGGTTCCCACAGGACACCGAGGCGTTCCTGACCAGCTGAGAGATAAATCTGTCCTGCCAGTCCCGGCTCTGCCCAGAGGATTCTGGGTAGGTCTGGCTGCCCTTTAGAGGAATCTCATCATTTGTTTTTCTGCTGAAAGTTCCTGAGTGTCCTGGCAGTTTGGACACAGATCCACTGATGAAGAGCCACAGCTGCTGGTTCAAAGATGGCAAACTGATAGACTGGTCTTCGTGTCCGAACCTGTCTGGAGACCGTCCCTGTTAGTCCCCGCCCTGTCCTGACTGGAGGCCTCTGGGTTGAAGCTGCCAACTCTCATTTCCTTCAGCTGGACATCCTGTTTGAACCTGAAGGAGTCTGTCAATTGCAGCAAACAAACACAGACGTGAGACATGAAGGTCTCAGACGATCCTCCAACGGCTTCTGCTGAGCTCAAATCACTTATTAGCAAGTTTTCTTCAGAGAGATCCCAAGAAAGCTTGATCAAGCTGCAGCTGCTGAATCTTCAGGTCAACAGAATGGTTCGCTTAGCCATAAGCCATAAGACCCCCCTCCCCTGAAGACTTAAGCCGTGTGGACACCAAGTGGATTAAGTTTGTCCAAGCATCTCCACGCAGCCAGTTCTGCTCTGCTTGACCTACTTTTAAGGCTAGTTAGTGTCCAACAACAAGCAAACGGATGGATGAATGAATGGATGGATTCATGGATGGATGGATGGACGGATGGATAAATGAATGGATGGATTCATGGATGGTAGGATGGATGGATGGATGAATGGATGGATGAATGAATGGATGGATTCATGGATGGACGGATGGATGGATGAATGGATGGATGGATGGATGGATGGATGGATGAATGGACGGATGGATGGATGGATGAATGGACGGATGGATGAATGGATGGATGGATGGATGGATGGATACATGGATGGATGATGGATGGATGGATGGATACATGGATGGATGATGGATGGATGGATGGATCGATTAATCAATGGATGAAGAGATTGAAGGATTGATGAATGGACGGATGGATGGATGGATGAATGGATGGATGGATACATGGACGGATGGATGGATGGATGAATGGATGGATGGATGGATGGATCGATTAATCAATGGATGGATGGATGGATCAATTAAACGATGTATGGATGGATGGATGGATGGATGGATGGATCGATTAATCAATGGATGGATGGATGGATCAATTAATCAATGGATGGATGGATGGATGGATGGACGGATAGATGAATGGATGGATGGATGGATGGATGGATGGATGGATTGATGGACGGATGGATGATGGATGAATGGATGGATGGATGCATGGATGGATACATGGATGGATGGATGAATGGACGGATAGATGGATGGATCGATTAATCAATTGATGGATGGATGAAAAGATTGAAGGATTGATGAATGGACGGATGGATGGATGGATGGATGGATGGATGAATGGATGGATGGATGGATCAATTAAACGATGGATGGATGGATGGATGAA
>NC_136242.1:34790000-34812500 GCF_053564925.1 Oryzias latipes | reverse complement strand
TGAATGGATGGATGGATGGATGGATGGATGGATGGATGAATGGATGGATGATGGATGGACGGATGGATGGACGGATGAATCAATTAATAAATGGATGGATGGATGGATGGATGGATGGATGGATGGATGGATGGATGGATGGATGGATGGATGGATGGATGAATGAATGAATGAATGAATGAATGAATGAATGAATGAATGAATGAATGGATGGATGGATGGATGGATGGATGGATGGATGGATGGATGGATGGATGGATGGATGGATGGATGGATGGATGGATGGATGGATGGATGGATGGATGGATGGATGGATGGATGGATGGATGGATGGATGGATGAATGGATGGATGGATGTATTGTTTACATCCATATATTATCTCCTTATTCTACTGTGGTTGTGGAGTGTTTCAGTTTTATGTAATATATGTAACTTACAGAATGTTTTTTTGCACAATATTAGTGTTTGTTTGTGTGTGTGTGTGTGTGTTTGTGTGTTTGCGTGTGTTTGTTTACATATGTGTGTGTCTGTGTGTGTATTTGTGTGTTTGCGTGTGTGTGTGTTGATGTGTTTGCGTGTGTTGATGTGTTTGCGTGTGTGTGTTGATGAGTGTGTGTGTCTGTTTGCGCGTGTGTGTGAAGTTTGTTTTCATTTTTCTTGGTAAACTCTGCAATCATTGATGGAATCTTCTTCTAAAATGAAAAAATCTTTTTTATCTGGGATTTCTTTTCCTTTCCAGGTGAACTCCTGGGATTGGATCGTGTGTGTTTTCCGGGTTTACCCAAAAGTCTTCATTGCCCAAAGATCGACGCGTTGCAGAATAGATGGAGCTGTCGGAAGTGCAGACATGTTTATGAAAGCTTGTAAAAATCTGTGGAGTAATTAGGCAGATGCTGGTGGAAACTGTTTTTACATGAAATGAAATATGCGCGCTGACATTTACTGCAGATCAGATGTTATAAAGCTTTCTGCCAAAACCATTAAATTACATTTATTATAAATGCAACATAAATAAAATGCTCTCTTGCTCTTTCAGGAAGCCGTCTCCCTTCTGGTGAACGTGGTTCTGGGCTGCTTTCCGGATGGGACAGAAAGGTTCTGAACTGGGTGTGATGCAGCTTTTAGAATAGAATAGAATAGAATAGAATAGAATAGAATAGAATAGAATAGAATAGAATAGAATAGAATAGAATAGAATAGACAACTTTATTTATCCCTTTGGGAGGTTCCCGCATGGAAATTGATATTTCCATCGCATACAGCACTATTTGACATACATGTAGGAAAGAGCAGTACAGTAATCATCTTTTCTTACTGATGGAACACGTCAACTTCATGTTGACGTGTTCCTGTGACGCTTGCATGTGATTGGAGATGAAGAGGCATGGCATCATCAGCTTCACCTTCTGAAGACTGCTGGTCTTCCAGCTTTCATGAGAAGGAGCTTCCAGTAGATCTGAGCTTGAGGTCATTTCCTCCATGGACCTGCGCTGGTCAGACCTACCGGTCACGAGACCACAGCCGGTCCAGGGCAAACATCAACCCGATCCCTTTGTTCCATTTGCAGATACCCCAGAAGCTAAAGCTGCAGGAAGCACAGTGGAAATGAATGATCAGGACGAACGGTTTGGGAAAAGTATGAAAAGAGTTTTTTTGAAGCCTCATTTATTTCCGGTTGAAAGATAAGTGACAGCTGTTGGCAGCGGATGAATAAAATATTGATGCTGGACGTGGGAGAAGGCCCCGGGGCCTCCAGATCAAGAGGAAGGGCGCTTATGAAATATTGAAGGAAACTGAGGATGGGGCCAGAGGAGGTCTGTGCCAGCCCCTCCTCTGACGCCGTGGGGGAGGAGCCTTGCCCCTGACGCCCGGCTGCTACACTGTGAAAGTAAAAGCACTTAATTCCAAAGCACTGAGGAATCATGGGAAACCAGGTGTGTGACACATCTGCATCATAATGTTCCTCTGCAGGTATGAAGGCTCGTGTTTGGGAAACACTTCAGTTTGATGCTAAATAACAGGGGGGCAATGTGGGGGTTGGTGTCCTGCCCAAGGACACTTCAGCACTTGGCCAAGCAAAGCAGGAATTGAACCTGTAGCCTCTTGATCAGAGGTTGACCGCTCACCCCTTGTTCCACAGCCTCCCTCATATTTAAAACTGAGCCTTTGCAGTGAAGATGCTTAAACTAAACAACCACCTGGGTTGGTAACCGGGTCAGTAACCAGGCTACCGACCCGGTTACCGACCCGGTTACCGACCCGGTTACCAACCCGGTTACCGACTCGCTCTGATGAAAACGGTGTTTCTGGTGTTTTTCACAAGATCTTGCAGCATTTTCCTGATGATGGAGGACAAACATAAAAACAACTTTGTTTGTGACATGGGCGGGGTCACAAGCTCCCATCAAGGGAGATGGGAAGTGGGGTGGGGGTTGCTCTACACCAACAGTCCTGCCCACAACGTCTGATGAAGTTCTGCCACTCTGCAGAAACTATGTCCTGGTTTTTGGATTTTGACTGGAATGGCTTTGGACACAGATCAGAGGAGGATGGCGGTGGACGCTCACGTCTTCCATGAAGTGACTTCATACCTTTGCAATCATTTTGTTGGAAAACAAACAAACAAGCAAACACAAAGCGACCGGTTCGGATCCTCCTGGTCTCTGGCTTTGGCAGAGGGGCACAAAAAAACAGACTCACGCACGGACCTGGGGGGGTTGCATGCCTTTCTTCATTTGCTTTGGTCACTGTGTGTGAGGGCAACAGCCAAAAATGCTGTGACAAAGGCCCGTCATGCTTGGCTGCTTCCACAAACACACGGAAATAAAGAATCCTCGTGCAAACGGAGCAAACTTGACAACCGTAATTGTTGGTAATTGCTCATAAACATCCCTATCAGCTGCCCATGCGGTGGCACGAACTGGGAAACCGGAATCAATGGCAGAGGGACAATGCGGGGATGGATTATGTATTTGTTGGGGTCATTAGCGATTCACGGTGACCCAGTGAGCCACGGCGCTATAGCAGCTGACAGCTGACAGGACCGGGCTCCTCCACCGTGCAGAGCCAATTGGCCCTCACTGATATCCTCCAATTCCTAGAAACCATTGTTGGTTGACCTTCAGACAACACGTAGGAGGGGGGGAGAGGGGGTGCAATTGCTGTTTGAAATCCTAGCAGAGAGGCCCCAACAAGCAGAAATCCGTGGAGATGTTCACAGGCTCCGGCTCCCCCCCCAGGCTGTGTTTGGCCGCTCAGGTCGGAGGGAAGAGCAGCTCTCTGGGTTTTCGCTCCGAACTTCAGGATTTAGCGTGAACCCAAAGGAATGCTGGGTGTTTATCCTGAGTTCCGCACATGTCAGCAGGGAGTTTTCAGATGGCCTCTGGTTCTGGACAGACTGGCAAAGCCGGCTGAAGCCCCACAGGTTGGACTGGAAGCTGCATCAGCTCCAGTGCCAAATCCTCGAAAGAGCAGAGGAATGAAGCGGCCGCAGAAGGAACAGGTCTGCCCCCCCCCCAGCAGCTGTGCAGTCTTATCAACCTCTGCAGCTTTGGGAGAATCCGTGGCGGCCTCATAAAGGGTCCAAACAAAGCCTTAATTATGGCGTGAAAACTGAGTCCAGCGCCGTATCTGAGCCGGCGGAAACCAAACCCCTCCAACCCAGCAGTAGCAGTCGGACAGAAAAGGTCAGAGCGAAGGCAGAGAAAGTTTATTTACGCTTTTCTGTAACTCCCTTTCATCCAAGTCTGCAGCACCCAGATAGTGCCCCCGCTCTGCTTATTTATTCAGAGAGTCCCACCATTGAACGGCTCTCATTCAGGTCCTAGTGTCCACAACGCCTTGGGTAATTGCTGTTTTCCTCTGCCCCTGAGATCTCACCACTTCACAAGACTAAGCCCCTCTGTCCTCTTGTTTGTTTTCAAAGGCCTCAGCTAGAACAAACACCCTCAGGTCAGCTTCCACAGACCAGCAGCCTCATCTGCACCTCCAAAGTGCCCTGCAAATCTGTTGAGCTGACATAAATTTGTTCCAGCGAAGGAAGAATGTGGATGGTGCGGGAGAGGGCGAAAAGTCCCGTTGGTGGAGCGGAGTGAGGTCTCGCCCAGAGTGGAGCTTACAGCAGGGATCGCTGAGCTTTGGGCAGCTCTTCGCCGCTTCAAAGGCTGGGAGGAGAGCTCCTGCGAAAGCAAGCAATAACAGCGAATCAAACCACCCTTTCAAAACACAACTGGATTGAACTGGATATGTGGGAACAAGACAGGAGGAAGACATGGGCTTTCTCTGCTGATACAAGCCGGGATAAGAGTGAGCGCCGCGCCGCGCCGCGTTGTGGGAACGTCCAGAAAATGTGCATTCATCCACTCTGGAACATGAAAACCAAGGAAACATCTTTGTGTTTCTGTGGAGGGTTAGATGACTGTCATTGCATGACCCCCAGCCCCTCCCTGCTGTAAACACCCGCATCGTGGGTCAGGCATCAGCTGAAGCAGGCCCCCCCCTCCACGTCTCCTCCACCCCCCGAAGAGGAATTGATCTGTTTCTCAGAGCCAAACCAGATTTTTATGAAAAAGATCCGTTCAGCAGTCACAGGTCTCACCGTGAATCCTGGCCTCAGTTTGAAGCATTGACTGTAGATGAGACCTGGAGAAGCCATAGACGTCTATAGAGAAATAAACATCTGTTACTCTATTGGTCAGAAAAAACGTTCTGGATTTGAACTTTTTAACATCTTCTTAGAGCCCATTGTTGTTTTAATATTGGGCTGTAGAAATCAAATTTAATGGATTTAATTTAATCCTCTTTTTTTCTGTAGCTCAAGTTATAAACTGACCAATCAGATGCCTCAATAAAAGTAGGTGGAGCCTGCTGGGCCCCACGTTCAATACGTTGTTACATGCAGCCTGCTTTCAAGTGGTAGGGGCGTGGCCTTCCTATGAGCTCACTACTGATTGGTGTGAGTGGTTGCCATAGAAACGTAGACTCAGACCAATCACTGCTTGCTGACGACAAATCTGGCTCCAACATGGCGGCGCTCGTGTTGTGAATCAATGGCGACTGAATTGACTATTTGGTTGGAGCCGTAAGCCTATGGAGGGGGGGTGGGGGGGTTCACACACACACTCAGTCAGGTTCTCTTATCCAGTCTGAGGACCCCCCCCCCCAGGCATACTTAGCTGTTATTTCCCTTTTCTAACGTTGAGGTGTTTTTCTTTTCCAGGTTTCTCCTCACTCTGTGTTCACTTTGGAGGCTTAAGCCCAACGAAAGAACGGAGCAGCCGAAAGCCGAGGAGGCCAAAGCAGGAAATGAGAAGTTTCATTGGAACACGGCCCAGTCCGTGTTTGAACCAGGAACTCTGAGCCAAGGAGAGCGTCTGACGGACTGGAAGTTACATTCAACTCTGACGTGTTTGTGTGTGTTGGTTCAATTCAATTTTATTTGTATAGCCCAAAATCCCAACAACAGTCGTCTCGATGGGCTTCGAAGTAAAACATGAACTCAAAAGGATTATGAATACAAAGAGTTCAATAGGAAAATACTAAAATGAACTAACAAACTGACTAAGCTATACTGGCATCCCTGCCCTTAGACCCCCCTTCACGGTAAAGAAAAACTCCTAAAAAAACGGATTCCGGAAAAAACTGAGAAACCTCAGGGGTTTCCACATGAAGGAGGGATCCTCCCCCAGGACGGACAGGCGATTTACCAGAACTCTTAGAGAAGAATTAACTTATCTAAATCTACAACTACATATATAAAAGTCCAGCAGACGAGCTTCATCCAGATGGAGTTGGGGGGACAGTCAAAGGCGCGAGTCGAGCCGGAGACAGGAACCACAGCCAGGTGTAGGAGCAGGAGCAGAGACGAGGTAAACGGTCAGGAACAGGAGCACGGATGAGCCAACTGGAGTCTGGAAGCACTCCCACTCCCCAGGAGGGGAAAGAGGGAAAGAGGGACAATACATGAATCACTGCACCAAACAGAGGCATGGAGAACTAAATGATGAATAATGATCAGGAATGGAGGAGAGGAAGGGTAGAAGTAGAGAAAAGAGGACAGAACCCCAGAGCACCATAGTTACCCCAGCTTCAACTTCTAGCAGCCTTTTAAAAGAAATAGTTATTATTAAGTTTAATTTAAACAAATTAACATTAAGTTAAATAATCTCTGAATACTAACTAGTCTGACAATAAGCCTGTCCACAGAGGAATGTTTTCAGTCTAACTTTGAATGTAGAAACTGAGTCGGCCTCTCTTCCATGAGCTGGGAGTTTATTCCATAAGACAGGGGCTTGGTGGCTAAACGCTCTACCTCCAACCGTACTTTTACTAATTCTAGGAACCACAAGCAGTCCTGCATTTTGCGAGCGAAGTGTTCTGATTGGATGGTAAGGGACTATGAGGTCCTTAATATAGGACGGGGCCATTCCATGTAAGGCCTTATAGGTTAACAGGAGGATCTTGAACTTGATTCTAGAATCAACTGGGATCCAGTGAAGTGAAACCAACACAGGAGTGATGTGATCTCTTCTGCTAGTTCCTGCTAACAATCTAGCAGCTGCGTTCTGAACAAGCTGGAGACTTCTTAAGGAACTCTTAGGACACGCTGCTAACAAGGAGTTACAGTAATCCAGCCTCGACGTAACAAATGCATGGATGAGTTTTTAAGCATCACTCTTAGAAAGTATATTTCTGATCTTAGCAATATTCCGCAGGTGAAAAAAGGCAGTTCTACACGCCTGAGATATGTGAGCCTTAAATGATAAATCCTGGTCCCAAGACTGAGCCCTGTGGGACTCCATAGTTGACTCGAGTGCACTGAGAGGAATGGCCATTTACATTAACGAACTGATACCTATGGGACAGATAGGATTTAAACCACTGGAGAGCAGATCCTCTGATTCCTATGTCCTGCTCTAATCTATGGAGTAAAAACCGTGGTCGATAGTGTCAAAGGCTGCACTGAGGTCCAACAGGACCAGAATAGAAAGTAGTCCCTTTTCTGAGGCCAATAACAAGTCATTAGAGACTCTAACTGGTGCAGTTTCCGTACTGTGGTGAGGTCTAAACCCCGACTGAAAGTCTTCAAAGTGGCTGTTGTCCTGTAGGTGGCAGTAAAGCTGCTTAACTACAACTCTTTCTAGGATTTTAGAAATAAAGGGCAGGTTTGATATCGGTCTATAGTTTTTTTTTTTTTTTTTTTTTTTTAACTTGTCCTGTCCAACAGCTAGGCAGACAGATGAGAGCTGAGGGCCTCTTGTGTTGGACATATTTTACTTTAACAAGAGGGGTTATTAATCTTCAGACAAACCAAAGGTATGTCTGAATAAACCCCTTTTGTAATTGAGGCCAAACTTTATTAATGTCAACCATGATTGAAAATCTTTGGTGTTGGACCGGACGGAAAAGGAAAGAGGGGAAGAAGAAAGAGGGACGTTAGAGAGAGGGGGGGTAGGGGGTGATAATAGGAGGGGAAGGGGGATAAGACCATGAAGCAGCATAAAGCAACAAGTTTACTGGTTGTTAATCATTATGGTAAGGTTCAAATGTAAAAAAAAAACAAAAAAAAAGGGCGGAGCCTGTCCACACACACACTCAAATGTTATAAACACACCTGTTAGTTGCAAAAATGTCCACCTGTCGACATGTACACAAAACAGATAGTGTTCACACGCATACTTATGCCTTAAAACCAACTAGTGTGAAATATTTCAGTCATTCAGTCTGTTGAGCTGACACCTGTGCTCAGGTGAGTGTTTATGTTCTTCTAAAATGGATGGTGGAACGTGAAAAGAAGGAGGGAGAGTGCCCAGCCATCCCCACCCCAAGACCCCCACCGCACCAGCAGCGGCAGCCGGATTCCCCCCAACACCACACGGGAACCGGCAGGGAACAACCGCCGCCCGGGCGACCAAGCCCGCCACCCAGGCCAGGGCCAGCAGGGCCGCCGCAAGGCCCCCAAAGCCAGAGAGCAGGGAGGCACGGAGGGAAAGAGATATCGGTCTATAGTTGACCAAGATGCTAGGATCCAAACTGGGCTTTTTCAGAAGAGGTTTAACAACTGCATATTTAAAAGACTGTGGCACGTAACCCGTTTCCAGAGAGGTATTTATCATTGTTAATATGGGATCATTAATTAGGGGAAAAGTTTCTTTAAAAAGTCTAGTGGGAATTGGGTCTAACAGACACGTTGAGGATTTGGAGGACGTAATAATTGATGTTATTTCCGCTTGATCCACAGCAGAGAAGCAGTCTAATGTTACAGAGGTTTCTATGGATGCCTCCATTTCTACCGCTTCAGCCTGTTCTGGGCTGATAGTAGGAATAACTTGATTTAACTTATGTCTAATATTTGAGATTTTACTATGGAAAAATGTAAGAAAATCATCAGAGCTGAGAGAAACAGGAACATGTGGTTCTACTGAGCTCTGACTGCGAGTTAATCTAGCAATAGTGCTAAAAAGAAATCTTGGATTATTTCCATTCTCTGATATTAAGGTTGAATAGTACTGGCTTCTAGCTCCACGCAGAGCTTTTTTATAATTTAATAGGCTATGTTTCCAGATATCCAGAGACTGCTCTGAACCGGAGCGGCGCCATTCCCTTTCCAACTTACGGGTTTCTCGTTTAAGAGAACGAGTTTCAGCGTTAAACCACGGTGCTACTCGGTTTTGTCTGACGAACTTAGGTTTCAAGGGGGCAACAACATCGAGTGTACTTGTGTGTGTTTGTGTTTGTGTGTGTGTGTGTGTGTGTGTGTTGATGTGTGTGTTTTGGTGTTTGTGTGTGTTGATGTGTATGTTGGTGTTATGTGTGTTTGTGTAGCACAGGACACATCATTATCGCCCCTCCCCTTTGCATTTCCAGGTCAGGGTGTCCCCGGAATATCGCCCTGTGATCTCATGTAATGGATTCATGGTGTGTTTGTGAGTGGGACGCTCTCCCAGAGGGACGGCTTCTGAAACGCCAGTGTGCCCCCCCTGATGGAAGCCATCAGAGAAACGGGAGGCTGTGCTGCGCCGGGCCGCGTGTGACCTCAGCTACAGGTGTCACGATTCCTCAGGTGAGTTCTGACAGAACCATGTGACTTATTGCCGTGAAAGAAGCCAGAATGTTCCGATTCCCCTGAACACATCGTTCCTGTCGGTCACAGCAACAACCAATAAAGTTCTTTTAAAGGACTGACCACTAAAACACTCAGTAGGTCGAGCAGCCAGTTGTTCTGGGGTTCAAATCCCAGTCTATAAGGTCATGGTGGCCCTGATTAGGACCCCCCCCCCATGCCTTGGAGTCTGAGAACACTGCAGACCGCCGTTTCATGGACTGAAGCATCTTTTTCTCCATTGCTCCGTCAGTGGAAATTGGACCTTCTTCTTAAAAAAGGATTTCGTATAAAAGCTGATGAGTTTGTGTTTAAAAGTCCAGAAGTGAACCACAGCTGTGTCGTCACCATGGAAACGCATTCTGGACCTGTAGGAGACTTTGGCTCAGTGCCTTTGCTGCTTTAAGCGACATTGCTTCTTTTTTTTTGAACTCTTTTATTTTTGTTTTCTCATCACAAAACAAACATAACAACTCTCTGAAACAAGTTTGACCTTAAGTCCACATTCAGTACAGTGTAAAGCAGGTAAAACATAAAAATTATAATTTAAAAAAACATTGATGCAAGATGTGACAAGCAGTTCAGTTAAACAGATATTCATACAACCACAATCAAAGGTACCAGGAACAGTCACTACCCCAAATAGATTTTAACCGCGTGCCATCGACGTTCAAAGATATCTGATTTTAGTTGTAGCAATGCTGTCATTTTTTCCATCAAATAAACGTCTTTTATTCTTTGTTTCCATTCAGTTACAGAAGGTGATGTTACATTTTTCCAATTACCTGTGGTAATGGTTTTATTTGCGACCAGTAATAAAATGCGCATTATATATTTTTGATCAGCATCAAAGTCTTTTGGAAATACACCAAGCAGATACGACAGAGTACTTAAAGGAACGTCATGATTTACAATAGTTTCAATCTCCCTCTTAATATCTTTCCAAAATTCCCAGATAACTGGGCAATCAAAGAAAATATGTGTATGATCACCAATTTTTCCACATTGCCTCCAACATACGGCTGTGGAGGAGCCTTTGGCAAAATTAGAAATCAACAGGGGTGTGTGAAAAAAACGCATCTTGATTTTCCAGTCAAACTCTTTCCATAGTTGGCTATTGGTTCCTACATGGCTGTCCTCACACAGTTTATCCCATTGTTCATCTTCTATTATGCAGTTAGATTCCAATTCCCATTTTTCTCTGATATTATATGTATGCTGTCCGGTGGCAGTTGAGTCTCTTATACAAGTTGGAAACATGTTTATGCGTCGGAAAGTTTTTTTCTGCGATTTTAGTAAAATATTGTTCTATGCAGTTTGGGGTTTTATTGATTCTGTCTCGCTCTTTGTGCTTCATGATGTAATGCCTGATTTGTAGATATTTATAAAAATCATTCGGTAGAAGACCAAATTGTCTTTGAAGCTGTGAAAAGGACTTAAGTTCTGTTCCATCGAACAGCTGGTTAAGAGTTATAAGGCCTTTAGTGGCCCATGTCTTAAAGGTGGGATCCCACATTGAAGAAGGAAAGTCTATATCACCGACAATAGGCATTGCTCTGGAAATTGTCAAGTAGCATTTTTTTACTACCGTCCATATCTTTAAAGTATGCTTGATCCAATTGTTTCCAATTTTGATTTTGTTGACAGATTTTAGATCAGTAAATGGAAGAGTAGACAGCCGCACCCCTTTAGTTTCACCTTGTTCCACTTTAAACCATTTTACTTCCTCATCCTCTCTAATCCAGGCCACGATCGCCGTCAACTGAGCTGCCCAATAGTACAATTTTAGGTTTGGTAGAGCCAAACCTCCCTCATTTTTTGGCAAGAATAATGTTTTTAATCTAATTCTGGGTCTTTTTCGCTGCCATATAAATTGAGTAATCATTTTGTTTAACACGTTGAAAGTTGACACCGGAATATTTACCGGAAGAGATTGAAACAAAAACAAAAGACGAGGAAGCACATTCATCCTCGCTGCTTCTACTCTACCCAGTAGGGATAGAGGTAAAATTTCCCAGCGGATCAGGTCATTCTTTATTTGTTTTAGCAGGTTTTTATAATTAGCGTCGTAGAGTTGTGTGGGTTGGGGTGTTAAAATAACTCCCACATATCTGAAACCCTGTTGGACCAATGGAAAGTTACCTCCTCATCAAGTTGGGTGGGCCACAATTCAGATGTCATCATTGCTTCTGATTTATTTTGGTTGATCTTATATCCTGAAATATTACCATAATTATTTAAACATTGCATAAGTCTTGAAATTGTTGTTTGAGGATTTTTCAAAAACAGTAATATATCATCCGCAAAAAGGGATTTTTTATGAATCATCCCTCCCCCGTCTTCAATTCCCTCAATCTGGTCATCTTGGCGAATTGCCTGTGCCAAAGGCTCAATAATTCTGGATTTATAAGTTTCTTAATGTACTTTTGGATCCTCGTGGCTAGGATGGATGTTAATATTTTATAATCCACACAAAAGAGGCTAATCGGGCGATAACTCGAACACTGTAGTGGATCTTTTCCCTCCTTATGTAAAACCGTGATAATTGCTTCAGACCATGACTCTGGAGGGTTTGCAGAATCTAAAACGTAGTTAAAGAGTTTACATAATATGGGAGTCAGCTCATTAACATAAACTTTACAGAATTCTCCCGCAAACCCATCTGTTCCAGGTGACTTGTTCTGTTTTAATTTGCCTATTGTTGCTCTAACTTCTTCTTCTCCAATAGGTTCTATCATTCTAGAGGCCTCTTCTGGTGTTAATTTGGTCATTGATACTTTGTCAAAAAACTCCTTGATTTTCTCTTGTTTTCCTTCTAAGACTTGATTTTTATATAGTTGTTTATAATATTTTGCAAATGTCTCTGATATAGTTCTAGGGTTAGTTACAATGTTGGTATTAGATTGTTTAAACTTCGGAACTATGCGGCTTGCCTGTGTTTTTTTTAACTGAAATGATAATAATCAACTGGCTTTATTTCCAAATTCGTAGTATTTTTGATTTATAAATCTAAGGCTACCTTCTGCCTTATATGTTAATATCTCGTCAAGTTTCGTTCTATTTTCTTTAAGTTTGTCAAGAGTAACTTGTTTTCTCTGTTGCTTGAGTTCAAACTCCAATTTTTTTATTTCATTTTCGATTTGTACTTGTTTCTGAAGCCTCTCTCTCTTTAATTTGGATGCTATGGAGATTAATCTTCCCCGTATCGTAGCTTTTGCTGCATCCCATAGAACTGAGGGAGAGACCATTCCATTGTCATTAAAGTGAAAGTATTCTGCTATAGCTGACCGTATTTCCTCTCTAACTGAAATATCTGCCAACAATGAAACATTTATTCTCCAGTATCTGAAACATGGTTCCTGCCCCAAATCCACTGTCATCACTACTGGGCTGTGGTCTGAGATAGTAATAGGTTCTGTAGCACAGCTTTTCACTTTATGGATGTCCGTTTTGGTTATGAGAAAGTGAGCTAGTCGTGAATAACTTCCATGTACTTGTGACATAAAAGTGAAATCTTTATGATTTGGGTGGAGATGGCGCCAACTGTCAACCAACCCAAGTTCTTTTATCATATTTAAAACACTTTTAGACATTCTATTTGGCGGCTCGGAAGACATGGGTAATTTATTTAGTTTGTTATTGAGAACACAATTTAGATCTCCACCTATAATCACAATGCCTTCCCCCTTATCAGCTACCAGATGTGCAAGTTTTTTGAAGAAAGATGGGCAGTCTTCATTAGGAGCATAAACATTTAGAATGCTCAGTTTAAGTCCTTCAATAGTTCCCACCACCATAATATACCGCCCCTCTTTGTCTTGAAATATTTTTTCACAGTTAAAATACACAGATCTGTTAAACAAGATGGCCACCCCTCGTTTTCTATGGTTTCTACAAAAACTGTAGTAAACTTGGTCCACCCATTCTCTTTTTAGCTTCAGGTGTTCTGTTTCTGAGAGATGCGTTTCTTGGAGTAACGCTACAGCGCAGTGCAACTTCTTAAATTGCCCCAGAATTTTTTTCCTCTTAAAAGGGTTGTTAATACCTTTTACATTATAAGTAACTACGTTCCACACTCCCATTTTTTTAACTGGTGTTTTATGGATTGCTGTCTCTTCTTGGCATCAATATGTCTTGTACTTAAATAAAACAAAATTTTCCTTTTTTCTTTTTTGTGGAATGTATTTAGGTTAACTATGTAAGTCAGGGAGAACAACAAAAACAACAAAAAGAAAACATTGAACAAAAACCAGAACTTCCATTTTTTTCCGGTCTGACCCCCGATAACACTGGGACAGGCAGCGGTGACTAAAACTCCCTGTGACATAAAGCACCTGTTGTGCAATAAAGACCAATATTACACAAACATGTAAAAAAGGCCTTAGTGAGTGTAACTCACTCATGTAAAACGAAATAGAACAAAACTCTCCCGTCGTTTTTTTTTTTTTTCATTCAAAAGTCTTTCCAGTGATTCGTGACAACTAAAAATGTTCTCAACAAGGTAGTTACCTTCAATCTTTTCTCCTCATCTTCTGCTTATTATTCTCTTACCCGTAAATGTTTTTTAGATGATTGTTTATCTTGTTCAGATTTCTTCCTCCTCGACCATGGCTTTCAGATCTGCCATGAACAGTGTGTCATTTTCACTCCTCCTCCTGCTAATCCTCAATTCTTCTGCCAGTTTCTCCTCTATGCACTCCCGTTCTCCAACGATTACCCGGACCCCCAGTTTCTCCAGGGTGTCAGAGGCGCTGATCAGAGTGGCAAAGGTTTTCTCTCCGGAGTCCAACTTGATTTTTAGCTGTGCTGGACACAGACACTTGGCCTGAATGTTCTTCTGTTTCAGCTGCTTCACAACACTGTGCACCTTGGATCTCTTCTTCTGCAGCTCTGGAGAGTAATCCTGATCGAAAAAGATCCTTCTGTCTTGAAACGTAACTTTTCCTTGCCTCCATGCTTGTTGCAGAACCACAACCTTCACCGCTGCATCCAAGAACCTTACAAGAATTGAGCGGGGGGGGGCAGTTGAGCTCGTTGGTCTGGACTGGAGTGAGCGGTGTGCTCTCTCGATGTTAATGTCTAGGCCGGCCGGCAGCGTCAAAACTTTGGGCAACAAGTCTTTCACAAACACCGCCATATTTCCACCTTCACTGCCCTCTGGTATTTGATAAATACGCAGGTTATTCCTTCTCATCCGGTTCTGTAATTCTTCACATTCGGCGGAGTGTTGCCTTTCACGTTGAAGTAAATACCGGAGCACTCTGTGGTGTTTGGCCCCTCTGTCCTCTGTGGAGTTCACTCGTCCCTCCAACTCTCCGATCCTCTGCCATCTGTTCTTTTATGTCCGTCATTGCCTTCTCCAGGCGATTCAGACTCTCTTTTCTGTGATTGTGACCCTGAATGTTTTCTTGCCGGAGTTATTTCATTTCTTCCAGCAGAGACATGGTAGCTAGCTTCTCGTTCTCAATGCTAGCGGCATCGGGGCTAATGCTAGTAGCTGAGCATGCCGTCACTCTTTTTTAGTCATCATTTTCTTTTGAAACCCCTTGTTTGGTTGCTAATCAGGTTTTCGGGAGTACGCTCATTTCGGGCTTCTTTAAGTTAGGCGATTAATAGCTATTTCAATATTTGAAACTGTCACTTTTTCTTACTTTCCGACGGAGCTTTGTTTCTAAGCTGCTACCCTCATCGTGACGTCACCGGAAGTCCGCGACATTGCTTTTTGACGTCAAACGATGACGGAGAGCTTCAGGCTCGGAGGCAAACATCCATCACGGAGCTGGATGACAGAGGAGCGGTCCATGGTCTTCATCGTCTCCTCCTGGTCATCATCAGGTGGTCTTTGCTTGGTTTGGGGGGAACAGAAATGTGGTTTAGAATGTGGAATGATTGGTTGCTAAGTGTGAAATAAAGAGAATACAGAAATCCAGCAAGAAACGTTGACATCATGTTTGAATTCATGGATCCGTTCCTTCGTGGGGCTGCTGGTCCGATTCCTGCTCCTACTGTGTGGCTTTGAATCCTCAGTGAACCGTGTGGTCGACCTCAACAAGAGGTGCACGGCGTGCACGTGTGTTTTCAGGTGTGCCGGATATAGACGAGCTCTTCTCTTTCTGCCCCTTCTGACCTGTGTTTGCAGACGATGGGACGTCCGGCTGCGCAGATGGGTGACGCGGCAGTAAATAGGTCAGCTGTCTGAAATCTGATGCGTCATGAGTTCCTCCCCCCTTCTGAGATGTTTCTAATGAGATTCTGGAGAGGAAAACACCACCATGTCTCTAATAAAGGCTTTCTCTGCTACTGCAGCAGCTTTGCATGGCAGAAACAAAGAGTGTTTGTCCTTCTGGAGATGTGTGTGTGTGTGTGTGTGTGTGTGTGTGTGTGTGCATATGCATATGCCTGTGTGTGTGTGTGCATGTGTGTATGTGTGTGTGCATGTGTGTGTGTACATGTGTGTCCATGCGTGTGTGTGTGTGTGCGTATACATGTGTGTTCATGTGCGTGTGTGTGTGTGTGTGCATGTGCGTGTGTGTGTGCATGTGTGTATGTGTGTGCATGTGTGTGTGCATGTGTTTCCATGTGTGTGTGCATGTGTGTGTGTCCATGTGTGTGTGTGTGTGTGCGTGTACATGTGTCCATGTGTGTGTGTGTGTGTGTGTGTGTGTTTGTGCATGTATGCGTGTGTGTGTACGTGTGTGCATGTGTGTGCTTGTGTCCATGTGTGTGTGTGTGTCCATGTGTGTACATTAGTGTCCATATGTGTGTGTGTGTGTGTGTGTGTGCATCTCTTTCCTTCAGTGAGTTCTCTGGTCTGTTGGAACAGCTGCTGTTTTTCTGATGGTTCCTCGTCGTTGATCAGATAATTATGATATAAATATTTATCAAATGCTTTCTTTTTCTGTTGTGGTAGTTCGTGGTGAAAGTCCAACTAGACTCCAAGATTATTTCTGTAATAAAGATCAAATTGACTCATAATCCACCAGAAAAGGACAAATTATTTCATCTCTTTTGTTTACAGAAGAAGTCAGATTTTCTTTCTGACACAAATTTGTTCAATGGATTTGATTTGTTGATCAACTCAACAACATTCAGCACAGCATACCTGAATAGAAATGTTGATCTTCAGGTATATGAGTAATAAACAAAACATCATCAACCAGCAATAAGAAAATAATTTGTTTGCTAAGCTAAACTTCGTGATAAATATTTAAATTTTGACCATTAAATTGTCGACTTCTGCGTTTTGGTTTCCTTCTGTTTCGTCTTAATTTAAAACGTTCTTTCTGTTTCCTTCTCCTTCCCAGCGGTCTCTCATGCCCCATCACTGTTCCTGCACCCCCCCTATCCACTGCTGCATCTCGGGCAGCGCATTTCTATCGGCGTCGATCTGCAGACGTGCTCGGTCTCCTACAGCTGCCGTTAAAGGCTTTGAAGAGCACACATCGACCTCTGATGTTAATAATGCATCAGCAGGGAGGCTTCTGCATCAACGTGCTCTTCTCCACTGAATCCCCACTACCAGCCTCACAAAACCCATTTCCCAGAACACGTCCTCCAGCAGACAGGAGAATGATGGGAAATGTATGTTTTCTCTGTGACTGTTGGTATTTTCTGTCTTCCCGCCTCACAGGAAAGTCTGCAGATGAAGCAGTGACACACGAGGACGCATGACTCCCGGGACACACTGAGCAAATGTTTTCCAGGTTTGATTCGGATTTAGAAGAAAATGTTCAAGAAAACAGGCTTTGACTGTCAGCAGCCCATAAGTCCAACAGAACCTTTCAGTAATCCATATTCCAGGTAAAAGGAGTGAAATGTTGAACGCAGACAGATGTGAGGAATCCCACTAACATGTGATTCTGCTACGAATAGCTTCTGTTCAGAAGAACTCTTGGGACACGCTGCTAACAAGGAGTTACAGTAATCCAGCCTCGACGTAACAAATGCATGGATGAGTTTTTCAGCATCACTCTTAGAAAGTAGATTTCTGATCTTAGCAATATTCCGCAGGTGAAAAAAGGCAGTTCTACACGCCTGAGATATGTGAGCCTTAAATGATAAATCCAGGTCAAATAAAACCCCAAGGTTTCTAACTGTGGAATTGGGGGCTATACTTACACCATCCAGGGAGACTATCTGAGCAGACAGAGTATCTCTGAGGTTTTTAGGACCAAGTATAATGACCTCAGTTTTTCTGGGTTCAAGAGGAGGTCATTAATTGTCATCCAGGTCTTGATGTCACTGATGCAGGCGTTCAGTTTCTCTATCTGGTCATTCTGGTCAGGCTTCATGGATAAATACAACTGCGTATCGTCGGCATAACAATGGTAATGTCATGATCAGCTTAGGCAGAGCAGACCCAGACGCTGGAACCCGGAAAGAGCACAGGAGAGTAAGATGGAGAATAAGAGGATTTATTGTTCTGGATGAGGACCAGTGGAGAAGTCTTGATGTGATTTCTCTGACGGCGTGATGATTCTGCCGTGGATTTGTGGTCGTGGCATGGAGAGAAACTGGGGCTTGAGGTAAGTCGTGACGTGGCTTGGAGGCTTTGGAGAACTAATGGTGATCAGACTGCTCGTGATGATGTTGAACCCAGGTAGACACTCATGGGCTTTTGTCCTGTAGATGAGGCGGAGAATTGCTGTCAGCATGGAGTATGAACATACAGAGCAAGTGACAAAACTAGAGAGCAGGCAAAGAAGCATACGGGGGCAAGGAACTGGGGATGAATGCTGGAACTGGATCTCCTTAAGAAGGCTGGCAGTAGATGAGGTGAGTGTCCAGAGCTGGGTCCAATCAGGAAGGCAGGGCAGAGAAGGAGGGGGGAGGTTAGGACCCCCGGAGGTACCATGACAAGATAATTAATTCTGTGTTTCCTGATTATGTTTCCTAGGGGTAGCATGTAGATTATTAACAGGAGGGGTCCTAAGACTGAGCCCTGTGGGACTCCATAGTTAACTCGAGTGCACTGAGAGGAATGTCCATTTACATTAACAAAGTGGTACCTATGGGATAAATAGGATTCAAACCACTGGAGGGCAGATCCTCTGACCCCTATGTCCTGCTCTAATCCATGGAGTCAAATACTGTGGTCGATGGTGTCTTCTGGTATCTGAAACGCGGTGAGTCTGCTCCCTGGAGCCCTCTGTTGGCCGGAGGCACAAAGCAGCTTCCTGTCAGGTGGCGCCTCTTTCAGCCAACAGAAGCAGAACATCTTTGCATCCTCCAGAAATGAAAGAAACGTGCTGGAAACAAAGAAGCCTTCGGAGAGCGTCTGAATAGGACTCGGTTCTGCATGATCAGCCCATGACCAGAGGAACGTGTTTGTTGACAGAGAAGATAATAAGGATCTCCTGCTGCCACAAACATCTCTTTGGAAGGTTGGCAACATAAAGACTTACCGCCACAAAGCGCTGCCCATGACAGCATCCCGCCGATGGCCTCCAATGGGAGCACCAACCACTGAAACTGTGTGAACTCGTAGCCACGACAGGCGTACGAACTGAACGTTCACAGAGGCCAAAGGCCAGGTGTCATGATTTGAATTTGTGGTCTTGTTTTTGGTCCTTGTTCTGTCTAGTTTCTGTTTCCTGTTTTATTTTGAAAGTCTCCTGTCTTGTCTGTTTTCTTGTGTTTTACTTCCTTTGGTCCCCATCAGCCCTGATCGTGTCCACCTGTGTCTTGTCTGCCCTGTCTGTATTTAAGTCTTGTCTCTGCCTTCCTCCTGTGTTGGTCCATTAACCTTGTCTTGGTGTTCATGTCATGCTGTCACGTTCCATGTTCCTCGCCACAGTGAGTTTTGTTTGGTTTTTGTCCTGAATTCCTGCTCTGCAGCGCTTTTTGTTTGTTTTTTTGTTCATTAAACCCTCCGGACTCTGATCCTCATGCCTCCGCCTCTGCGTCTGGGTCCAACCGGCTCTCGAGCCACCCTGCACCATGACACCAGGCTCCGTACTCCTCCATCGGTCAATTCTCTACTTCCATCCGATGGAAACAGAAGTTTTAATAGTCGTCTATGAGGGGTTCCGCAGGGACGTGAAGCTCCTCCCAGTCAGCATCGAGTGGGCTTCAACCAGGAGCCCACCTGGAAACAGCGCCCAGCCGTGCACATTAAGTTCATTACCTGACATATTAACCTCTAAATGGGCTCTGCTGTGGAGACCCTAATCTGTCTTTGGCCACACAGACGCTTAATTCCCTCACACGCGCTCACAAACAAACACGTGCGCGCGCGCGCACACGCTCGCCTGTGAGCACACACTCACTGAAAGGCACCCAAAGGGTCAAGGGGCAGGATTTGACCGTAAGTACTGCCGACACTGAACTCATTTAACTCCCTGCTGAATGATGTGTCCATTGTGTGTTTGTGATTGCATGTGTGCCGAGGGGACAGGAGGAGATCTGAGGAAAGGAGAGGAGAATGGAGGAGCCAAGGAGAGGAGAGAAGGCACTTTCTCCTCGCTGAGAATTCACATGTATAAGGTTCTGGGAGCTCCCATAGTGTTTTAGTCAATGGAATTTTTGGTTAATCCTCATTGAAACTCGGAGCTCCTTTCATGTTTGGACGCCAAAGTGACCTACTGTGACCTTTTGTCCTCCCTCTTTGAGGCCTCACTCTAACGATTAGCCTGCGCTCACAATGCCGACGCATGGAGAGGCAGAGACCAGCGTTCCTGCGGCTCCGACACCCAACCAGGCTCTGGCAGCTCCATCCTCACCAACCAAACTGGCACATCCTGAATCGAAAGCGGCCACAGAAGAAGAAAGACGGAGAGGGAGCCAGAGGCAGAGCCCAGAAAAACAAGCGAATAAAAAAGGAAATCCTTGAGATCGGTGATGAAGGGAGCGGAGGAGGGACGAGGGGAGGGCAAGAAAAATGGGAAACAGAAAAATACCAGAGCAGCAGTCAGCATGGCGGACAAAAGCCAGTCTCCAGATAAGGCTGGCACAAACACGGCCTTGATGGAGGCGCTGCGTCCACAGCTGGCTTTGGAGGGACTGCCAAGAGCCAATCACAGGCGCGCGCAGATGTTTGAGATATTAATGTTCACTGAACGCACTGACTCTGCTTTAGTCTTTGGCAGGAGACTGAAACATTATGGGATGGAAACGTACACACAGACAAACAAAACACTTAAAAATGCTGTTGGCACAAAAAGATGCAGTTAGACTCCATTTAATCAACCTATCAGAGAAATGTGACCTTTCTTTTCCCTGATTACCAAATCAAGACAAATTGGCCTGTGTGTCAGTCTGTGTGTGTGTGGGGGGGGGGGGGGGGGGGCTGCAGCAGAGAAGTGGGGTTGTGCACTTTTGAACACACATTCACACACATTCATTATTCATGAATGTGTGTGAATGCTTGCCAAAAACATATCGTTCAAACAAAGGCCATTTCTCAGTGTGTGGTTGTCTGTGTGTGCGCTCTCTTCAATAACACACTCGCTGAACTCCTGTCATTCCCTTCCAACATATGCTACGAGTTTGGCCCGCGTCCCGAGCAGCTCCGCCATATGAGCGAGAGGCCAGACAGCCCCGAACAATGCAGCAGTGCTTCCTCTGCGCCGGGGAACCTGAGGCGTTTCCAACGCAGAACGGGGAGAGCAGAATTCCACGGCGCAGCCGCAGATTTCTCCAAAGCTCTGATAGCTTTTCATCCCTGTGGCTTGAATGCTGGAAGCACATTTCTGACCTCTGTGAAAAGGAAAACCTCAGCTCCTCTCCGTGTCGGTCGTCTTCTCCCCAAGTGCTAAATCTTTCCAAGAGGCCTCAGGATGCGTTCCAAGTGGTGGTGCAGAGGGTTGAATTGTTCTACCCTCTCCGATGAATAAACTCTGTTCCAATGGGGTGGATTGGTGTTAAAAGACACACACTCACACACAAGGTTACCACAACATGCACAGGGGAGGGAAGCACACAACTCTCTACCCAGATGGTCGTAAAGACGTTCCTTCAACTGAGAGAAACGGGTTGAAAATGCAGCTCAGAAGTCTGCTCACCTACAAATGTCAGCCCTGACTGACTGGTGCAGCACATCTTCATTCCCATGAGCCCACGGTGGACTGGATTACGAGGCAGGACTCACAAGTCTGCCTCTTCGCTCCCCCAGCTGCGACATTTGATACTTGTTTTTCACAGGAGAAACAATGAAAGTATTTAGTCAGATGTCAGGCGGAGCGAGTTTGTCTCTTTCGTAATCTGAAGCTTTGTTCATCGCACTTTCTCGCCTTCTGCCTCTCAGCGTCCGAGCGTGTTTTCTGGACGCCGGTCGGCCATGTCACAGGTGAGGGGAGGCCTGAAGGCTCCATGTTGGTCTGTGAAACGGCGGCCGGCAGACTCTGAACCGCCTGATGGAGGCGTGCGCGGGAACGCGCCTCACCCGGTCTGGACTCCGTCTCACTGTTCACACCTGTCTGCCGCTCCGTCGCTTCTTTTCCTTTGAAATCGTCCTGAGTCACCGTGTTGCCGTCTCACTGGTGTTTGGATAAAGTTTCAGAGCTTCAAAAGCCTCGCCGCTCCAAATCCACTTTAATCACAAGCAGCCATTGTGTTGATGCTCTGCTCCTGACATTATGACGGATCTCATGACAGTTTAGGCTGATCCTCTGCAGCAGCTCAACAAAGCACAGCCTGTCTCCTCACTTTGCTTGTGTTTTCTAGCTGTAATGAACGGGTGCAGATGCAGCGCTGCACGTGTGCACACGTGCACACGTACGGGGCAGAGCGCATACGCGACCTGTGAAGTGAACTTCTGTGAATGGAGCTGGAAATGTGCAGACGGAGCGCTTTGATCCCACTCAGATGCTATTATCTGCATCAGTGTGGTTTATGTGAGAAAGAGAAGAAAGTCAGAATCTTTACTGAAACACTCAGAGCTCTTCAGCAAACGCAGGCATCTGTTTTGGTCACTCGGTCGCATGCAGCTTCACACCAAAGGAAATGAAGGACACATGTTCTTCTTCATTGTGCTGCTGGTTCTGATGTCACTGAAGCCCCCCAACCCCCCAAAGTGGTTACCTGGAAGAACACCCCCTTCTGCCAGCTTCCCCGTCAGGACTGAAAGCCCCTTTGATGACCACGTTGATTAAAAACTCTATTTATGGTAAGTTATTCAAATGCAGCCTGGATGCTTTGGTGGGATGAGTTGTTCCTAAAAGCACACACTGTACTGGGGGGGTGGGGGGTCGTTCTTCTCCTCCTTTCAGCTCTCTTCTGCTCTCATCTTTCACTCTCTGTTTTTCAGCCCATCGCCTTCATGACCTCCACCCCCCTCCCTCCCATTCTCGCTCCAGCCTGATTACATTGACACCAAGACTGATTTATGCAGCAGCCGTCACAAGACAGCAACCATTTTTGGCCACGGCCAGAGAGATAAAACCTCGCCATAAAGACGGCA
>NC_136242.1:34730000-34782500 GCF_053564925.1 Oryzias latipes | reverse complement strand
GAGGGGTTCTCTTCCTCCCTTTCAGGCAATTCATTGAACTCTTTTTGACAAAGTTCATATTTGATGATCTCATGTGTCACATTCTGTGCGCATGAAGGATCTGTTTATGGTTAAGAGCAACAATTGAAGCAGTGGATGTGGATGTTTGTGTGTTTTCCAATCAATGTCATCACTGTTTCTCCCAGGTTTCATAGATCTTTGTACAGACGTCTATTTCTGCTTTTGGTTTAGTTCACATTTGGTTTTGTTTGCTTGAAATCAACTATTTCCAAACCAAATCCACTTCAAGAACCAACAAGTGTTCAGTCGAGTGGTAACAGCACAGACACACAACGCCATGCCCATCAGAACTTTGTGGATCAATAAAACCTGCAGTTTGATGATGATGATGACCGAATGGGGCCATCAGCCAAAAAGGGGGGGCAACGGCCAGAAGGGGGGCACAGCCAAGACAATGCTCCCCAAATATGCTTCCTTTATTCTCAAGCCCTGAACTTCACTGAGGGTAGAAGTGTAAAGTTGCCTCATTGCAAACACAACTGACATATCAGGAGGGCAATGTTGTTGTTGCTCTGTTGCCCCCCTTATTTACCGGACTTGGTCCTGCAGGTTCTCTTGTTCTTGGGTTTCAGCAAGTCCAGAGGGGAGAACCGCAGTTCCTGAGGTGCTGCTTCTCCTTCCAGCCGGTACGAAACCATTCATGACCGAAGGAGACGCCATCCCATGTTCACCTGAGCATTTACTTTCCTTCGACATGGTAATTCTTCGACTGTTTACGCGATTAATTCCAGCGGATTCTGTGGTGGAGAGAAGCCTCTTTATGGCGTTCAAACCTTCAGCTGACTGATCTTGTAAACGGTCAAAGAGGTATGGCGTGTGTGTGGGCGTGGCCTGGGGCATCCCCGCTGTTAAAGGGTTAAAGAATTCCATTTCACCTAATGAGACAAGCAGATTTTCAGAGAACTCATCGAAAGGTTAGTTGATGAATTTTAAGTTGAGTTTTGAAATGTTGCTTAGTTGTTTGGTTTTCTGTAACTTTATTTTTGTTCATAAACCACACGTGACTAACAATTACAGGCAAGTCTGGAAATGGAAAACATGTCAGATGTGGCTGTAGATACATAAGAACAAGAAGCTCATGGGGGGAAAATGGGTTTGCAGGCGCAGGCGGATCCTGAAAAACAAAAACAGCGACCGCGTTGGACGGGTCGGTGAAAAGCTGTCATGGAGTGTGTTGTTGTTGTGCCCCGATGACGGCTTCCTGTTGGCTCCGTTTGGCCATCTCTGGTATATTTTTGAGATGGGGTCAGAGCCCGTCCGGCTGCTCGGTTCCTGCTAGTTAGTCAGGCCTCTGAGGCGGCAGAGGTGGACAGATGAATCACTCGGCAGTGAAAATACCACATGTCTGGAATACAATGACCACCCAGTCCAGACACAATACCCACACATAAACACCACCAACACGCCGACTCACTCATGACACCGGCAGAAAGAGCTCTGGTGTCCACACACAAACACCAGCAGGACAAGCGGGGGGGTGCCCCGTCATCTCAGAGTGACGACGACGTTCCCAGATGCCAGACGTGTTTTGGTTTCTGTGACTCATGCTGCCAACCGGCCTTCTGTCTCCGTTTCTGTGGCATGTTCTCTAAGCTCCAGATGAAGCCCGGCGTTAGAGAACCGCTAAGACTTCTGCTGACGGCTGTTACAGCCAGGTCAAGCTGACATGTCCAAACCCAGAAAAAGCCTTTTTCACCAACACCCCCGGGGGCTGTAAGCCATTTAAGGCCCTTCAGAAGGGCATTTAGGCCCTGACACAAACGCAGACCCACAAACATCACCACGACCTATTCATCTGTACCTGCAGCGAAACACACAGCCCCTCTGTATACAGAATGTGTTCGAGCCGTTTCCAAGAGAACATTTACACTTCTATTTATTTGCCTTGTTTCAAATGTTCGATTTATGTCTCAGACTTACTGGAAGCGCGAGCGTGCAGCTTCCAGGGAAAGCATTTGGGTCCACTTTAAAAATGATATGAGGCCAGACAGGCTGGAAGATGAAAGCAGTCACAGGGAAACAAACAAAACACAAAGAAATACCATAAAACAGATCGGAATGGGAAAGGGAACACCAGGGAAGACGAGATGAAGAAACAGGGAGGAAGGAACAAATTGCTGTAAACGTCTTGGTAGTAAATCGCAACCAAATGGCCACGAATGAGCGGCGTGAGGGAAAGTGCTGAGAGATCCTTCGCTGCGATGGCTGCATGGATGGATGAGACGGAGCGGCGTGAGATAATAAACTGTAAAAAGCTTCCCCATCACTTTCCAAGAATTCCAGCATTCAGCAGTGGCTCTGTGAACACGATCCCTGCAGGGCGGCCGGCTGAGAAAGGCCTGACATTCGATACGCTGCTGCAGAATGCTGAGGAGTGAATGAGGCCAAACCTTTGTGCCGGTGTGAGGGTTCAACTCCACGCACAGCTGCACCTCCACTACCACTGTGTCTGTGCACACAATCACAGGAACAAATCCAGCAGCACTATTTTTATTCATGGCTCATAAAAATGTTTAGTGCTGGTGAGCTTTAGCGGGTGACGGTTGAAATCCCTCTTTGTCTTTTCATCATTCCTTTCAACAGAGAACTTTCAGAATAAGACGTCCTGTTCGCTTGTGTCAACCATCCCACATCGTATTCATGCTAATAACAAATCGCAGTTCCACTCTGCTTTTCCAGAGCTTCAGTCTGCTTTTCCAGAGCTCCAGTCTGCTTTTCCAGAGCTCAAGTCAGCTTTTCCAGAGCTCCACTCTGCTTTTCCAGAGCTCCACTCTGCTTTTCCAGAGCTCCACTCTGCTTTTCCAGACCTTCAGTCTTCTTTTCCAGACCACCAGTCTACTTTTCCAGAGCTCCACTCTGCTTTTCCAGAGCTTCAGTCTGCTTTTCCAGAGCTCCAGTCTGCTTTTCCAGAGCTCAAGTCGGCTTTTCCAGAGCTCCACTCTGCTTTTCCAGAGCTCCACTCTGCTTTTCCAGAGCTCCACTCTGCTTTTCCAGACCTTCAGTCTTCTTTTCCAGACCACCAGTCTACTTTTCCAGAGCTCCACTCTGCTTTTCCAGAGCTTCAGTCTGCTTTTCCAGACCTCCAGTCTGCTTTTCCAGACCTCCAGTCGGCTTTTCCAGAGCTCCACTCTGCTTTTCCAGAGCTCCACTCTGCTTTTCCAGAGCTTCAGTCTTCTTTTCCAGACCTCCAGTCTACTTTTCCAGAGCTCCACTCTGCTTTTCCAGACCTCCACTCTGCTTTTCCAGACCTCAAGTCTGCTTTTCCAGACCTCCAGTCGGCTTTTCCAGACCTCTAGTCTGCTTTTCAAGAGCTCCACTCTGCTTTTCCAGACCTCCAGTCTGCTTTTCCAGACCTCCACTCTGCTTTTCCAGACCTCAAGTCTGCTTTTCCAGACCTCCAGTCGGCTTTTCCAGACCTCTAGTCTGCTTTTCCAGAGCTCCACTCTGCTTTTCCAGACCTCCAGTCTGCTTTTCCAGACCTCCACTCTGCTTTTCCAGACCTCAAGTCTGCTTTTCCAGACCTCCAGTCGGCTTTTCCAGACCTCTAGTCTGCTTTTCCAGACCTCCAGTCTGCTTTTCCAGAGCTCCACTCTGCTTTTCCAGTGCACCAGTCTGCTTTTCCAGACCTCCAGTCTGCTTTTCCAGACCTCCACTCTGCCTTTCCAGAGCTCAAGTCGGCTTTTCCAGAGCTCCACTCTGCTTTTCCAGAGCTCCACTCTGCTTTTCCAGCGCTCCACTCTGCTTTTCCAGACCTTCAGTCTTCTTTTCCAGACCACCAGTCTACTTTTCCAGAGCTCCACTCTGCTTTTCCAGACCTCCAGTCTGCTTTTCCAGACCTCCAGTCTGCTTTTCCAGACCTCCAGTCGGCTTTTCCAGAGCTCCACTCTGCTTTTCCAGAGCTCCATTCTGCTTTTCCAGAGCTTCAGTCTTCTTTTCCAGACCTCCAGTCTACTTTTCCAGAGCTCCACTCTGCTTTTCCAGACCTCCACTCTGCTTTTCCAGACCTCAAGTCTGCTTTTCCAGACCTCCAGTCGGCTTTTTCAGACCTCTAGTCTGCTTTTCCAGAGCTCCACTCTGCTTTTCCAGACCTCCAGTCTGCTTTTCCAGACCTCCACTCTGCTTTTCCAGACCTCAAGTCTGCTTTTCCAGACCTCCAGTCGGCTTTTCCAGACCTCTAGTCTTCTTTTCCAGACCAACAGTCTGCTTTTCCAGACCTCCAGTCTGCTTTTCCAGACCTCCACTCTGCTTTTCCAGACCTCAAGTCTGCTTTTCCAGACCTCCAGTCGGCTTTTCCAGACCTCTAGTCTGCTTTTCCAGACCTCCAGTCTGCTTTTCCAGAGCTCCACTCTGCTTTTCCAGTGCACCAGTCTGCTTTTCCAGACCTCCAGTCTGCTTTTCCAGACCTCCACTTTGCTTTTCCAGAGCATTCTGCTTTTCCAGACCTCCAGTCTGCTTTTCCAGACCTCCAGTCTGCTTTTCCAGACCTCCAGTCTGCTTTTCCAGACCTCCAGTCTGCTTTTCCAGAGCTCCACTCTGCTTTTCCAAAGCTCCACTCTGCTGTCCAGACCTCCACTCTGCTTTTCCAGAGCTCCACTCTGCTTTTCTAGAGCTCCACTCTGCTTTTCCAGACCTCCAGTCTGCTTTTCCAGAGCTCCACTCTGCTTTTGAATACCTCCAGTCTGCTTTTCCAGAGCTCCAGTCTGCTTTTCCAGAGCTCAAGTCGGCTTTTCCAGAGCTCCACTCTGCTTTTCCAGACCTCCACTCTGCTTTTCCAGAGCTCCACTCTGCTTTTCCAGAGCTCCACTCTGCTTTTCCAGACCTTCAGTCTTCTTTTCCAGACCAACAGTCTACTTTTCCAGAGCTCCACTCTGCTTTTCCAGAGCTTCAGTCTGCTTTTCCAGACCTCCAGTCTGCTTTTCCAGACCTCCAGTCGGCTTTTCCAGAGCTCCACTCTGCTTTTCCAGAGCTCCATTCTGCTTTTCCAGACCTCAAGTCTGCTTTTCCAGACCTCCAGTCGGCTTTTCCAGACCTCTAGTCTGCTTTTCCAGAGCTCCACTCTGCTTTTCCCGACCTCCAGTCTGCTTTTCCAGACCTCCACTCTGCTTTTCCAGACCTCAAGTCTGCTTTTCCAGACCTCCAGTCGGCTTTTCCAGACCTCTAGTCTGCTTTTCCAGAGCTCCACTCTGCTTTTCCAGTCCTCCAGTCTGCTTTTCCAGACCTCCACTCTGCTTTTCCAGACCTCAAGTCTGCTTTTCCAGACCTCCACTCTGCTTTTCCAGAGCTTCAGTCTGCTTTTCCAGACCTCCAGTCTGCTTTTCCAGAGCTCCACTCTGGTTTTCCAGTGCACCAGTCTGCTTTTCCAGACCTCCAGTCTGCTTTTCCAGAGCTCCACTCTGCTTTTCCAAAGCTCCACTCTGCTTTTCCAGACCTCCAATCTGCTTTTCCAGAGCTCCACTCTGCTTTTCTAGAGCTCCACTCTGCTTTTCCAGACCTCCAGTCTGCTTTTCCAGACCTCCACTCTGCTTTTCCAGACCTCCAGTCTGCTTTTCCAGACCTCCACTCTGCTTTTCCAGACCTCCACTCTGCTTTTCCAGACCTCCAGTCTGCTTTTCCAGAGCTCCACTCTGCTTTTCCAGACCTCCACTCTGCTTTTCCAGACCTCCACTCTGCTTTTCCAAAGATCCACTCTGCTTTTTCAGAGCTCCACTCTGCTTTTCCAGACCTCCACTCTGCTTTTCCAGAGCTCCACTCTGCTTTTCCAGTGCACCAGTCTGCTTTTCCAGACCTCCAGTCTGCTTTTCCAGAGCTCCACTCTGCCTTTCCAGAGCATTCTGCTTTTCCAGACCTCCAGTCTGCTTTTCCAAAGCTCCAATCTGCTTTTTCAGAGCTCCACTCTGCTTTTCCAGACCTCCAGTCTGCTTTTCCAGAGCTCCACTCTGCTTTTCCAGTGCACCAGTCTGCTTTTCCAGACCTCCAGTCTGCTTTTCCAGAGCTCCACTCTGCTTTTCCAGTGCACCAGTCTGCTTTTCCAGACCTCCAGTCTGCTTTTCCAGACCTCCACTTTGCTTTTCCAGAGCATTCTGCTTTTCCAGACCTCCAGTCTGCTTTTCCAGACCTCCAGTCTGCTTTTCCAGACCTCCAGTCTGCTTTTCCAGACCTCCAGTCTGCTTTTCCAGAGCTCCACTCTGCTTTTCCAAAGCTCCACTCTGCTGTCCAGACCTCCACTCTGCTTTTCCAGAGCTCCACTCTGCTTTTCTAGAGCTCCACTCTGCTTTTCCAGACCTCCAGTCTGCTTTTCCAGAGCTCCACTCTGCTTTTGAATACCTCCAGTCTGCTTTTCCAGAGCTCCAGTCTGCTTTTCCAGAGCTCAAGTCGGCTTTTCCAGAGCTCCACTCTGCTTTTCCAGACCTCCACTCTGCTTTTCCAGAGCTCCACTCTGCTTTTCCAGAGCTCCACTCTGCTTTTCCAGACCTTCAGTCTTCTTTTCCAGACCAACAGTCTACTTTTCCAGAGCTCCACTCTGCTTTTCCAGAGCTTCAGTCTGCTTTTCCAGACCTCCAGTCTGCTTTTCCAGACCTCCAGTCGGCTTTTCCAGAGCTCCACTCTGCTTTTCCAGAGCTCCACTCTGCTTTTCCAGACCTCAAGTCTGCTTTTCCAGACCTCCAGTCGGCTTTTCCAGACCTCTAGTCTGCTTTTCCAGAGCTCCACTCTGCTTTTCCCGACCTCCAGTCTGCTTTTCCAGACCTCCACTCTGCTTTTCCAGACCTCAAGTCTGCTTTTCCAGACCTCCAGTCGGCTTTTCCAGACCTCTAGTCTGCTTTTCCAGAGCTCCACTCTGCTTTTCCAGTCCTCCAGTCTGCTTTTCCAGACCTCCACTCTGCTTTTCCAGACCTCAAGTCTGCTTTTCCAGACCTCCACTCTGCTTTTCCAGAGCTTCAGTCTGCTTTTCCAGACCTCCAGTCTGCTTTTCCAGAGCTCCACTCTGGTTTTCCAGTGCACCAGTCTGCTTTTCCAGACCTCCAGTCTGCTTTTCCAGAGCTCCACTCTGCTTTTCCAAAGCTCCACTCTGCTTTTCCAGACCTCCAATCTGCTTTTCCAGAGCTCCACTCTGCTTTTCTAGAGCTCCACTCTGCTTTTCCAGACCTCCAGTCTGCTTTTCCAGACCTCCACTCTGCTTTTCCAGACCTCCAGTCTGCTTTTCCAGACCTCCACTCTGCTTTTCCAGACCTCCACTCTGCTTTTCCAGACCTCCAGTCTGCTTTTCCAGAGCTCCACTCTGCTTTTCCAGACCTCCACTCTGCTTTTCCAGACCTCCACTCTGCTTTTCCAAAGATCCACTCTGCTTTTTCAGAGCTCCACTCTGCTTTTCCAGACCTCCACTCTGCTTTTCCAGAGCTCCACTCTGCTTTTCCAGTGCACCAGTCTGCTTTTCCAGACCTCCAGTCTGCTTTTCCAGAGCTCCACTCTGCCTTTCCAGAGCATTCTGCTTTTCCAGACCTCCAGTCTGCTTTTCCAAAGCTCCAATCTGCTTTTTCAGAGCTCCACTCTGCTTTTCCAGACCTCCAGTCTGCTTTTCCAGAGCTCCACTCTGCTTTTCCAGTGCACCAGTCTGCTTTTCCAGACCTCCAGTCTGCTTTTCCAGAGCTCCACTCTGCCTTTCCAGAGCATTCTGCTTTTCCAGACCTCCAGTCTGCTTTTCCAGACCTCCAGTCTGCTTTTCCAGACCTCCACTCTGCTTTTCCAAAGCTCCACTCTGCTTTTCCAGAGCTCCACTCTGCTTTTCCAAAGCTCCACACTGCTTTTCCAGAGCTCCACTCTGCTTTTCCAGACCTCCACTCTGCTTTTCCAGAGCTCCACTCTGCTTTTCTAAAGCTCCATTCTGCTTTTCCAAAGCTCCACTCTGCTTTTCCAGAGCTCCACTCTGCTTTTCCAGTGCTCCACTCTGCTTTTCCAAACCTCCACTCTGCTTTTCCAGACCTCCACTCTGCTTTTCCAGAGCTCCACTCTGCTTTTCCAGACCTCCACTCTGCTTTTCCAGAGCTCCACTCTGCTTTTCCAAAGCTCCACTCTGCTTTTCCAAAGCTCCACTCTGCTTTTCCAGACCTCCACTTTGCTTTTCCAGAGCTCCACTCAACTTTTCCAAACCTCCATTCTGCTTTTCCAGTGTTCCACTCTGCTTTTCCAAACCTCCACTCTGCTTTTCCAGACCTCCACTCTGCTTTTCCAGAGCTCCAGTCGTCTTTTCCAGACCACCAGTCTGCTTTTCCAGAGCTCCACTCTGCTTTTCCAGACCTCCAGTCTGCTTTTACCAGAGCTCCACTCTGCTTTTCCAGACCTCCAGTCTGCTTTTCCAGAGCTCCACTCTGCTTTTGAATACCTCCAGTCTGCTTTTCCAGAGCTCCAGTCTGCTTTTCCAGAGCTCCAGTCTGCTTTTCCAGAGCTCAAGTCGGCTTTTCCAGAGCTCCACTCTGCTTTTCCAGACCTCCACTCTGCTTTTCCAGAGCTCCACTCTGCTTTTCCAGAGCTCCACTCTGCTTTTCCAGATCTCCAGTCTTCTTTTCCACACCTCCACTCTGCTTTTCCAGACCTCCACTCTGCTTTTCCAGACCTCCAGTCTGCTTTTCCTGACCTCCACTCTGCTTTTCCAAAGCTCCACTCTGCTTTTCCAAAGCTCCACTCTGCTTTTCCAGAGCTCCACTCTGCTTTTCCAGAGCTCCACTCTGCTTTTCCAGACCTCCACTCTGCTTTTCCAAAGCTCCACTCTGTTTTTTCAAAGCTCCACTCTGCTTTTCCAGACCTCCACTCTGCTTTTCCAGAGCTCCACTCTGCTTTTCCAAAGCTCCACTCTGCTTTTCCAGACCTCCACTTTGCTTTTCCATTGTTCCACTCAACTTTTCCAAACCTCCATTCTGCTTTTCCAGACCTCCACTCTGCTTTTCCAGAGCTCCACTCTGCTTTTCCTGAGCTCCAGTCGTCTTTTCCAGACCTCCAGTCTGCTTTTCCAGGGTTCCACTCTGCTTTTCTAGACCTCCACTCTGCTTTTCCAGTGTTCCACTCTGCTTTTCCAGACCTCCTCTCTGCTTTTCCAGACCTCCACTCTGCTTTTCCAGAGCTCCAGTCGTCTTTTCCAGACCACCAGTCTGCTTCTCCAGAGCTCCACTCTGCTTTTCCAGACCTCCAGTCTGCTTTTCCAGAGCTCCACTCTGCTTTTCCAGACCTCCAGTCTGCTTTTCCAGAGCTCCACTCTGCTTTTCCAGACCTCCACTCTGCTTTTCCAGACCTCCACTCTGCTTTTCCAGAGCTCCAGTCTGCTTTTCCAGAGCTCCAGTCTGCCTTTCCAGACCTCCAGTCTTCTTTTCCACACCTCCAGTCTGCTTTACCAGACCTCCACTCTGCTTTTCCAGAGCTCCACTCTGCTTTTCCAGACCTCCACTCTGCTTTTCCAAAGCTCCATTCTGCTTTCCAAAGCTCCACTCTGCTTTTCCAGACCTCCACTCTGCTTTTCCAGAGCTCCACTCTGCTTTTCCAAAGCTCCACTCTGCTTTTCCAGACCTCCACTCTGCTTTTCCAGAGCTCCAGTCTGCTTTTCCTGAGCTCCAGTCGTCTTTTCCAAACCTCCAGTCTGCTTTTCCTTTGCTCCACTTTGCTTTTCTAGACCTCCACTCTGCTTTTGCAGAGCTCCACTCTGCTTTTCCAGAGCTCCACTCTTTTTTTTCTAGAGCTCCAGTCTGCTTTTCCAGAGTTTCTCCGGACTCCTTTTCTTCATGACTCTGAGCTAACGCTGATCTCCAGAGTTGTACATGTGGAGGGAGCGTGTCAGTCATGTGATGATAGTAATGTCATGACTGTTTTACAGCTTCCTGGTCGTCAGCTCATCCCTCAGGTGTCTGTGAAGGAAAAGGTTCCACCAAATGTTCAGGTTTGCTCAGTGGTTCTGGCAGCAGCAGTGGAGGTCTGTCTGATATTTGCAAAAAACATCAGACAAACAGTGGATTATGTTGCTGAAAAAAGGCCTAATATGGGGGAGAAAAGCAGAGTTTTGATGTTGGTTCTTCAAACTAAAATGTGGATCTGCCCAATAACAGCTTTTCCTCCAGCGCTTCATGACAGAAGGATGACTCCCTTGGAAAAGGCGGCGGTGAGGCGGCGTCCAGGAGGCTCAGGAGCAGCAGCTCGTTCCTCCACATTTCTGAGCTCATTTCATCAACTCCACACGCATGAGCGTCATGTCAAAAATGTTCACACCTTTAGAAAACGTGTTTGGGTTTGAGTCATGGTCCCATCAGTCTGCTCTCTGGGAACGCCGCCGTTTCTGACGGCACGCACGGAGATATCTCCTCTCCTCCGGGGGAGGGCCTTCAGGGTGTCGGGGGCTGACAATAAGCAGGTGTTTCTGTGGGGGGGTTCAGGCTCTTTGGAAAGTCTTCCTTCCTCCTGAAAAAGTGTTTCTTCACCAGAAGAATCGGCTGGTTCCTGGTTGGATGGAGGACGTGTCTGGGTTTTAATCAAAGATCTTTTGATCTTTCAAACCGTAAAGTTGAGGCTTTCAGCATTTTTTACTCTTTGCTGATTCAGAAGGAAAAATCTTTTGAAGATAAAATGAAACTCCAATCCGAATCCAGTTCTGCTGAATGAGCGGAGAAACCTGCTGTTCATTTATAACCAGTGCATGTTTTAGTGGGCTTCCTGTCTGTTTTCGGAGGAGCCTCTCCATCCATCAAAGCCTGAAGGAACCGCTTTCTTCCGGTCTGAAGGTCGGACGTGGAAGTGCTGCCGTTCACTGAGTCTTTGAGTTTTATGGAACATTTGGGAACTTCTGGCTTTCTCCACTTGTTTGTTTGACGGCACCTCAAGCTGCTTTTCAGCTGACTGATAGAAGTTGTTTGTTGTTTTTATCTAAGTTTCAGGATTCAATTTCTCATCTCTTTTTGACTAAACTAACTTCTTTTTCAGTGAGACGCAACGACCTGTTATGTGATGATAAATCTAGATTTTTTTTTTGTTAAAAACATCTTTTTTTAATATCCTTGTTCTATCCTAGGCACTTTAACATTGGGAGTGGGGTCATCTAGACCCACTAGACAGAGCTCTGAACCTTTTTTCTTCAATGATTTGTGATCTTCACTGGTGTCCATGGATTACATGAAATCTTTCCACCTTTATCCACCTTTGTCATGGTAGGGAGAACACGTCAATGGAAGGGGGGGGTCATCTAGGATAGCACAAGGGTTAAGGTGGAGTGTTGCCGCCCTAGTGAAGGATGTATTTGAGGGAAATAGTGTCCACACATTCCTACTGTAACATATAGAACTGTTTTTGAGCCGAACATGCTTATTTTAAGACATAATAAAGCCAAAGACAAGTGTTTAAAGCTCATTTTTAAGTTAAATTGATCAAATCTAACCACAGCTTCCATTTTTCACTCGTTACAAGGGAAAATCTCATATTCTATATTTTTAACCAGTTTTGAGAAAGACTTTTTTTTCACTGTTGTGTTTTTGTTGTACTTTTTTTTAAGATTCTTATTGTGTTTAAGGTTTTCAATACATGTTTTTATTAAAATATTTAATGAAGTGAAGCGCTGCTCTTTAGTGACTTAACGTTTGTTCATAGAGAGAAAAGCTGAACAAAACCACAGCTTACATCATCAAAAAAGACTTTTCCACAGAGAATAATGGTAGCTGTTGGATTTTTATTAGTCACAGAAGAGTTTGTTCTTGAGGCATACGTTCATTTCCTTGCAGTAAAAACTTGTTTTTGTGCCTCAGCTTTTTCCCTCGTCATCCTGAACCCGTCTGACTTCCTCTGTACTGAATGTCCTGATCTTGTCTGTTTTTCTGCTGGCAGCCCGCATACAATATCAGCAACTTTTCTTGAGAGAGAAATATTGTTATCATCAACGGAACGTTTGACGCCCGGATCAGAGATGGGAGAGCTGGAAGTTCCGGCTGGAGCACAGATCGGTGCGGTTCCCACCTCTGCAGGTTTAACCAGGCTGCATCCCTGGACCAGCACCAACCAGCAGGGCTGCTGGTTCACCTCCACCTGACCTCTGCGGGAGTGTCGGTGAGCAATACGCAGCTCTTCAGGGTGTGTTTATGGCTGCTTTTTCAGCTCCCGTCAGTGTAAACAGTTTCTCTTCTTTTTCTTAGAAGCTGTGTTCGTGAGAGCCGAGACAAAACCCAAACTTTGCTCTGAACTCATTTTATTAGCAGCACAGTTAAATTGATCTGTTCGCCCGGGAAAAGAGGTCACGGCGAACCTTTTCCAGCTACGGCCAAGGAACCACCCCCCAACCGCAGCGGCAGCACGAACAGGGAGGCCTTCAGCACATCCAACCTTTCTCTGCGGTGGACTCTGTTGCCAACATCTTTATATAAAGCAGCTCACATTCCTGTGGGGGGTACATCCTACCAAATGAAGCAGCCAATAAGCCTGATGTAAACATACTGGGGGGGCAGAGTCAGTCCAGCTGTTTTAGCTGTGTTCCTGTTCATTCCAGCGTCTGATGAAAACTGGGCAGAAAAACAGAAACTGTCCATCCGTCCTCCTGTCTGTCCCTCTGTCTTTTCAGTCAAATTCCAGTTTTTCCAGAATTCTGGTTGGGATTTATTTCCCAGAAAAACTCACATTTCTGGTCATGTATGACCAGGACGGCGTCTGACCCAGTGGGTCTCTGTTCTACGTCTCGGTCAGCATCCAGTCGGAGCAGAAACCTGGTGTTGGTACATCTCAACTGTTCTGAGTAAAACAACAACAAACCAGTCCAGATCTGCCCAGCTTCTAGTGGGATGAGATCACAACGAGAGCTTTCAAATGTTCCGGAGCCCACAGCTGGACGTTCAATCCCTGAATTCCTGCTACATTCAGACCAACATCTGATCCTTAGGGGGCGCTGTTGTCTGAAATCAGCTCCAACCAGAACAAAAAACAAACAAGAAGAAAAGCCACTCGTTCCTCTGGTCCTCTGATGGTCGTCTAAGCTCCTGCAACTCCTCACTGCTCCTCCTTTACCCAGCATGCATTTCCAAACTTCTTCAAGGTTCCTGCTGCTTCAGATTCATTTGGATCTTGTCAGAACACGGAGAGCTTCCAGCATCTCCTCCCTTTGGAGAGTCTGTCTGCGTTCACATGGAAGTGAACCGGACCAGAGTTCATCTGCAACTGAACAGAGACCCTCGTTCCTGAGAGGACCAGGGTTCTCCTGTTTGGTCCAAACCAGAGTTCTGGGGGACCATCAGAGGAAACCAGGTCTGGATCAGACCGGAACCAGAGCTGCTTTAGACTCAGACCAAACCTGAATCAGAAACCTTGTTCATACCAGGACTAATCCTGGATCAGACCAGGTCTCACCCTGCAGTTGTAGACTCTCCATGAGGGTTTTAATTCTAAGCCCAGTCGTTTGGACGGAACGTGAAGAAGAAGCATCCAGAGGAACCGGAAACGGTTCCGACAACTTCATCAGAAAGCCTCCTGGTTGTTTGTGGTGATGGGTTTGAGGGTTAGGACCAACCCACCCAGGACCGCCCGTCAACATGCTGAGGAGATTCCTCTTCTAACCAGGAAACACCTCAGGCTCCTCCCAGAAGAGGTGGAGGAGGCGGTTCTGGCAGATAGAAGTCGGAGAATCCTCACTGGGATTGTTCTCCAACGACTCTAACCCGTGTTAAGTTAAAACTATAAATGGGTCATGGTTCCAGGTGATTGAACCTGTGGACGCTGTGGTGTGGAGCAGTAGACGAGGGGAGGATGCGGTCCATCAGAATCTGAGGTCCTTCTACTCTTGGCCTTAGGGCAGCAAGGGATGCAGCTTTGAGCCAGACATCCACGTCTAACTAGGTCTGTGCCTCACCTTTGTGTTGGTCATATTAGTAAGTAACTCAACAGGGTTGCAAAGGTTTCCCCCAAACAAAACCAAATGGATGATCCCTACATTTTTGGCTTCAGCCAGAGAACCAACCTTCCAAAAAGACGATGAACCAATCACAATCATCCATCCAGCAGCTGCATTTCAACCTAGAACTCACCTAAAAGCTCAAGTTTGATTGCAAGAAAGAATCATTTTCACGTTTTCACAAATGTCTGGAATTTCTTCTAATTGGGAATTGTTGTGAAATTGTGTAAAAAAAATAGAGAGAATGGTCAGGCAGCAGAGAATGTGGTGACAGGCGTGTGCCACACGTGTTCAGTGAGAACAGTCAGAATATGCAGAGGAACGCCACATCCATGAAGCAGATCTTCAGCTCGGGGGTCTGCGTGAGCAGATGGGGGCCACAGAGAAACAGAAACTTTGAACCAAACAACTGCAGATGGCAGCAAACCTCTTTGGCCTTAAAGTTCAGACATTTCTCCCAAATCATCTCTGATCCGCCGGTGTGAGGCCAGCAGCACTTCTGTCATCACCAGCGAGCTCATTTCTCATTTACTGCTGTTACTTGTAAAACCCCCGAGAGTTTTCATGTCACTGCGACCCAGACTAATGCCTGGAGGCAGCCAGAGAGGACACGCTGCATGGAAATGCTGCGCTCCATAATGTGACAGTTGGATGAAACGCATGCTGCTAACAGCAGAGGAGGTCTTTGGAAGGAAGAATGATGACCTGTGACTCAGGCAGCCTCAGAGCTGTCTGGCCATCAGACAGGTGATAGTAATTATGTCATCTGAGCCGCTTGAGGTCATTTCCTGTCTGAAATCATGATATCACCATCGGAGTCAGACCCCCAACTCCCCGAAGGAGGGAAAATGACCTCATGGGTTATGACTCCATGAAAGAATGAAGGAAATATTGAGGTATGAAAACAAACGTTCGTTTTTGGACCTCCTTTTGAGAAGAGGATGGAGCTGCGGAGGGACGCCGTGGCGGCTTCCACGCTGGAAAAGTCATGTGCTCCGTTTCCTCAAACACTTTTACTTCCTCCCAAAAGCAAGTTGGTCTGAACTGGGACTCAGACGGATCAGTCGGTGTGACGGTTTGGACTGATTCTGTCCCTCGGTTCTATGATAGGCCGGTCCGACGCTGAGTCGGCTCCACAAACCAGATCAGAAGCTTTCAGACTAAAGTGTGGATCGACCGTCAGCCACCAAATCCAACCAGTTTGTTTATTTCATTTGATGGACAGAAAACGATGCAGTGACAGATGAAGTGGTGTTAGAATAACATTCAGCTGTTGTTCCACGTGATCCGAGTGCATTTGGGTGCGTTTGGTTCCCAGGACATCTCTGAACACAAAGTCCAAAATGCAGCAAAGCAAACACAGTTATCTGCTCAAGGGCAGCGTTTGCTAAGCAAAGGTTTTTGCTCTCTGCTTGGAAGTAGGGTTCTCATGAAAGTGCTGTTGAAACGCGTGTCTGTGAGTCATGTGTCCGTTCGGTAGGGAGCGTCGTGTCCTCCGGCAGGTTCGTGGCTTCGTGTGAACGTCTGACTGCAGCAGACGCGTGTCTTCATGCAGACGTCTCAGGTGTTTCTGTCTGCAACATGAGACAGTTATGGTCCAATAAATCCCTTCTCTCAGCTCTCCTTGTGTTTGCATGTCAGTAGGTCATGGTCTCTACCTGATCTGCAGCTTCCTATCAAAATGAAGACACATCAGCTCCAGCTGCAGGCTAGAATCATTCATTTTGAAACCTTTTCTCTGGTTTTGGACTCACTCCATGATTTCAGCTTTCACTGGATTTCCTTATCAGCGAACTGGAATTCATGAATAAAGGAGGAAGTCTGACCTCTAAGAGGAACACTGGACTGACGGTTGACGGTTTATGAGGGGAACGTCTGCTCAGAACCAGAATGACTTCCGTGAATTATGACATCTGGTGCATTCTTGACGGCGTTTTAACCCTGCTGGTTGCTTTCCCGTTCATCATAACCTCTGTTCGTAGTATCCGAACATTACAGCCGTCCACGGTCTCATTGAGGTGTTGGTGCTGCTCTATCGGCCTCAGAAGGCTGGATTTGGGCCTGGAAGTGTCAGCGTGAAGCTCTGGCAGAGATCTAGAGCGTCTGAAGATGCCACGGCGAAGCGTTCATCATGTCTACAGCAGCTGGACAGCAGCCCACTGTTCCCTGTGCAAATGACTCATAAGTAGATGTGGAGTGTTTGCTCAATTTTGTGTAATTAAACTGTGTCATTTTCGTGGTCGTCTCCAAAGGCTTTAAATTACGTAGAGGTTAGAGGTTGGACAGCATTCACATTTGATTTCAAGCTTTACATTTGGAGGTTTGTCTGCAGTTTTCCAGCCTGGTCTGAAGCTTTTCTCGTTCCAAACTGTTCTGTGTGACTCTCATGACTTTGCTTGGTCGACACGCAGGACAATTGCATCAAACTCTGGGAACACGCTTCCCTCGCCGTGTCGCGGTTCACCTTTCTGCATCCTGATTGGCTGTAAAGCATTGTCAATCAACCTCCTCCATGTCTTCTACACAGAGTGTGTTCATTTTGTCACATCTACATAAATCTTTGATGGCGGTCAGATCTTTGTCTTCATTCCAAATCCTGAACTTTTTTTTCTATGGTTTGAACTTTGAGAGTTTAAGAGAGAAAAGTGTGAAAATGTTCACGTCTGTCAGTAAAAAGTGGAGAAAGTTTGTAGATTTTCATCCAGATTTTGTTCATGGTGGGTTACGTGTAAACTGTCACTCCTGCGATAAACGTGAAGATGCTGCATCTCTGTTCATCCACCTGTTCTTTACATTTGATGGAGTTTTGTCCAAACTCAGACAGCGCTGTCATGGTGACTGCATTGAAGTCTGCATCCACTAGACTGTGAGACTATGGGATTTTGTAGCCTCCACATGTGTTATAAATGGCATGATTCTTTTTTTTAACTCAAATGAATCGATAGCTTCGTATTTATCAGAGGAAACACTAAAAGTGTCCTGGTTGACGATACGGCATTAGGTTGAGTTTCCGTCCAGATAACACACCACCTGCCTTTTAGGCCCAATCCCCACATCACTGATTTAAACATTTGATGACTTCTGTGAGTCTGAGCTTTAAATCTAGTAAATGACCCTCTCAGACAGGCGTCTTCCCTGCTGCCTTTAGCACAGCAGTGGTGAGGCCTCTTCTGAAGAAGAGTCATTTAGATCCTAACAACGTTAACAATTATTGACCAGAATCCAACGTACCATTTCAGAGTAAAATGATAGAAAAAACTGTTTTAATCCGATTCAATGAGTTTTTAAATTGAAATAACATCTTTGAAAAATATCAGTCTGGTTGCAGGACAAACCACAGCACAGAGATGGCCCTTGTCAAAATAGTCAATTATATTAGATGTAATCTGGACTGTCAGAAACTCTCAGTCCTGGTACTACTGGATCTGAGTGCTGCATTTGACACTAGATCACAGTATTTGACTCAACAGGCTGAGAGGTTTGGGCCTCTCTGATACTGAAGTGGTTTCATCAGGAGGCGTGGCGTTTGTTTTCATAGCTACGCTGATGACACTCAACTCTACATCGCTGTGTCTCCTGATGACGAAGAGTCAACATACTCATTTTAGACATGAAGTCATGGATGGCTGAGAACTTCCTACAGTTAAACCGGGACAGAACCGGGACAGAACCGGGACAGAACAGGTTTTAGTGATCCTGAAGACCTGAGAGAGATGGTTTTATCTAAACTAAAGAATGACAAAACTGCTCAGTGTGTTAAGGTGTTATTTCAGACTCTGAGATTAAATATTGAACAAACACAGGATTTTATCATCTTAAGAACATTGGCAGACTCCGCCCATTTCTCCCTCTTGCCAGCAAGGAGGTGCTGATGCTTTTATTTTTAGTCGTTTAGATTATTGTCCTGCCCTGCTCTCTGGTCTTCCCAGAATAAGGAAATCGAACCTTCAACTGCTGCAGAATTCAGCTGCAGGCGTATTGACGAGGACCAGGAGGCGGAACACATTGCACCGATTTTAAAATCGCTGCATTGGCTCCCTGTGCAATCCAGGATTGATTTTAAAGTTCTTTTATTGGTCTGTAAATGCTTTTATGGTCTTGGGCCTTCATATCTATCTGACAGGATTTTAAAGTATGACCTTTGCCGACCCGAGGTCCTCTGGTGAAACGCATGGCGTTTCTGTTTATTTGATCATTTTATTCACTTTTTGCGTTATGGTCTCTTGTCTTGCTTTTGGTTTTTTGAAATTCAATGTTTGTGAAACACTTTGAGTGACATGAAAAGTTCTCTGAAAACCAAGTTTGACTCGACTCGACTCGACTCGATGATGAACCCTCCTGCCGTTCAAGAAGCTACTTTTCTGGTTCACTTCATAAATGAATCATTTCAGCCTCTGAACTCAGGATCAGAACTCTTTTTCCGCCGTTTCCACTTTACTTGTGTTCTGATAAAAAGGTTGGGATGTCAGAGGAAAAGCAGCAATCATTCCAAAAAATAATCAATCAACCCTCCACTTCTGTGGAAGGCGAGTTCCTGCAGAAGCTGCGGTGTTTCATAACGCTGAGCGAGTGTCAATGATCCCCTCTTCTGTTTGACTTATCAGCTCAGGGAACAGACCTTATCCAGACTCTGGTTAATGACTGACGGACTGGAGCAAGCTGGAGCTCAGGAGATTGGAAGGGTCAGTGCTGAGAACTTTGGTTCTCATGGCTTATTGAAGGCCCACCAAAAGCAGCTTCAACCATCTGAGCTCCCAGGAGGAGGAGGTTCCTCTGGAGAAGCAGTCAGAGGTCAAAGCAGCAGAGAAGAACCGAAGGAGGCTCTGATTTAGCTGCTGTGACGATGAGGAGGGGGGTGGCGGATTTAACACCAAACTTCTGGGGGATTCTCCTCAACGATCAACATCTTTCCAGCGTTGGAAACTTTCTTAGTTTTTCATTTAAATTGTTTTACTCTAACCCTTGTGCTATCCTATGACCCCCTCCCCCCTTCCATTGAGGTGTTCTCCCTACCATGAAGAAGGTGGATAAAGGTGGAAAGATTTCATGTAATCCATGGACACCAGTGAAGATCACAAATCATTGAAGAAAAAAGGTTCAGCGCTCTGTCTAGTGGGTCTAGATGACCCACCTCCCAACGGTAAAGTGCCTAGGATAGAACAAGGGTTACGGAACAATTAGAGCCAATAAATGAGCGATGACAGTGGCGGGTTGATGCTTCTTCTCCGCGTTTAATTGAAGACGTGTGATGATGTGATGACCAGGAAACGGGCAGGGGGCGTGAAAAACACCCCTCCTTCTTCTGCTCAGTTGTCCTTTGGGGGGGGGGGGGTGAATCATGTGATGATTGATGTCTGAAAAGCACAGAGAAGAATAAATGTTACGGTTCAAGAGAAGATCCCAGCTTCAGCAGGAAACACCTGTCCATCCATTGACTTCTTCCATCCGTCCCTCTTCAGAACCTGCTGAAGCCCTTTTGGAGTCACAGGTCGCTGGAACCGACCCGAGGGCGGGGTCCACCCTGAACAGGACCCCTGTCTGTTGCAGGGCCGCCCCCCCCAGCCACACAGAAGGGTCCCAGCAGGGGTTTGAACCAGGGCCTTCTCACTGTGAGGCGAGGGTGTTGACCACTACACCTCCTCAGGTTTTCATTTCCTCCTCTTCTCTGCTTCAGTACCCCCCCCCCCCCCATGTTTTCGAGCAGACCGGTCTAAGTTCGAGTTGGATGAACTTCACACCTACAAGTGAAGCAGAGAACTGAACAGCTACAGTATGAAGACTCACTTACCCAGAATGCAGCAGTCTGGAGAGGTAAAGGAAAGGAGGGGCGTGTGGAATAAAACAGTGAAAGCTTCAGCTCCTCCTTTTTACACGTTTCCATGTCTGTCAGGTTTTTCTAAAGGAATTCAAGCGTTTTAGAAGATCTGTTTGACGAGGAGGAGGGTCGAAGATGGGCGGAGCTTCAAGAAGAAAGTGGGTTCCTTCCCTGGTGTGGGGCTCCAGGTCGGAACGCTCCTCAGGTCCTTTCCTGAGGTTCATTGGCGCTCTGAGGGAAAGGTTATTTGAGGTCAGCCCAGCAGATAGCATCAATGAAGAGATTAGCGTCACTCAGAGGAGCAAACTGCAAACACAAGGAAGATTTAACAGAAGCACCAATCAATGGTCCGCTATCCTGACCTAACTTTTGTTGTCCCGGAGGGGGGGGGGGTCGAAGCTCTTCAGGAGAACAGGATTCGGGAGCAGAAAAAGGCCTGAAATGGCAGATTTTTCACTTACTTAAATGACCTAAAAAAATATCTGAAAATTATATTTATTTATTTATTTTGACTGTTAACAGGATAAAAGTCATTTTTTTTAAATGATTTAATGATTTTTGGCTCTAAAACTGAGAGAAAACCAGTCAATTGGGTCAAAAGTTTGTTCTGTTTTATTTCTTCTAATGATCATTTTGTTGATGATTTCTTTAAAGTTTTATTTTCTACGACTGCATGCTGTTAGAAAAACGGAATATAAAACAATTGTCTCCGTCCAAAGGCAGAGTATGTACATTCCCTTTCATGCACGTCTCATCTTTCTGCACTAGTTGCACATCCATGCATCTGATAAGCCTGTTTGTCAAATCCTCGTTTTATGATCCGTCATTTCTCTGAAACTGCAGCTGAGTTCTTCATCTCTGCATTGAAAAACTGGAAACATCTGATCCGGCGTGCGTGGGGGGGGGGGGGTCTGCTGTCCAAGCGGGGAAAGGAAGCAGAGAGGAGGCGTGTCCAACGCCATGACATCACATCTGATGGAGCATGAAGAACTGGGCCTGAACTCAGAAGTTTGACCCCTGAAGTCTGGGAGATGGTAGACGGAGGAAGTCCTACAAAGATCCGAAAACCAAAAGCAAAAGTTTTATTGACGTTCTGTGAAAAAGCCCAAAGCAGCAACAATCAAAGCCTTCCTCCTGCTCTTCATCTTTTCTTGTTTTAAAGCTGCAGGCAGGAAACATCTCTGGTTTTATGCAGAACATCTTTAGCTGGACCTCCTCAGTGGCATCTACCGGGGGGGGGGGGTTCTATGGCGCAACATGTGCAGAGGTTGGAATGAACCAATTTCCACCAAGAAAGGGTCATCAGCTGACCAGAGTCCCCCCCCCCTCCATCACACGGATGCTGGTTCAATCCAATCAACCCCAGGTGGGGAGCTGTACCCCCCCCCCCCATCTCCTTTTTGAAGCATCTGGTGATGGCGGTGTCGTCCACAGAGGAACCAAACAGAACCGAGGGTCCAAACCAGGGTACTGCCATGGAAGCAGGTAGTAGGAGGGATAAACCTGACTTCAGTGGAACCATGAATCCATTTCTGTTCCTGTGATCCAACCAGATTCAGTTCAGTTCTCTTCACAATAACACAGTTGTCTCAACGAGCTTCACATCAGTAAATGTATAAAAACCGACTGCATGTTGGATTCTCTGGATGTGGAAAAACAACAGTGGTGAACTTCAGGAAACTAACATGTGAATGGATTTGACATTCATTCTAGTTTACTTGTTGGTTTGGACACAGATTTCATTAACTTGATGATCTGGAAGAAATCCAAGAATCTGGAAAACTGTTCAGTAGCAGGAATTTCTGTCTGGAAGTTTGGATGAAGAGGATCTGGATCCACTTTAGCTCAGAGAACCGGATCCAATCGGATCGTTCAGAATGAACCGACATGGACTGGGAATGGTCTCAGCAAACAGATTATGATATGAATTGAGTTGTTGATCAAATGAATCGTTCCTCCTCTGATGACGGATCCGTTTGCATCGATCTCACTGAGAAAGAGAAACTCTTTAACATATTGGGGGGGGGTCTTCACAGACGTCTGCACATTTGAGCTTTTATTCATGTTTCGATTTCTACCTACATTTTATTTGGGGGGGGGGGGGGTCACACTGTCTGAAATCTCTTCTACTGACTAAAAAAGTTTTGGAAGCGAGATGCTCTGGAGAACGTTGGGATCCACCAGCTCCCTTTAGGAGATCAAACTTACAAGAACTTTATTGGCTTTGGACTCACAGAAGAAAGGAGGAAACCGTTTGGACTGTCGGGAAGGAAAACGCCATTCTTCCACTTGTTTTATGTGGTCGGAAGCTTTGAGTAAACCTACCGACAGCATGAGCGCATGGCGGCGTGTGTGTGAGCTGGACGTTATGAGGGTGAGAGGTCAGGAGCTCACAGCGTGCTCACGGCCCAAGGACGTGTGCGCACATCCGCAGCGAGTCACACAATAAAACGTGTGGCGAGCCGGTCCCGTGAGCGGGTTGGGGGTCCGGGCTACCGGTGGGGTGCAGCGCGCGAGTCACACACAGAACAGCTTTACAGCGAGTCATTTAACGTTCAGAGGGCAGGATGTTCTCTGGAGCCACACGCTTCCTGTTGCCGTTTTACAGAAGATGCCTCCTCATGCAGTGTGTGAGGGAAGCCAGGACAGCCCGCTGAGTGGAAGCAGGAGGACGAGGACAGTGGGACGCTGTCCACAGGACATCATCTGTTCACCACAACTTTACATCTTAGATCTTTAATTTTTCATCACAATTGAAGGGAATGTGCACTCCTCCATGTCAGATAGTATGTCCCACATTCTCACGATTTAGCATCATTTGCTGAAAAGGTCGAACACATTTTTTGCATTTCTTTGTTTTTGTTTTCATTTAAAAAAATTCTTGTATAGATTTTTTGAAGTGATTGTTTTTTAGTTGAATCGGGTCACTTTCTTCTATTTGCTGCAGATCTCTGCGTGTAGATGAGTAGTTCAGGACCACGGACAGAGGCTGAGACAATCACAGTCTGTAATTGGCTGGTCTGCCATCCTCCTCTGATCTCCACAACCGCTGACGAGGATCCATGGAAAGATTTGCAGAAGTTTGGAAGGGACTGCTGCAGCCTGAAGAGACGAGTTTCAACCCAAAAATCTCATCTCTGCTGCACAACTTCGTCCCTGTCCCCCCACCCCCCAGGTGGGGGCTGGGGGGACAGGTGAGAACTGCTGCACTAACCCAACCTGTCAGACTGTCAGACGCTCCGTTTAAAACAAACTGAGATAAGATAGTTGTTCTGAACTCTATTTTCATGTTAAACGAGCACAACACAGAGAGGGGGGGGGGCAACGTCTGCACCCCCCGCCTTCACCCACACAGCTTTCAGGTTCAGCAGACCATCAGGTTTGGAGAATTCTGTGTCAAAGTGTTGAGTGGGCTGAAGAGACGCAGGACGGTGGGATGAGCCTCTGAACGCTGCAGGTTATCTTTAGCTCCTGGCTGGATGGTTGCAACATCCTTCTGCCGCCAAATCGGGAAGTGAAAACATTCACTCCGTGGTTTCTGAAGGACCTTCCCTTTGCTGATTTCACAGTTCCAAAGTGCAGCTTGAGGAAAAAGAGGATGTTTTCGCTGCGATCACAGATCCACAGTAACTTCACATAAATGAAAGTTCATCTGAAAGACTGAAGTCAGAAACTTTGTGCTGACACGGATGATGTGGAGCAGAGCAGGTTTCCTGATAAGCGACCCTTGAACGCTGCAGTTTGATAGCAGCAGGTTGGGTAAGACCTTCAGATGTTTACCTAGAATGAGCTAACGGTGAGGTGCTGAGCTCAGAGATCAGAAAGCCGGACTCCAGTCTGTCTGGTTTCTCTGCCTGAGGAACCCAAAGCCACTCCCCAAACAACAGGCCCATCCCGTTCAGCTCCTGCATTTTCCCCTTCATCTGCACCCCCCAACCCCCCCCACCTGACCCTGCAGCATTCTGCACCAACAGCTGCAGTGTTGGTGACACGGGAAAAACCCTTTCTGACAGGAGAAGCCGCTGTTTGTCTCTGCTCGGCCTCGCCGGTCTGGTGCAAAGACACGGGGGAACCTAGCTTAACCTCTGACCCCACTCTTCCCCGTGTATGACCCTCCCCCTTCCTGAACCCCTTTTACCCCCTCTGCTCCCTCGGTTTCTGGCAAAGATGGATGAGAAGGAGGCCGACGAACGATCACAAAGCCTGCGGCATCTGAGACCGACTGGGAGAGCGGGCCTTTAATCTGACAGGCCACAGCGGTCTCCGTCAGAGCTGGGGGGCAGCTGAAGGACCAGCCACACACAGAGGGGGAGGAGGGTGGGGGGTGACTGACCTCTGATAGAGTCGTCCCCTCACATTCTCACTGATGTCTAAGGAATGACCCGTGGCCCGTTTTACCTTCCCTCCCTGTTTGAGCGTAGCCCCCCCCTCAGAGGAGTCGGAGCATCTTCTCCAGCCTCTTTGCTGAAGTGTTTGGTTTCCTCAAAAGCTCCTCCGGAAGCGTGTCTGCCCTTCGAGTAATGAGGTAAAACATGGCCTTTCACTTTTACAACATGGAGTTGTGGGAATAACGGAGCGGAGGCGGAGGAGGATGTGGAGCGCTGACCCGCCTGTCAGGACGTCTAAACAAAAAGGGAGTGGAGGGTCAATCAGGCGGGCCCGATAAGGCGGAACCAGGCCTCTGCTGGACACTGTTTACTCTGCAGGCATACCACCGACCTACAGTCACTTCCTCCCAATTTGGGAATGAAGATCCCAAAGACCGGGGTCTGAGGATGGGAGGAATGAGGAGGGAAACGTGGAAAACGTTCCTAACCAGACTCTGATTCAGGTTTTTGAGCAAAGCTCTGGAGGTTGACGTCACTTTCAAGGGCCGGTGGAGGTTTCCTGGCCTCGGGCGGTCCCCCTGCACCCGGGCGGTCCGTCTGAAGGGCCCGCTGGCGTGTGCACCAGGAGAGCTCGTAAAGACGCTCATGAAAAGATTTCCCAAAAACAACTGACCCAGCTGGAAACCTTCTGTGTTGCACATTTGTCTAAACTATTATTTATGTGTCTGTGTGTGTGTGTGTGTGTGTGTGTGGGGGGGGGGGGTGTACTACCCCCGATCTAGATTACAAGCAGACATAAGTTGCAGCAGAACGGCGTGCATTCATCACGCAGAACGGCGTCTCACTTTAAAGCTATTTCCTCACCACACATCTTTTTCCCTCCCATGGTGTTGGGGGAATGGGGGGGGGGGCAAGGGGCCGGGGACAGGGGGGCTCTCATCCCTGATGACGTATTACCTATGATGTAAAGACGCTGACAGGAGTCAGAATTCTGGGGATAACGAAAGCCTGGAATGTGCTAGAAGGTGGTCTCCCACTGTCCCCCTGCGAACTTGCCCCCCCCCCCCCCCCCCCCCCCCACACACACACACACAGACCCCCATCCCCAAAAAGCTGCTGTGGATAAAAGAGAATGAAACATAGGAGATGGGGGGTGGGGGGTCCAGTGAGAATCAATAATCTTAAGAGAATCTCTAAAAAAGAAGGAATTGGTCTTTTTGTACTCCCCCCTCCCCCCGACATCCATGTTTTTTCATTTTTAATTACACCCCCCCCCACACACACACACACACACACACATACATCCTGTTTAGGAACAATTTTGTGAGTGCATCAAGATCTCATAAAGTTTTGGGAAATGAGCACAGCGTCTAAAAAAGGATTACGTGTTGCAGATGGACAATTTTCTCACCAGACAGACGGTGCTGCAGCACAGCACCCACCCCGCAGCACCCACCCCGCAGCACCCACCCCGCAGCACCCACCCCACAGACCCCGCAGCACCCACCCCGCAGCACCCACCCCGCAGCACCCACCCCGCAGCACCCACCCGCAGCACCCACCCCGCAGCACCGACCCCGCAGCACCGACCTCGCAGCACCGACCCCGCAGCACCGACCCCGCAGCACCCACCCCCCAGGACAGACCCCACAGCACCGACCCCGCAGCACCGACCGCGCAGCACCGACCCCGCAGCACCGACCCCGCAGCACCGACCCCGCAGCACCGACCCCGCAGCACCGACCCCACAGCACCCACCCCACAGCACCCACCCCGCAGCACCCACCCCGCAGCACCCACCCCACAGCACCGACCCCACAGCCACCGACCCCGCAGCACCGACCCCACAGCACCGACCCCACATCCACCGACCCCACAGCACCGACCCCGCAGCACCCACCCCACAGCACCCACCCCACAGCACCGACCCCGCAGCACCGACCCCGCAGCACCGACCCCGCAGCACCAACCCCACAGCACCGACCCCACAGCCACTGACCCTGCAGCACCGACCCCACAGCACCGACCCCACATCCACCGACCCCGCAGCACCGACCCACAGCACCGACCCCGCAGCACCGACCCCGCAGCACCAACCCCACAGCACCGACCCCACAGCCACTGACCCTGCAGCACCGACCCCACAGCACCGACCCCACATCCACCGACCCCGCAGCACCGACCCACAGCACCGACCCCGCAGCACCCACCCCACAGCACCGACCCCGCAGCACCGACCCCGCAGCACCGACCCCGCAGCACCGACCCCGCAGCACCGACCGCGCAGCACCGACCCCGCAGCACCGACCCCGCAGCACCCACCCCACAGCACCCACCCCACAGCACCGACCCCGCAGCACCGACCCCGCAGCACCGACCCCGCAGCACCGACCCCGCAGCACCAACCCCACAGCACCGACCCCACAGCCACTGACCCTGCAGCACCGACCCCACAGCACCGACCCCACATCCATCGACCCCGCAGCACCGACCCACAGCACCGACCCGCAGCACCAACCCCACAGCACCGACCCCACAGCCACTGACCCTGCAGCACCGACCCCACAGCACCGACCCCACATCCACCGACCCCGCAGCACCGACCCACAGCACCGACCCCGCAGCACCAACCCCACAGCACCGACCCCACAGCCACTGACCCTGCAGCACCGACCCCACAGCACCGACCCGCAGCTTGTTTTCATCACATTAATCGGTACCTAATGGCAAACGATCAGAGATCCAGAAGGTTCAGGCTCTGGAAACAGCGAGGATTGGGTGAAGGGAGTTGGTTTGTGGCGGCGGTTTGGGTTTGAAACCAGCAGCTCCTTCCTCTGTCGGTGCTCAGGTATCCAGGATGTCCCTACCTGAGGACCCACGCCGGATAGACTTTGGCTTCTCCGCAGCAGGCTGATGTCAGAGGTCAAATTCCTGAGCAGAAGTAGGCCAGAGCTCAGCGATAGCAGGCTGCTGACTAATCACAGAGAAGCAGGAGGAGACAATGCCCAAGCTCAAAGGAGCTTTGTCCTGACCGCAGCCGAGCCCGCCGAGCCCACCGGGGCCTCAGCCGCCATCGTCCTGAGAGGGTGATGCTGGGCTTCACCAGCACTAACACCGCTGGGTGGGGGTGGGGGGTGGGGGTAAAGAGATGGAACCTGGATGCTCTGTGGCAGAAGATCCTTTCAGAAGGTGGAGGTCCCTTTCCTTTGTGGGAGGGGGTTGGGAGACGGTAACAAAGGGAAGGGGGCAGGGGACTGTCTGCTTAGTGTGTGTCTGTTGGAAGCATGTTGTCTGAGGGTGAAGGTGCTCAGGGGGCTCCTATGGCCGAGCATATTCTTCGAATACCAGCCGTGGAATTCCACACCCCGAGGTCAAGACTTTCATTTGCAATCAAACCCCCCCCCCCCGGCGCTTGACGCTCTGCAGGCCGCAGGAGGTGATGGCCTCTGCTAATGACTCCTGTGTCACATGTTAAGGTGAGCCAATGGAATTTGCTGCAAGCAACGCGTTTCCCACCAATCAGCTCCATCAGATAAAGTAGTAACAAGTTGTTTCCTGCAGGTTCGGCATGCACAGGTCACTTTGTTCATAGAAGAACTTGAAAAATGTGAGCTTTTCCACATGAGCCTATGGCTGGAGGGGGGGCTGATCCCTCCAAACATCATCCAGAGCTCTGACGCCAAGTTCAGGCGGTCTCTGACAGCAGTCTGTGCGTGACTGAGACGAGGAGAGATCAGTTCCCTCGGGTCTCCCAGAGGATTCACCTCCGATTCAGCCCTGAGGCCTCACTGCCTCACAGGAGCACAAACCAGTGTCACAGACACAGCTGGACACTCTACCACAGCTCCTTTTACCTAACAGTAGGCTCAGGATTTGGTCAGGATTAGATGCACACATGGATTTAACACACACACTTGTTTCTAGCTAGACACACACATATTTAGATACACACACATGTGCGGTGAAGCAAACAGGGATTTGAACCCCTGAGAAAATCCACGTTAATATTTGGTGCCGCAGGCTTTGATCGGGATTCCACAGGACAGACGTTTCCCGTAGTTCTCAGGTTTGAAATCACTGCAGGAGGGATTTTGGCCCACTCCTCCTCACAGATCTCCTCTAGATTAGACTGGTTTCTGGGCTGCCACTGAGAAACACAGAGTGTGAGCTCCTCCCATGGTTTTCTATTGGGTTGGGGTCTGGAGACTGGCTAGACCCATCCAGAACCTGGATCTGATTCTTTTGGAGCCACTCCTTGGCTCTCCTGCTGTGTGCTTCAGGTCATTGTCATGTTGGAAGACCCAACCACGCCCATTCTTCAATGCTCTGTCTGAGGGAAGGAGGTTGTTCCCCAAAATCTGGCTATCCATGGCCCTGGTCATCCTCTCCTGAAAACACTGCAGTCGTCCCGTCCCATGTGCAGAAAAATACCCCCATATCATAATGCTGCCACCCCCATGCTTCGCAGTAGGGATGGTGTTCTGGGATGGTACTCATCCTGGAATTCAGACCAAACATTTCTACTTTGGTCTCATCTGACCACATGACTTTCTGCCATGATCCTCTGGATCGTCCAAGTGGTCTTCGACAAACTTTAGACGGACCTGGACACATGCTGGTTTCTGTGCCGTGAGTTCAAACCATGACGTCTTAGTGGATCATCAACCGTAACCTTGGAAACGCAGCCCTTTTTAGGGCACTGACCAGCTCCTCGCAGGTATTTCCTCACCTTTCTCAGGATCACTGAGGACCCCACCAGGTGAGATCTTTCATGGAGCCCCAGTCCGAGGGAGATTGGTGGTCATGTTTACCTTCTTCCATTTCTAAGAACTGCTCCAACAGGGGATCTTGTTGCACCAAGCTGCTTGGTAATTGCCCCGTAGCCCTTTCCAGCCTTGTGGAGGTCTACGATGTTGTCTCTGGTATCTTTGGACAGCTCTTTGGTCTTGATCACGTTGGTGGAAGTGGAGGTGGAGTATGTGAAGGCGGACTGACGGGTCTTTGGCGGTCAAATTCTAGCTGATAGACAGGGGTTCAAATACTTAACTGCAGCAGTAGAACACAAAGAAATCATTTCCAAAACACGCAACGCATTTCCCACATTTGTTTAGAGGACGTCTCACTCAGTGGACGAAAATGTTTCAAGCCCCTCCCCTCCATGATTTCTGAGTGGAAGAACTAAATCAGAGGGTCTCACTGTATCCAAACACACACACGGATACAGACATACACACTGGTTTATAGACACACCTATACACCCACAAGGACATGTATAGAGATACACACACTAGTTTATAGATACATAACACATATATAGACACATGTGTAGACACACACACATATAGACACACAGACACACACACATAGACACACAGACACACACACACATATAGACACACAGACACACACACACATATAAACACACAGACACACACACACACAAACACACACACACACACACACATACACAAACACACACACACACAAACACACAAACACACACAGACAGACACACACACAAACACACACACACCCAGACACACACACACATACCGACACACACACATATAGATACACACAAATATAGACACACACACATACACACACATACATATAGACACACATATAGACACACACACACATACATAGACACACACACACATATGGACACACATATAGACACACACAAATATAGACACACACACAGACACACACACAGACACACACACACACAGACCGACACACACACACACAGATACACACAAATATAGACACACACACATACATATAGACACACATATAGACACACATATAGACACACACACACACATACATAGACACACACACACACATATGGACACACATATAGACACACACAAATATAGACACACACACAGACACACACACACACACACACACACACAGACACACATATATAGATACACACAAATATAGACAAACACACAGACAGACACACATACATAGACACACACACATACATAGACACACACACACACACACACAGACACACATATAGACACACACACATATAGACACACACACAGACACACACACACACACATATAGACACACATATATAGATACACATATAGACAAACACACAGACAGACACACATACATAGACACACACACATACATAGACACACACACACACACATATGGACACACATATAGACACACACAAATATAGACATACACACAGACACAAACACAGACACACACACACATATAGACACACATATATAGATACACATATAGACACACACACAGACAGACACACATACATAGACACACACACATACATAGACACACACACACATATGGACACACATATAGACACACACAAATATAGACACACACACAGACACAAACACAGACACACACACACACACATATAGACACACACACAGACACACACACATACATAGACACACACACATACATAGACACACACACACACACATATGGACACACATATAGACAAACACAAATATAGACACACACACAGACACAAACACAGACACACACACACATATAGACACACATATATAGATACACACAAATATAGACACGCACACACACATACACATATAGACATACACACAAACACACACACAGGCTGCAGCATCTGTTGGAGCCAAATGAACATAACAGAAGAACAAGTCATCGCACAGACCTCATTCATTTCCCCGTATTGTTTGTTTTCATTGGTCGAACACGAACAGCTGCAGACTTTCCGCACACAGATGCATCCTCTGAAGTGCACTTTCTATCAAACACACACAAACACACACCCTAACATCACACATAGTCACAAAATCGCACTGGTATGCTCAAAGTTACGCACTGTCCCATTTTTTGTTTGTGACACTGCATTAGCGGGAAGTCTGGCTCAGAGCTAACCCCACCATGTTTTTCTCATCTGCTCTGTTATGTTTGGCACCTGTTGTGCGCTTAACGTGCACAAACACTGGATCTCTGTCATCGCCTGCGGATCCACACAACACTTTCCTCTTCTTTTCCAAAGTGTTTGTCACGTGAAAGCTCATCACTTTCTCTCAGATAAAACCAGCTATCACTGTAAATATGATATCATTTAAACCATTATTGGGATAAAAAAGAAAACAGCTGATTGTGGCTTTCATGATGCACACAAAGTGCGTGATGGTTCCAAAAAGGGGGTGCTATAATCTCTCTGTTTTTCTGCTGTTGTCTGCTCGCCCCCACCCCCATAGACAGAAACCCCCCTCACTGTTGACACGTGGGAGCTGAGCTTCCAGACATCATCCCTTATTTTCAGACTGCTGGAAACCCCCGGACGTGCCGAGCCCCAGAGCATCCCTGTGGGGGGGGGGGGCACAGATGAGCAGGTGATACTACAAGAATGTGGCCCGGGACAGGTGGAGGGGCACGGCCCCCACGGTTTCCTTTTGGGACGTCTGCAGGCAAATGTCCGACGCGGCCTGGTGTTTGCTTTGGCTGCTGGGATGTTTGTCATAGAAGGAACATCTTAAACTTGTGTCTGTCGTCTGGGGCTGTTTTGCTGCGTCTCTTGTTTAGTTTGCCAGCCTGGAGAAAACTGCGACCTGGGGGGGGGGGGGGGGGGGGGTGACGATGATGTTCTTGTTTTGGAGGGAAAATGGCTTCACTTTTAAACAAAGGTTCTGCTGAACTGCTGTTTGAAAGAGAGTTTTATTTCAAGTTGCAGATGTTTTGGTCACATCTGTTCTTTTCCAAGCATTTGTAAAACAGTCTGAATCTCGGGCAGAAATAACAGTTTTAGATGAGCTTTTTTTGTGTTTGTTTTTTTGCGTTTTTTCTGTCCGACCGTTGCAGCAGTTTCAATAAAACCTTTGTGGATCGCTGCTCTCTCCTCCCGTCTCCCCTCTCCAGAGACTCTTGTTTGTCAGGCGTGGGGTTGCTGCAGAAATCGCCTGTGGGACCAAAGGTGCAGCATGTCGCTCCACGAGAAGATGGCAGGAATCCTCACCAATTCCCTTTCCACTAGCTTTTAAAGCTGCAGGTCAAATCAAGACAGAGGGCTGTTTTCTCCACGGATGACCCATGAGAAGTGACTACCGGGTCGCGTTTGAGCCCCTGAGCTCTAGTGGGAGGAACAGAAGCCCCCGTTTGTCTGAAGGAGCATCTTCAGACAGCTGGCTAACTCTCACTTTAATGATAATAATAAGGCTAACCTGGTATAACCTTTCTCTCTTCTAGCCCACAATTACTAGCCTTGGGACACTGTGTACGCACGGTCTGTCTGGGGAGCAAGTCACTGGATAATTCCTGGTTATCTGTCAAAGTCTCCTCTCACAAACACCTTTAACATACAAATGCTAAACATATCAACTTTTATGGCAGCAACTATGCGCTAGATAAGAAAACTTTGCTCACAGTCGTGCGTTTAAAAACACGTGAGACACATGTGCCAAACCCAACGGAGAGCCAAATGTGGATTTGCACCTCATTTTCTCACACAAATCACCTTGTTAAGTTGAAACCACAACTGTTACATCATCTCGTTGGATCCCACGAAAGCCCAGAGGGCGTCAGCGTTCACAGAGAGCGGGAAGTCACTGATGATCATCAGATCACAATAAAGCTGTTTGCTGCAGCACTAAAAGCTGGACGCTCGGTTTCAAACATGGTTCCTTGGTCAACATCACGCACTGGCGAGCAGCAAAGAGGCTTTTCTCATTAACGCCCTTTTTTATACCCCTTTTATTCTGTTGCTCTTGTTTGTTTGTTTTCATTAAAAGTTGAAACAACTAGCCTATCCCGTGAGTGGGCGTGAACATCAACCACATGCGGCAGAAAACGAACATCCAACTTTTTCAGAATGAGGCGAATTCATCATCCTCACCAGAAACCTTTGGGACACAAAGTGTCTGAATCAAACCCCTGACTGTAAATGAGAGCTGGACTGAGTGACTCCGCCACCCTGGTGTTCCAAACAGGAAGTACCTGCTGGTATGCCATGGTCTTCCATAGAGAAACAAACAGCTGTTCCTCAGTCGTTCTATTGGTCAGACGAACCGTTCTGGATCTGTTCCTTTTTTGTCATCTTCTTGATAATCCTCATTTTTTCAAAGGGGAAATTGCTGGTTCTCAAAGGCTGGACTGACTGGAGAAGCACTGGGAGTGACATTGGAGGAACCAAAAAGAAGAGACATGGGTGGGATGAGACTGCACGGACATGCGTGATGGCGCTTCCAGAGACCCACATCCAGATGTGAAACATCTATGTCACTTTAAAAACACAGAATACTTTTTAAAATGACGTGTTTGCGTACTGACTGGCCCCATAGGTCCATAAATTCCCTTTATCTCACACCACAACTTTTATGGCCTCCTTACATCCTCAAATACATCATTGTGTTTGGTAGAACATTAATCAGACATCATTAATGCTGCACACTCACCCAGATGGTTTCATTCATCCGCGTCAGGAAGGATTGTTGAACCATGGGATGAGGGAGGTTTCCATCCTGAACTATGGACCTGTGTCTTGTGAGGTTACTGGCGGAAGAATAATCCTACCAGTAGTCATCAGGTGACGTGTTTGGAACCACCTTACACCATTGCCTTCAATAAAGCGCCATTTGATTTACACTCAGAAATCTAACTGTCAATCATCTAGTTAGATACACGTCTTCAGCATCTTCTGCCCTTCCCTTCAGATGGGCCCAGAACCAACCACTTTTCTCTATGAACCTTCACGGGCCTGGACAACCCAAAAACCCACAGCACCTGTATGGATCCACCTCCTTACAGGTACAAGGCTTTAGGCAGAGTCCCCAGCCTCCTCTTGCCCAAGGGATCATAGGTGTGTCCAACCGCTAAAGGTTCCATCCGTGCAGGAAGGGTCCATATCCCCACTCGTGAACGGGGGGAGGATTCGTCGATCGAATTCAAAGACTATTTTCAGAGTGAGAAGGCAGAAAGGGGTAGAAGAACGGGATGTCTTCAGAGGGAAGACAGGCAGAAGCGTTGTTGAGTGACGCAAGACGAGAGAAAAAAGTCAGTTTGTTGTCATTTGGGTTCTATTTTCCCTTAATTCAACTTCCTGTTTTATTTTGAAGGTCTCTTCCTGCCTGTCTTAGTTTGAGTTTTACTTCCCTGGTCCCAGTCTCCCCTGATGGAGTTCACCTGTGTCTCGTCAGTCCTGTTTGTATGTAAGTCTGGTCTCTGCCTTCCTCTGTGCTGGTCCATCCGTCTGCTCCCCTGTCTGCCTGTTTAGTCGCTTTTTGGTTTCCCTGCTTGGCAGTGCTTTTTCAAAAAAATCCCTTGTTTTTGGAACCACTCGTCTCTGCATTTGGGTCCTGCACCAACCCCCCGACATCACAGCGTTTGACTCCAGCAGCAAGAGAAAAGATCCTTTGGTACGATGCCTCCTGAACTTCATTTGGATTTGGAAACGGTTTATTTTAAACAATCAAAATTAAAACTAAACAAAACATCCATGCACAGATGTATCAAACAGAATAATTAGTCATGCCATTGATTGGTAAATACATATACACCCATGTACACTTGTAAATAATTCAATTGCTACTCTTAACCATAGAAAGACACGTTAACTCGTGCTAACATACAAAAAATTAGACAAAATTTTAAAAATATTACGACACGGTTCAGGTAACGTGTTGAAAATGGCATCAGGATTGTTTAAACTTATTTAGCTTGTTGTCATAGATATTTAAGCTAACTTTTCGATCTATTGCTAGCCTTACGTTAACCCTTTGGTTCTGCTGTTGGCGTCATTCATAAAGTGTTCAGACGCTGCAGCTGAAGTTGCTTTTCTCAGCTTTCAGAATCTTTCAGAATCCAGTGGAGTTACAATTGGCCGTCAAATGGCCAAAGATTTCCGGTGATTCAGGGAGCGTGTTCCTTCCTGTGGTTGGTGAAGGCTCCGGCGGTAAAGGGTTAACAGATAGAGACATTTTGATCATGTTGGTTTGTTCAGCTTAGTCTTTTTGAAAATCCGTTTCAACTAAGTGGCGACGTAAACAGTTGATGAGGTCATTTAGTTCATTCAGCTGATAACGTCATCATGCTAGATAAATCAGCCATATAGGTGTTAATATCAGCTACGACTTTCACCACTTAAGTAATCAAACGATTAGCACGGTGAACGCCGTTTACCTCGTGGCAATGACTCACTCTGTCCTCTTTTCCTCTCTAACCCTTTTGTGCTGAGCATAGTGACAATAAGGTTTGTCTCTATGGCACCTCTACTCAGTCTGGTGGTGCTGGACGTTCTTCCTGTTTCTATTTAAGTTAACGCTCAATGTGGAGAGTTACATTGACTGCATTTGAATGATGAAACTTTAATTCATTTATATTTGTCTATCCTTATCTATAAATAATTAAACCTGATTAAATTCATCTGAACTGAAGCATATTTAGCTGACCAACAGTTCTTTGGGTCTTCCAGGGAACCAATCCCTTCCTAGGATTTGTCTTTCCTGCCGTTGGTCTTCATATCTGCTCTGCTTATCAGTCCTGTTTGCACAGCGCCAGAAAACAGCTGACGGCAGCAATTTTGACAAGCTGTTTACAAACAAACGCCGCCGTTTTATGATGACTCACCCTTCATCTGCCATCAATATTAAAGATGAAAACGCCTGGAGGTTCTGACCAGGAGGCAACAATTGCTTCTGATTCCATTTATGTGATCAAGTGTAAAATGAAAAGTTGTTTCCCGCGCACGTGCACACGCATGCGCCCGCTCAGCATGTGACTGTGTGAAACTGTACACCGGGCAAACACCAGCCTGGTGAAACTGAACTGTGTTCATTTGTTGTGCATGTCAGCTGGAAAGAACTTTGGGTGTTTTCCTGCTTTTTAAACCCATGCAGGCCGTGTTGTTGTCTATTGTTCCACTTTGTCTTACATTATTCAGCATATGTTCCTCATGCTTGCATAGTTTACTAGCCTCCCATAGGCAAGTCATTAATTGCTTGGCGCCTCTCAAGAAAAAAAGGGAAAAAGCAAACAAAGAAACAGTTTTGTTAATAGCCTGCTGCTGTTGGCTGCTGATTTGGCCGCAGCAGTAATGCCAATTCTTTTGGAGCGCACACAAACATCAGACTGCCACCCATCATTAGCAGGGCTCCATCACCAGCGGCCGTGTGTGTTTACATGTGTGCGAGCGTCCACTCTCATTTGGAGAAGTGTAAGAATCCCGCTCATGTGAACATGTGCGTGTTCGCTCCGTGTTCTCAGGTGTTCCTTTAGTTTACATTTGTTTACACGCGTGGATAAGTGTGGGTTGACACGGACAGCACTTTGTCATCACTCCACGCTGGATATGTATTTACGTCCACACGGACGTCCCACGCAAACACACACACTCAGATATACAGTTTATGTTGCCAGTCTTTCTGTTGTGGCTGTTTTTGGATGTTTTCCAGTCCACGTAACTGAAGCATGAGATTTAAATTGACAGTCTCGGGCTGAATGATGGCATCGCAGACACAAACAACTGCTGCCAGCTTCCATGGCAATGCCCCGGGCCGGCCAAATGGCACAGTCGCAATGTCCTTCTTGAGCAATTTCCTCCCAAATGTTGTTGTGTTGTTGTCCGGGTGGATGTGCGCCGTTGCGTGAGCTCTGACGATATCCGAGATGTTTGTCATTCTCAAAGACAACTAGGAAGTTATGTAAACCGTTTTTTCAATAACTGACAACAGAATCGGAGTAAATAAATGATCTGATGTTGATGAGTTGAGGGAGGCTTTCCTGCAAGAAAAAAAGGTCAAAGACGGGAAGAGCAGACCGAGGTGATGGCTGAAGAAACAAACTGATCTTGTTTAACCCTTGGTCTATCCTAGACCCTTTAACGTTGGGAGTTGGGTCATCTAGACCCACTAGACAGAGCTCTGAACCTTTTTCCTTCAATGATTTGTGATCTTCACTGGTGTCCATGGATTACATGAAATCTTTCCACCTTTATCCACCTTTGTCATGGTAGGGAGAACACCTCAATGGAAGGGGGGGGGGGGTCATAGGATAGCACAAGGGTTAAGTGAGGAAGATCTGTGATGATGATGATGGTCACAGCCCGTTTCTGTGTCAGCGTCCTGGACGGCGTTCAGACAGCAGACACACGTCTTCAGAGAGCTTCGTCACGATGGAAGGACAGACTTTCTTCACTGTTTCAACAAAGGAATCCTCCAACGTTTATCTTGTGCCGTCTGACTGAACAGAAATGTCGCTGCCAGCCGCTCCAGCAGTTATTTGAAGTGAGGGATAGGTATGGATCACAGCTTGCCTTGTAATTAGGAGAGATTGCTATTTTCCCCTCAGAATGGGCTCTGCTATCCTGATCTGTAATTATATGTTGTTCAAACATAGAGGGGAGTGTCCCTGGTGATTGTGCAGCTCGTTTTATTGTGCCTCCCCTGGCACAAGTGCCCGCCTCGGCGTGAAAGCTTCCCATTTGCTCCGGTTTATCATTCACAGAAAAGCTCGTAAAGCCGTTATCTGCTCAGCTGCTCTGCCTTGTCGCCTCCTTGCCGTCGTGACCCCAAACGAGCCGGTCACAACGGGAAGGTGTGTTTGTGAGCGTGCAGCTCCAGGTGATGCCCCGCTGACCCCCACACGGCCACGCTGGCGTGCCACAATGATGAATGCCCCCAATAGGGCGAGGTGAGCACCCACCTGGACAATGTTAAACCTCACAGAGAGCTAAACGCTCCAACATGCTGACCTCCTGCTCTAACCAAGTGCAGGTTTTACTTTCTGGACAGCTTCTGCCACCCACCTCTTTCCTGCTGCAGCGCCGCCGCTTCATGTTTCACAATAACTGAAGACGTCGCCTCTGCTCCAAAGTGGAACCAAACGTTGTTTGAATGAAACTGGGGATTCTTATCCAGCTTGGCAGGGAGAGGCCACAGACGGACATGTCTGACCCGGCCAGGGAGTCGAACCCGGACCAAATCTGCAGCATTTCAGAGCGAAGCTGCAAGGCCTCTTGTTTTTCAGTGGGCAGAGGTGGTCGTCCGCTGACCCAATGACCACACTGCAAACCGCTTCCCCCCCTGGGTTCTGGTTTGGTACGGCTGAACCACCTCATTTCCCGTGTTTTGACCCTGCAGACACACTCTTCCTCTCATCCACATGCTGACCTTTGAGCTAGTGTTGACAAAAACACCCAAAGCCTCAGAATAGCTCGCCTCTAGAAAAGCAGGCTTGGAGGCTTCCTATGTTTAGTGTGAGTGGGCTGAAAGACACGGAGCAAAGACAAAAACACAACTGCTGTGCAGCTGTTTGAGCTCCGGTCTCTCAGTCCGGGTTCAGAAAACACAGTCTGGCGTCTCGGAACCGCAAACGTCTCTGAAGCAGACACTGCAAACATGTGAGGGGGACCGGAAACATGACTGGACCCCCGTGGTCTTTACCTTAAATCCACCACGTTAACATGTCAGAACATACAGTTACCTAAAGCCTGACTAGGGATCAACAATTAGACCTTTGGGTGCAGTTCTGCAGACACACAAACCCCTTTACGCTCAGACTCGGTCCACGCTGACCGCTTCATCTGCACCTCATGAACAGGAAACTCTGTGGAAGAAATCAGAGAAATGTCTTTTCTTCTATGTGATTAACATGGGAGGAAGCGCGGGATGCTTGCAGCTACACTCCCCAAAGGGGTTCGGACTAATCCAGGGGGGCCAGCCAGTACAGTTTGTCCTGGCCATGGACGGTCTGTGGTATGACCCGCTTTCTTTCTGTCTCTTTCTCTCAATCTCGTTGCCTTCTCTCCATCCTCTTTTCAGTCCACAGCAATTAGAGAGGAAAAGTGGGAAAAGAGGAATGTGTGAGCTAGCTTTGTGAGCATGGAGGGACACAGAAAGGGAGTACAAGAGACAAAGTGACAGATAAAGAGAGAGGCAGATAGACAGAGGAGAAGAAAGGGAGGATAAGGACCGTCTTAATTGGCCTGTGTGGCCGTGCTGGGCCGTGTTGGTTCGGGCACGCCAAACCCTGTGCCTCAGTAGTTGGCCTGGCCTTGCATGCATCCCGTGCATCCGGCCAACCACAACTAACTCCAGTGTGCTCTTTGGCAGTTTCCAATGTCAGGCCTGGGAGAGCTGTGCCACCCACATCCAGGACCTGCTCCACAGTTCAGGGGATGGAAATGGATGCAGATCTTTGGGATTCCCCTGAATTGATGACTTCCTGCTGAGCCAGCATCCATTAGCTCTTTCTGTAGTTACAATTGAAAGGTTTTGGTCCCAAAATAACTTTCAAGTTTGAAAAACAAGAGGTGAATAAAACGTTTCCCACATGTGGGGCTTTAGACCTGCTGAGGTTTTGGCCCTGTGTCACCTTTAATCGGTTTCTGTGAGGATATGGTGAACGGCTGGATGAAGCTCGTCTGCTGGACTTTTATATATGTAGTTGTAGATTTAGATAAGTTAATTCTTCTCTAAGAGTTCTGGTAATCTCCTGTCCGTCCTGGGGGAGGATCCCTCCTTCATGTGGGCACCCCTGAGGTTTCTTCGTTTTTCCCGAAATCCATTTTTTTAGGAGTTTTTCCTCACAGAGAAGGGGGGTCTAAGGGCAGGGCAGCTTAGTCAGTTTGTTAGTTCAATTTAGTATTTTCCTATTGAACTCTTTGTATTCATGATCCTTTTGAGTTCATGTTTTACTTTGAAGCCCATCGAGACGACTGTTGTTGTGATTTTGGGCTACAAATAAAATTGAATTGAATTGAAATTGAACGGCGGATGCGTAACCACGCTTTTCCACCTTCAAAAGGGTTCAAAGCGCTTTACTGTGCCAGAAATACAAATTCACACTTGATGGCACCAACCTGTAACTGCTAGGAGAAACATGGGGCTCAGTGTCTTGCTCAAGGACACTTTGACACATGAGAGGGAACCAAACCTGCTTTTTCCTCGTTAAACCTAATCTGATCTACTGTCAGTGAAGTAGAAACTGTTTCCATACCTGTAGGTATTAGAACACCCCCCCCCCACACACACACACACACACACATTAGGAGCTCTGAATGTTTGTGCCCTCATGAAATGCAAAGAGCTCCTCAGACTCAGCAGCAAATGCAGGATGTGTGTGAACCTGTGAGCCTTCAGCAACCATCAGTGTTGGAATCTGTTTCCCTGCTCCTGCTGAGCTGTGGACAGACAGGCAAAGAAGGCATTCAAAGCAGCTTTTCTTCCCCTGACACATCCCATGTGAATCTCATCAGACAAACATTTACACCCAGAAAACTCTGCTCTGCCGGCTACAAAGACCAAACCTTCAGGTCACGTTTAAGCGTCTTGTTCAGGGTTGACTGATGGAGCTGACCCCTCTCAGATCGGTCCTCCTACGTCCCTGAAAGAAAATCTGTCTTTTTCAAGGTGTGAAAGTGAGGAGACCAGTAGTTTGCAGTGAGGAAGAGAGGATGGAGAGGTCTGTCCTATTTAGAATGCAGAAGAAGGAAGACTTGGGATCTGTGGTCGCATGCAGTCCTGTCACTGACACGGACGGACAGCTGAGCCGGGCCACAAACGCACCCGGATAGGGGGCGGAGAAACGGGACGGCGAGGAGCAACAAGCTGCTAAAGATTCCCAATCTCAACATGCAATGAATAATCATCAGCCATGCACACCGCCTGCAACGCATGTGCAAATATTCCAGCACTGTTCCTCCGGCTCTACACACACACACACATGTGTAAATGCACAGACACATGCCTGTGTGTGTGCGTACATGCATGTGTGTGCGTACATGCATGTGTGTGCGTACATGCATGCACACATGTGTAAATGCATGCACACACATGCAAGTACGCACACACACACATGCACACACCGACGTGCACAACATCAAAACACACCGTTGAATCCTGGCAGTAAAGGCAGTAGACATGGTCCGTTTGATAAAATGTATTTTTATTGATATTAAAAATGAAAGTACATGAATTGTGCATTTCGGACGTTCTAGCGTGCAGAGGTTAAATCAGGAAAATACACACAGGCTTGAGTGAGCTACTGAGACAGGAAGCGGCCGTCGCCTGGCAGCTCTCTCTTCATGTTTATGGAAATGAAGTGGTTGTCTTTCATAAGAACACCATAGTAGCCTGTAATATTACAATATGCAGTCCTAGCAGGAAAATATGAATCGTAATAATAATAATAACAATAATAATTGCACTGCTTGCTTTGATGCACAACTGATGTAGATAGTTCTAGAGATCTAGATGATGCAGCTGCGATGACTGAGCTCTGTGTCACTGTTGTCTGGGTGGGACGGCGTGACGGACGAGCCGACTGCGACACGCCACGGGTTCACCTCCCCTGTCCCCTTCATCGCTTCAAACGCATAATGGATGAACTTGTGAGGGATAAATGCACCCCCTCCCCCCTCCCCAGCCTATGTGCTACAGAAGATCCGTGTCGCTGTTTTCTACACGACCCGCGGATGATCTTCGCTGTTATGTCGGCTGGGTCACGTGATTGTCAAACTGACTCGGCGTCGGCGGCCACATGAGATGCTCTTCAGAAGACCATAGGACACCGTCAGCCGTGATAAAGACATGGTTTAATAGAGGACTTCTGGTATTCCTGCCATCAATGCTAAAGTGGCGTCATAAACGTAGTGGGTTTGAGCACAAACAGATATTTGAGCAGATTTTTCTCAGACAACCCTGACAGGGACCATGCAAACCGCCCTTTTCTGAGTTATGTGCCTGTTCTGTGATATAACACGCCTAAGCAATTCCCATTACGCTGCTGTTAAAATATTAATTTATGCTAAGCATTGCAAAATGAAAAGCAAAAAAAAGACATTTTTTGGTACAAAGCATCTACAAAAAGCCTTCCAACTCCAATTGAAAAACAGAGATCATACAAAATAAATCCGTCAGTTGAGCATCAGTGCTACGTATATCATTTGGACCAATTTTTTAAAATATATTTTATAACAAAATAAATAATGCCTTTATACAGTGCCCTTATTTGTATTTTTACAAACAAACAAAAAAGCTTGGCGGCTCATTACGCAAGATACAGCTCAGACTAAAGGAAAATAACACATCGTCCCTGGAAACTATTTTAATATCTTCCTCATTCTCACCTAATCATCTGCGTCTGTATGTATGTATATATCTATATATAGATATATACATACATACATATACGATGTACTGTATGTTCAAGTATTTGTTTCCAGGCAGAAGCATGTGAATATTAATGAAATCAAATGAACGTATGATGTTAGTTGAACATTATTGCTGTTTTTCTTCCCTTTGAATTGAATGTATGCCTTCTCTTTAGACAGGAAAATCTTTTCAAACAAATAACCATCAAACCAAAAAACAAAAAGCCTAACTTGGAAAAACAGGAATGTCACGGTACCAGAAACTGACAGGGTTTTCATCGACACATTGATATGAAAAAGACAAAATAAGATATAATCATTATCATCCCCACTCGGCCTTTGTCCGTGCCATGTCACTTCCTGCCAGAGCAGGAAGCGTGCAAAGCCTGGCAAACAGGAAGTAGTGTCCTGAAAGTCTTGTAGAGTCCCAGTCCGTGCAGTCCAGGGTGTCCCATGCACCCCCTCGCTGCTCGGTGTGTCCGTCAGCCTCGGGGGGACAGAAGGAACCGGATGTCGAGTCCTCCTTTTGCTTGGGATGCTGGCAAACGAGCGACGACCTTCTGCCGTGAGCCTATGAGCCAAGGCAGCCCATCCTTCCTCAGTGACTCCTCCCCGCTGACGGTGCCACTGCCAGGAGCCCCCCATGTCCTTGATTCCATCGTGTTTTTAAAGTCACACTTTCCATAAAACGGAAAGTTTTAATAATCATTCCAGAAAAAAAACGTGCTTTTCAATCTCTTCTTTGAGTCCGTTCCCAAAGCTAGCACCATGACATTTTGAAGCTACACGTTCATTGTTCATAAAAAAATAGTGCCATTTTTTCTTTACTTTGACGTAATCCGTGGCAATGTGCAATTCTGCAGACTCTCTTCTGCTTTTTGTTTGTGATCAAAAAAGGTGCTGGAGCAGGAATCTAATTTTGCAAAATAATTCCTTACAGTGTGGAAGTCCCTTTATAGGTAGAGGTGCAAACTAATAAGAAAAAGAACCGCCGGCAGGAGAAACTGCGTGGAATGGAGCCGTCCTCCACCGGGACAAAGAACATTCCTCTAGGTGTCCTCTTGACATTTGCAAAGCACAGATCTCTTTCATCCTCTCGCCCCTCTTCCTTTTTCTCTTTTGCTTAAGTTTCCACCTGAATTGCATTCAGGCGAATTGTTAACCTTTTGTTTGACATTTGCGTTTGTGCCTTTTGTCTGTTCCTGCAAAGGAGTTCAGACAGGAAGAATGTGAAGGCATGTTTGTGTGCCGGAGGAGGGGGCGTGAGATTCGGGGTGGGGGTTCGAAAAGGGCCACGGGGTTCAGGACGTGGTGGTCGAGAGCAGGGGGAGGGACTGGTGGGCTCGGACAGGGCAGGGGAGGTCAAAGAGGACTGCCACAGAAATGACGTCAGAGACAAAGCTATAATCCTCTAGTCTTTTCCTCGCCTCAAACTCGGGTCTGTGCAAAGGGCGGGCCGCTCATTTGTGGTTGACAAACTTGTCCGTGGCGAGCGACACGGGGGGCAGCTTGCTGGGGAGGCTGATCAGGGGCCTGTGGAAGACCGCCTCCTCCTGGGCTTTCATCTTCCCCGCCTGCCTCCGAAACTTTTTGGACCTCAGGATGGCGGGGACGCCCCTCCGGAGCCGCTGGGCCGCAGTCCGCTGCCACGCCTTGTTGTCGCCGTACCTCACAGTCATAGGCTGCTTCCTTGGGACTTCCTATTGTGGCGAGCACGCCAAAACAGAGGGAAGAGAGGGAGTCAGTTCATCAGAGTTCATTAGAGAACGGCCGCTTATCACAATGGAGGAACGCCGCATTTCGGCTGTGAAAACAATCAATGGTTGTTGGAAATCAAGGATGGATCTTATTGTGATGAGCGTCATCACATCAGGCTGGTCTGGCCCCCACCCCGTCCCTGTTTTGGTTTCCTGGACTGATGGAGACTGTCACCAGGAGCTCAGCCGGCCTCTTTGGGAGGGACGGCCGCTCGTTGTCCTCATATCCATATGAGGAGAGCAGCCCACGGCCCCTGAACGCCGTCCTGTCAGGCACGGCGTGCTCCCCCCTCAGCGAGGTGCTCCGTGTGAACGGATCGTTTGGATCCGCCACTTAAAGGGTGTTTATCCCCCTTTATTCCCCCTGGACGGCTCAATAGCCCCAAACAGCTGGGAGCAGCCTGTACCCATCAAGCTGGTGGACATGCCCATACTAATTTACCCCCCCCCCCCCCCCCCAGTCTGTTTGCTTCAGGCAGAGATGTGTGTGTGACAGCAGAAGATCTAAGGCTGCACCCCCCACCCCACCCCACCTCTGGGGGCTCTCTCGTGACCAGAAGAAGCAGTTTTCTTGTTGGATGAGGGTCACCTGCCGCCTCAGTTCCACCTCAGTCAGTAGCTTATTGGCTGACAAACAAGATCCCTGCAGGTGAGGAGGCGGGGGCTCAGACAGCGCGTTGTGTTGATGTTGTTGCTCACACGCACCTGTTTTTGTGCGGGGGTCATGGGAATGACCTGCGGAGACGTGGCGGACACGTCCCTTTCCGACTTGGTGGGTTTGGCGCAGTACTGCTCCAGCAGGTTGAGGTCACAGCTCCGGAAACAACACTCCTCCACGATCCCACGGCTCTGCTGGCGCCGCAGCCCCCCCCTGCTGGTCGGCCTACCTGTGAAGGAGCGATGGAGGTCCATGAGAGGGTCATGGGGGGTTGTTTTTGCAGGATTACTTCAACAATCAAAGCGTCAAAGCAGCGCGCGGCGTAAAGAGGATCAAAGGAAATGTAGCAGCAACTGCATGAAATCTTTTTGTTTGTAGACATAATCAGATTATGGATTTCTGGAAGTCCTTAAACGCCTCAAAACATCCCGTCTCCACGCCAACGAGGCCCGCAAAGGAAGAGTGGGACGCCGGTCAAAAGACAGCACAGCCTTTTTCTGTGATCGGGGGGGTCTCTGAACAGATAAGGGGTTCAGAACTGGGAAAACAGGAGAAAGGATTTGAAATGGGGGGGGGTGGACGCAGCAGGGAAAGAGGAAAAACAAGCCGGAAGATTGCAAAACAAAAGAGGAGTAGGAAAGACGCACGAAGGAGAAGAAAGGAAAAAGGCTGAGAAGTCGAGATTAGAAACGCTGCCGTGAGGGGGGGGGCATGCTGACCTAACGGGCCTAACTGTGACGAAAGGTCAGAAGATCACAGACGTTTGACCTCCAGAAGGAAGACAGGAGCCGTAAACAAGAGAGGAACCTCCACCTCTAAAGAGAGAGAGAGGAACCTCCACCTCTCTCTAGAGAGAGAGAGGTGGAGGTTCCTCTCTCTCTCTTTAGAGGTGGAGGTTCCTCTCTCTCTAGAGGAACCTCCACCTCTCTCTCTAGAGGAACCTCCACCTCTGGAGAGAGAGAGGAACCTCCACCTCTCTCTCTAGAGGAACCTCCACCTCTGGAGAGAGAGAGGAACCTCCACCTCTCTCTCTAGAGGAACCTCCACCCTGACCGTGAGACGCTCCTCTCACCCAGGAGATGAACCTCCTCCTCCGGGTTCCTCCATCACTGCGGCTCAGGTCACTTTCCTACCTTCCCTTGTAAACACGCAGCTCATCGTGGCTCTGCACATGCAAAGAGGTCCAAGCAGGCGCGTGCGCGCGGCCCTGACACACGGCCAGCTGCAGCCGCTTGGGCCTCGCGCACGCGTATGGGCGTCAGTGCGTGAGCAGGAGAGGCGGGGATGAGCGACAGAGGGCAACTCACTGAAGTAGAAGCCGCTGTCCTGACAGACGAACTGCAGCGCGTCCACCAGCTCCCCCCCGCACAGCGTCTCCGCCGAGGCCAGCCCCCCCACGCAGAGCGTGAGAGCCAGCGCGAGCAGCAGCGCGCCGCCGGGAGACCTCCTCCATACCTGCGGACACAAACACGCACACAAGCATGACTTCACATGCACGCAGCAAACATCATCGGAGTCATGCGCGCGCGCGTTCACGCAGTTTCTCAAAGTTTAAGTGCCCCCCCCCCCCCCCCCCCCCGTGTTAGTCAGCTGCTGTCATGTGCGGCATCTGGGAGAAATGCTTATTGTGAAGGAAAGTGGCCCCTATCGGGGCTCTTGCACAACCCCCCCCCCCCCACCCCCACCCCCAAGAACTGCGCGCGCGGCTGCTCGATAGTTAACTGCCTTAAATCCCAGACTCAGCGTCCCCCCCCCCCCCCCCCCGCTCACCCCGGAGTGAGCTCAATGACCCTCAGACCTACCGCCCCCTATCTACCGGCGAGAACACCGGCGTTTTCTCTGCGGGCGGCGGGCACAGTGCAGCCTGAGAACACCCCCCCACACACACACACACACACACGCCGCTGCCCCCGGTCTGTTTGGTTCTTTATCTGTTTGCGCATCCAGGACTTTGGTTCCCGCCGCGCGCACACGTCCGGCTGCCGGAGGAGGAAGCCGCGAGGACGCGCGGAGCCGCGGCGTCCCTTCCACATGCGCGCGCCTTTCGCAGCGGTACCTGCCATCATGTACGCGCACGGCGAAGCTGGGTGGTGGGCGCGCGGTTACCTTGATGCTTCCCGCCGTCCTGCAGGTGTGGCGGGGGGGCTGCTGTCCGTGTCTTTGCGGGATCTCCATGGCAGACGCGGTTTTTGGTTGCGGGGTTTGCAGGTGAGATAGTTTCCAGGTGTTGCGGGTCCAGAGATGCGTGTGAGAGGCTGTCCCAAAGAGCAGGCGACAGGCAAAAGTTTACAGGCGCGCGCCTTATATACCACTACACGCCCCTTACACCCACCCCACCCCCTCGCTCCTCCTCTCCATTGCTGATAAAAAAAAGAGAGAGGAGGCCCGGAGGAGAAGTGACATGGAGGAGTTTCACAGGCTGAGCGCGGAGAACGTCGCGTTTCCGCGTCCGCGTGGAACCTGTAATCTCGGTGTCTACCCACGGGGCGCACGCGGAGCGAGAATAGAGCAAATTCCGACAGAAATGTCAGCCTCCGCCCTGCCGGGATGGAGATGAATATTTGAAGCTCTGCGGTGCCCCCCCCGCGAATTACGTCCAGATGCTGTCATCGGGGTCAAAGGTGACAGCGGAGGACGCAGATCAGCTGATGCGGAGGCTGCGGGGCACGCGGGGCAAAACATCAGGATGCAGATATGACCCACGGAGGACCCCCTCCCCAAAAAAGACCAAACAGAACCGTAACAGTGTCCGTAAAAAGTTGTGGTTTCATGATGAATCTTTGAGGGGAAATTCGGGGGGGGGGGGGGGGTTCTTACGTAAGACTGACCCCCACCGACCTGTTTGCAGACCTCCACCTCCTCTCGGGATATGCCCGGGCAAACCCTCCCCATGAGGACTTCTCCGTCAACCCCCCCCCCCCCCCCCTCGGTGGTCCTCATTGTGGTGATGGGGGGGGGGGCAGTAATGATGAAGAGGAGGAGCGGAGCCGCTTCATCCCTTGTTCCGCTTCTCCATCAGGCGCGAGGACAAAGGCGGAGCGGGACCTGCTGTCCAACTGCGCCCTCTTGTGGCGGATTAGCAACCGATCAATTCTGCTGCTGAAACAATGAGACTCGTTTTCCCGGTGAAATGTTCCTCTGTGCTTCTTTTTATTTGTCGTTTTTTCCGATAAAGACTGAATTTGACACATAAGTTTGATGGTTTCACTGTGAAGGGCAAACATCAAACAGGACCAGTCAAACCGGATTAACTGAATCTCACACAAACAATCATAAACGGACTTTACAGGTTTGACTTAAATTAAGACTTTGAAATATAAACTTTTATTGAGATCAATAAGATTCTTTTATTTTGAAAATATTCCCACCTTGCTTGTTGACATTTTTTGCACATTCACAATCACAGTCCCATTTTATTTTGAAACAGCTGTCAAAGATGCCCCCCCCCCCAATCTATGGAGCTTCAACTTCAGGGTCAAAGGATGGGACCTCATCGGCCAATCAGGGCACAGCAGGCGGCGGTGTCTGGTGTTTGTCGCAGGGCGGATGATGAGGGAGGGGCGCCGCCCGACTGGATCCATCATGACAGAACGCTGAGGGCGTCGGCCAGAACCTTCAGCTCGTCCTTCACGCTCTCCAGGCCTCCCTGGACCTTCAGGGGGTTGTCCAGAACCTCGATGTTGTGGGTGAACGGATCGAAGCGCACGGAGAACGGACGCTTGATTCCAGCCACGTACTTCCTGGTTCACAGCGGAAGAGACCATCTGGTCAGAACCCCCGTCCCCCCTCCACCATGAATCTTTAGGTCAGAGAAAGCACCTCCTTCCAGAATCATGACCCTGAGCAGCACCTCCTTCCTTAACCCTTGTGCTATCTTAGATGACCCCCCCCCTTCCATTGAGGTGTTCTCCCTACCATGACAAAGGTGGATAAAGGTGGAAAGATTTCATGTAATCCATGGACACCAGTGAAGATCACAAATCATTGAAGGAAAAAGGTTCAGAGCACTGTCTAGTGGGTCTAGATGACCCAACCCCCAACGTTAAAGTGCCTAGGATAGAACAAGGGTTTAACGAGACCCTGACTAGCACCTCCTTCCAGAAGAATGACCCTGAGCAGTGCTTCCTTCCAGAGCAACAATCAAACTGCAGCGTTTCGCCACCATAAGAAGGACTACACAAGGAACAGCTGCCTTGCTTCTGGCTCCCCGGTTGACCCATAATCCTTAGCGGTTTAGGCTGCTCTGTGACCCTTTCCTGACTTGACCTTTCCCTTGTCTTCTTCGTTCTGTTCAGCCCTAAGCTGCCACCCCAATAGCCCCAGATGCAGCTCACGCCGCTGCGGTGCAATGATTCTGGAATTGGGGGAACAAGCCCAGCCCATGCAGACCCCCAGAGACAGACCCTCTGATTTTCACAGGGGAGGGGTTCGAGAGCTTTCCTGCATGAGGATGAGGAGTCCCAAATGTTTGCTCATCTTCTTTAGAAAGGAGGAAGTACCTGAATTTCTCTTTGGCGTCTGAAAAACTCTCTGAAACAAAGTAGACGGGCTGGTAGTTCTGGTCCTGGTAGGGCTGCAGAGCGGCAGCCTCGGGATCAAACTCTCGGGTCTCTGGTTCATCAGACAGAGAGTGCTGGAAGGACGACAGAGTAGAAGGCGAGACCTTATTTCAGATTGTTGTGAATGAAGAAACTCCCCAAAAAAACAACCTTACCACCAGCTCTCCGTAGGAGGAGAGCAGTCCGGCGCCGTAAGCCTTCACCTCGCCGTTTTGTTTGCACAAACCGTACTCCACGGTGAACCAGTACAGCTGACGGGAAAAACAGAAGCCGTGAAAGTGGAAGGAAGTGAACAACGGGAACTTCTGACAGAGATCATTCAACAAAAGTGGCAAACAAATCCTCCCAAAGTGGAAGTCTCACCGTGGACAACTTCTCGATGTCCTCATCTGAAGCCCCCAGTGACGCCAGACCCAAGTTCTAGACAGTAAGAAGAAGCCATGACCGCAGCAGAACCTACATGACGGGAACGTGCAGACGCGCTGACTGACCTGTGAAAACTGAGCGAAGGTGCGGTCAGCCAACATGGGGACGTGCCCCAGAAGTTCGTGCACGCAGTCCCTGCAGACAAGGACAGACATGAACCTGGTCTAGGACTCGGTTTGTGACTCGTCTTCATGCGATGTTCAGTCAGACTGGATTTGAGGTGTTCTTGGTCCGGTTAGCTCTACCTGGTTCACCGTAAGGTGCCTGATCTTCCTCACACTCAGCTGAAGGAGCAGCAGCGGCGCCTCCTTTCAGCTTCTTACTGTCAGTCCGGATCATGTGACACATTGCAGTCATGGGAGTACTCACGGTTCTGGGGAGTGCATGGGGGAGGAGGCGTGCCGGATGTACTGGGTACACTGGAACACGCGGAACGCCAGGCTGGCCAGAAAGTCCCTGGCTGAGAGCAGACCTGCGACGGGACGCAGCTGGAAGCCGGTGCGCTCTGCGGCGTCCGGAGATGAAGCATTAGTCAAAGCCTCATGAATGGGGGGGGTCACAGGTTACCTTTGAGGAAGCGGGACACATCCTCCAGCTGGGGAATGTTGTCTGGACTGTACCCACAGTGCTTCTCCAGCAGACGGAAGGCGTCCAGGTGCTCGCTGCAGGCGTGGCTGTTGTACAGCTCCCTCAGGGTGGAGTAGACCTGCCGCCTGTTTGGGACAAAACCCAGAGTTTTCCCTCAGAGGAAGACGGCCGCTGCGACGCGATGAAGGACACACGGGCTCGGCTGACAGCTCACTGTCAGTGACATCAGCTTTTGGTTGTCATTTTGCCGGTTCATAGCTACTTTCTGGATGTGATTTTTGTCACTTCTCCATATAAAACCTTTCACCTGAAACTGAATCTAAAACTAAAAACTATTTTATGTTCACCAAAAAGTTGATCCTGACTAATTATTTGAGTTACTTTAAATCAGCTAAATGTCTGGTGGTTTAGTTTGGATGCTGTGGATCATCTTTATGCTCGTCTGCGTCTGAACTTCATCCAAAGTCTTCAGGCTGAACAGAAACTCCCTTTGAATGAAGGTGAGCGTTTGCCGGCGGTCTTTGTGTGCCCCCCCCCCCCCCCCCCCCCCCCCCCATCGGTGAGCCGGGGGTTCTCACCAAGTGCCGATCTCCTCCTCGGTGTATTCCACTCTGGGGATGGGCTGCCCGCTGAGAACAGACAAACCATCAGAAACAGTTTTCTGCTTCGGTCTGAACTGCATTCTGGGAAAAAGGGGCTCACTGCTTATAGGAGAAAGCAATGTTCCCGATCATCTGCCTCCTCTGTCGGTAGACCGGGTCCGTGAAGCCCTGTCGGAACCAAACAGATGCTTTAGAAGTTCTGTCAGCAGACTTTGGTCCCATGATGACAGAAGAACGTCTTACTGGATGGTCTTGATCTAAGTCTGGATCAAACTTGGTGACCAGGTGGTGACATTTGTCTAAATCTGCAATTTTCTTTGGAAACCAGTGAACTGAAAAATAAGGAAGAAGATGATCGAGACGAAGATGAAGAAGGATGTTCAGGCTCCATTAGAATTGGCACAGCTTTGAAAAAAGTCACATTTGACTTCTTTGGTGGTCTTGACATCTTCTGCGTTCCTCTTCAGGGAGCTGACCAGGGTGCTGACGTCAGACAGGTGAACTTCACAGCGAACCAGGTACTCCAGACCCTCCAGGCTGTCCTTCCGCTTCAGGCACGGCCGCGTCTCCAGGTGTCGGATGACGGCCTCAAAGGTCTGAAACACAGAGAGCAGGCTGAGCCCGGAACCGGACTCGGTCCGGAACCGGACTGCGTTTCACGCAGAGCGCTCAGGGACGCAGCGGGGGAGGACAGAGTCGGAGCGCGCGCATGTTGAGGTTTCTTCCTGCTTCAGCTGCAGGCTCGGTTCTCCCTCTGCTTCCGAACACTCACGCGCTCCGTGCTGGATCTCCTTTTGCCGCTGGGACCTCCTGCCTGCTTTTGGCTTTGGTCAAACTGAAAGCGGACGCTCGTGTGTTTTTTTTAGCTATTCGCGCGTCACTTCTGAAATGCGCACGCGGCCAGTGCGGAACTTTTTTCTTGGCCGCACCTATGAACGCTAAAAGTACGAGGCGCTGTGCCTCTAGTGACATTCCTGTTTTCACTATTAAGGAAATGATTTAGAATATAGTCACTTTCTTAAAAACCCAACAAACAAAAACGCTTTTGTCTCCAGGCTTTTGAAACGATCTTGAGTGGAAAGAATCATTTAAGGTCGTTTATTGATACCAATATAATCTTTCTGACTAAGCTTGAAGTCGTTTTATATATTTTGTTATGTTGTCTCCCGCCGCGCGCGCACCTCAGGTGGAAACCGAACCTGACCTTTGACGAACCTCAAAAACCTTCAGAGTCCGCGACACCGCAGACGTCTTGGAGCTCCTCAGGGTGAAGAAGATGTTCAGCAGCGCTTTGCCGTCTTCCTCCTCGAACACGATGTGCTCGGCGGCCTCCGCAGCCTCCGCCGCCGCCGCCGCTGCTTCCCGCTCCTTGCGCGCGTCGTCGATCAGACTCCTTCGTCTGCCGAGGAACTTCACGGACTGTTCAGCAAACAGAAAAGGGAAAAGTGCAAAGTTTGTGTTTCTGTCCAGGAGCCCGGCAGGGGCAGAGACGCGCACAGGAAGCTGCTGCGTTCTTTCTACTGATTCTAGAAGTTTGCTTCCATCCTTCCACTGATTTACTGTCTAATTGTCCTAAGTTTGATACGTCTCTGTGCATGAATGTTACTGCTGATTGTGTTGTTGTCTGCATTTTTATCAAATCTCTGGGTGTCAAAGAGCTCTTTCTCCAAATGC